>NW_020447339.1:31691-141201 GCF_003343035.1 Apteryx rowi
GGCCCGCGCCGGGAATAGCCCCGCACGCAGCCCTTTCATGCATGTGCAGATTATAAATATCCCAATCATTATTCCGGCCCAAAGCAGGGCAGGCGGCTGCACCGGCATCCCGCGCCCAGCCCCACATTTCCCCCTCCGGCGCGCTCGCACACGCGTGCACGCTCTCACATGCTGCATAAATATTCATAGCAAAATCAATTTGCACCGAAAGATCTCTTCTGAAATTGCATCCCCGATGCAGCGGCTTGGCCCGGGAGCACAGCTGGGACGTCACTGGAAATGCCACAGTCAGGCTGAATATATAGAATGAGGTAAATCTCTTGTAAGTAATTGTTATATGATTTCTCTTATTCCTCCATCATAAATGGCACTAAACTGTTTTTTATCATTCTACAGGCTGTCGGCAGCCGCTGCTGTGCAGGCTGCGGTGGCAGAGGCTCCCCCGGCTCGCGTGGTGCCGGGCACTCGGGCTGGCTCCTCCGGCGAAGCCGCTGGTGCTGGCGCTACCCCCCYGGCGCCGGCTGGTGTGGGCTGCGGCGCTGCACCGAGGGCCGCTCCGAGCGCACACGGACCYGGATTTGCTGTGCCCGTGACCTCAGGGGACAAGTGGCTAATCCTAAGGATACCGTCAGCGTTAAAAAAATGTTATGTAAAAATTCAGCTAAACATATTTCCTTAACTCCAGTCGGACTGCAGCTTGCAGAAAGCTCGAGTAAGGAAAAGTATTTCACATTTTAATGCTTTTGTTTATTCTACTTGCCTTAGGCCAGCTGAAAGRAAAGGACACGGCGTATTGGCTCCGTGATGTCCAGGTAATGCCGTGCTGCGCCCTGTAACTGGGCCAGAACGCAGCCAGAACGGCTTTTTGGGTTAAAACCAAACAGCGGGATGTGTTCCCGCTGCCCATCGGCGCCGGGGGCTTGGGGCCGCGTCGCCCGCTCTCGTGCTCCCGTTGCACCGGCCGGAGCGTGCCGAGTCGCGGCTGCTCGCACGCGCCGAGGACAGAGCTGTACAGTAAAAACACTGATCTTCCAGTCTCAGGGAAATGCTGCAGCACCTACCAATCATTTTTATACCCGCTAAACAAAACCTGACAATGAGGATTTATTGCTTATAATATTAAGTGAAGTTTAATTTAGACCATCTATAAAAGTCCCATTCCAGAGTGTTTCCCAAAGATCCTCGACGCTTTAAAATAAAGAGGACAAATACTGAAGCGCTCTCTGAATGTTATGGGACAATTTCCTTTTATGTTGCCATTCAGCGATGTTTTCTCCCTGGCTGGAACCCAACATTTCAATGGATTTTTCAGACTGTATCATGCTCTTTCCCTCCCCAGCTGCCAGACGATGCTTGTGCGAACAAGCTCGCGCTGGCGGAGCGATAACCAGCGCTCGGCTCCCCCGGCGGCCCCGTGCTAGCGTGGATGGTGCCCGGCCGGGCACTCGCTCCCGCAGCGGCTGCAGCAGCCCGGGCTCAGGGCGAGGCCCCGCGGAGCCGCTTCACTCCGTCCCTGCATCCCCGTCCCACCTCCTGCACGGGCCGGGGAAGGGCGCGTTGCAGAGATCGCTCCGGACCGTGGTGGATCCGGGCCTGCCGTCGTCTGACGGCGGATCCTAAGCAGCCGTGCATCATTATTCCTGTGTTTCGGCGCTTCCTTTTCCTCGCGGGGTTCGTGAGACATCATGTCTGACCTTTTGCAYGTCCTCCGGAGCAGCGCTCCCAGCCCGGGGCGGACGCGGCGCCGGCCCGTCCTCCGCAGGAGCGGCTTGGCCGGCTCGCGGGCTGCGGGCAGTTTCCCGAGCATCCGGGCAGCGCGAGGGCTGCTCCGAGTCGGGTCCTCGGAGAAGCAGAGAGCAGAATGCGATCCGCTGTACGCGGCGCTGGAAATGGTAAAGCAGTGATGAACAGCATTGCTATGGTAACTTAATCAGTTAAAGTCCTCTTGCTTATCCCCTCTCGTTACCGGCAAGGCTGGGAGGAGAGCTCGGCGGGAAACGGAGACCAAGAGAGCGAGGGATGAACTCGCCCGAACACCACGAGTGCCACTGCCTCACTGAATTAATAGCTGCCGGTGACTGGCCTTGTATTAGCAAGCACCGCTTCAAAAATATGCATGGTTTTAATTATGCATTGACACGCGCTGCATTCCCAGGGAATTTCCCAGGGCACTGCCGGCCGCTGCCCCGGAGCAGCGCGTGATGCCTGGCAAGGCGCCCGGCTGCTGCCCTGGAGCGGCGTGCAGGCAGCTCCCCACGCGGTGCTGGGTGCGGGTTGGGGGCCATGGGGGGAGCGCTGCCGCCAAGGCCGCCTGCCCTCGGACGTGGGCAGCCGTTAATATCCGTGCGGCCCTGCCGAGCTCCGTTCGCCTGCTGGCCACCCGGCTCGGCTCAGCCCGGCCCCAGGGCTGCTCCGGGCGCTTTGTGATTCAGGTGCACGGTTTGCACCCGGGTAGGACCGAGCACAAGCAGCTTCAGCCCAGTGGTACCAAAGATTTCTCCATTCTGGTGTTAAAAAGCAAATATTAGCAGAAGACGGGTCTTTGTGGCGCTCTTTGCATTACTACTTTTAATGTGCGTTCCTGAACTGGGCTGGGGCTGAGCCCCGTGCAGGCGCCTCGGCACGCGAGGGCGAAGGGCAGCAGCCCCTCTCCCACCCCGGACAAGCGACCACGGGAGCCCCAACCGGGCTCGGCCCCTGCCACGCAAACGCTCCGGAGCCGAACCGGCCCCCGCCGCGTGCTGAACCCCCGCGGYGACGGCTGGAGGTGCGCTGGCTCGCTCAGCTCCTTGGCGCGGTGAACTGGTGCTTCTAAAACACCCCAGAAATGACGGTAAATGTGTTTTAAAATTTTGTGACAGTGCATGCACAAATCACCAATTAAAGACTCCCTAAGTGCCCATTAACATGATAAGTCGTAACAGCTCCAAAAGAGACATTATTGTTTATCATGTCAGCGACCCGTAGATTAAGGACTCCCCAAGTACACATTGACAGGGAAGCGCGCAGCACCGCCGGAGCTGTTCTCCGCCTCGTGCCAATGATCTGTGGAGAATGGGAGCTCTTCCCCAGCGCCTCCGCGGCATCCCGGCCCCCTCGCCAGGACCCTGCCAGCGCCGCCGGAGCGGTCGCTCGCGTTCGCCGGTTCTTCGTCAGCTCGCGCCGCGTTCATGTCAGCTTGAAAAATAAAGTCCCCTGACTCTCCTCTTCCCGCTTACGCCCGTTCCACCCCGTGAATCTGCACCAGTTTGACCAGGAATTTGATATAATTCAGAGCCACTTAAAGTTATTGTGACAACAGGTTTCTGACGGAGATTTTTGCTCTCTTATTTGCAAATAGCATCAGATTTCTCCTGAAAATCCTCACTTTTAATTGGAAGACCCAGCGCTCCCGAGCCAAAACGCTGCAGCCGAGAAGGGGAGCGTGTTGAACGGGAGACATGGCCCCGCGGGAATGCAGCCGGGCACCGAACCCCGCTCGTGCCGCGGGAGTGTGGAAGGACCGAGCGGCAGCGGCGGCGGCGGKGGGGCTCGCGGGAAAGCCCCGCGGAGCGGCTCCGAGCAGGACCCCCAGCCCGGCGAGGGCGTCCTGGCCGCCCGCAGCCCAGCTTGCGCTGCCTTTTAAACACCGGCGCGGTGACATAAGCCGYGAGCTCAGCTAAGCGGCGTGGCGGGAGCCGGGCAATGCCTCTTCCTTAACAGGGAAGCCTGCAATTTGCTGCTCAAACCGTAATGATGTCTCTTAATTTCCAGCCGTGCTCATTACAAGTCAGGCCAGCTTATTATACGCAATATACAATTTGTGCAGGGAGCTCAAATTCCCAGGTCTATAAACATCCCATTTCCGATTCCAGAGGCACTGACAGAGTTGTACGGTTCAATTTCTACTTAAAACCTCATATGCTGTCTAGTCCCATAAAGAGCTTCGGCTTTCGTCTGCTCATCCCGATTATTGTCTCAGGACCTTTAGTCAGGCCAGAATCAGTCTGAATTCCCCAAATCTCTCCATTAAGCACATCTCTTCTTGTTAGAGCCCATTTATTCAAGATGCAAATGACAGACTCGCTACCCAGTTGAAATCATTTTCATCCAGAGCCAAATAACACACTTTTGTCTCCTTGGCACGAAGCAGCGAGCTATTAAAAACGGGGAGGAAATGCAGTCAGGCCACTTCACTCCTAGCTCGGGGCCTTCTTCATCAATATTTCACCTCTGCAGGCAGAGCTCCATCTCAGTGCGGCTCCTGCAAGCCGCCGGCGCGGGGTGCTCGCCCGCGAGAGCACCAGCACGGTTCGGGCCGGCGCGGGAGAAACCAAAGCAGCGGTGCAGGAAGGAGGAGGCAAAGCCAGGAAGCTCATCCCGAGACCGGCAGAGCCTCTGATGCACTTTGTTAAGGAAGAAGCGGAAGAAGCGGGAGCCGACGGCACCGGCAGTGCACAGACGGGAGCCCCGGTGCTGCCGCCTTCGCCCCGTGCAGGGATGCGCCGGTGCTGCGCGGCACGGCCGGACTGGCAGCGATTTCCAGGCGCTCTCCATGCCCGGATGGCCGCAGGGCGCCGGGAGCGGGCGGGGGGCAGCGGAGGCGGTGGCAGGCTCACTTACACGGGAGAGGAGCGTGTTACTCAATGCAAGAGCCGCAGGAGCGCAGATGAATAACGAGCCTCCAGCGCTTGCGCTCTTTTCCCTCGTCAGACTTAGCCCCTTTCCCTTAGCCCCAGCACTAACAAGCCGTGCCTGGGCCTCGCCCGGGCGTACAGGAGCCGTGCCGGTGCCTCGGCAGCTCCTCCCGCGCTCCGCCGGCAACGTGCAATTACGCCTGACACCACACTGCTTAGCGCATCGCGTTCAAACCAAGCAGGGCGCCTCGGCGGGCGTAAAGGCAGCGTCTCCCCCAAGGCTCGCAGAAGGGGGTGGCGGGAGCTTCGTGCCGAAGCCACACGTGCGCACGCGGATGGCGGCACCGCCGTGCCGGTGAGGAAGCCCTGCTGGCCCGGGCTCACGCGGCGTGCCGGGATGTCGGCAAAGCTGTGCACCGCTGCAGGCAGCCGTGTCATCAGGGCGCTCACCTTGCTCCCAGGGAGCCCCGCAGGCCAGGGGCCGAGCTGCCACCCCGAGAGGGTGCAGCGAGTGTGCCGGTGCTCAGCCYGGCCCCGCTCTGCCTGTGCCTGCGGCTGCGGCCGGGCTGAGGCGGAGCAGTGCGATTAACAGCCTCTTTGCCGAGCATATGAGTAATCAAAATCCTCATTCCCAGCTCCCATGCCAAGGACGGTAACGGGAGCGGGAGATGGCACATTACGGCTCCATTCGCATGCTAATGACGGGAGAGAACAGGAGGCGTTTACTTAACCAGCTCGCACCGTGCTCTGATTGCCGTCTGGGGACCCTTCCCAAGCCGTGTGCATCCCGGAGCCAAGGGCTCGCCGGGCCGGGAAACACCAGGCTCTTCCTGCGGGTCAGCAGCCAGGGCAGCATCCTCCAGCCGCCGCGCTTCGACCCTGCCAGATCCCCCCAGTTCCAGCGCATGGGGCTGTGAAATCGGGGTCTAGGGGCTGTACTGGAAAACAGGGACGGAGACCCTCGCGCAGTGCTGCCTGGCGCCTACGAGACCCGGCAGCAGCGAGGGCGGCGGGGGGGGTGAGCGCCGTCCCSCCGGCACGCGCCTGCCGCTGCTCGCAACCTCCGGCCGTGGCACCGCCGAGCGCCGCGGCCCGACCCGGCTTGCAGCATCTTCCCCTCACCCCCACGCGCCTGATGCATCTCTCGTGTCTGGCAGGTGTATTGAATCGCTTTCCCGAACGCGTACGGAGCGTATGAAATGTTATAGAACAATAAATACATTTAAAAAATGGGAATGCAGCGTGTCAGCCGAGTAATTTCCCCTCAGTGAGAGGTGCTGGGAGAGGGAGCAGGGAAGTCGCTGCGATCCTATTTCAGACTTCACACRGTATCTGCAGCACCATCAGGGCGATCCAAAAAGAAGCAGTGCGCAGTTCATGAGCACCTTAAGTGCCTGTTGTACCTGTATTTACTCCATTAGGTTGTGTCACATTGCATTTGAGGCGGATACCGCGCATCTCATTCCGTGCGCCGCACTGCGTGAGGCAGGAAAACCCTCCCGGTGGGGAGGATCCCGCGGAGCTTCCCACGCTGCCGTTGCTGAGGAAGCCGGGACCTGGCGTACGTGGCGCATCCGCCTCCGTCCGCTGCAGCCCGCGCACAGGCGACACGGCGGAAGGGCAGGAGGCGCCGGAGCCGAGCGGCACCGGGGGCAGGCGGGACGGTTCGCCCCGGCGGGCACGTGCCCGTGCCGATGCCGGTGCCTGCGGAGCGAGCGCGTCGCGGCGAAGCAGAGGGGCAAAGGGCCGAGCTGCCTCATCCTGGTGCTGCAAAGCGACCGGCAAGCTCAGCTGCACGGAGGGGGCCCAGCCGCTCCGGGAGCCGCACGGCTGCGGGCATCCGGCCGGTCCCGGGGTCCGCACGGCACCCAGCCCCTCCGCAGGGCCGGCGCTGCCCGCCGCTCCGGCTGCTTTCCCTACGATCTCCTTGGGAGAGCGGCTCGGGCTCAGCCTAGCCGTTACCTTTTGCAAGAAAGCAGCGCAATTAAAAACACACTAAAAGTATATTACTCCCGAGCACAGCTTTATGGCCTGATCTGCTGCCGCTAGCTGCTCCGGGTGGACTCTTTCTGCTCCGGTTCTACGAGCGGTTATGGATAATAAGCTGCCTGTACTTAAAAAAATACAGCAAGCATGTCTGAATGCTGTGAGGAGGACGGGCTGTCTAACCTTTAGTGCAGCTTGCGACACAACGAGCCGTGATTTATTAGTATAAGGCAGTGATCTGCATGTGATGGATAATAGTAGTTCATTATAAGTCTGAAGTAAAAATTAATTGTAGCACATTGGAAAAGGTCACAACTCCCTCTCTAAACTTCCTAGGATCAGTCAAAATACCATAGAGAAAAACAGAAAGGTGATAAAAAAATAAGTATTCTGCAAAAATAGATAGATAGATGGATGGATGGATGGTTGGAGTATGCCTGTGGATTACACAGCCAGATGAGAAGCAATCCAGGGTACCATTTTTTCTTCCACCTGCTCCATGTCCTCGCCTCAGAATTCAACATTTCTCCCACCGTTATTTATTGGTGTTACTGCATCCCGGTGGCTGCGCTGGCCCGCGCGGGGCAAAGCCACGGTTTGCATSCCGTCCCGCGGCAGCAGGAGCTCAGGGGCTGCAGCTCTCCCGTCGGAGAGCAGAGGCTTTCCGGAGCCATGCTGCTGGGCACCGGCAGGAGCCTCCGCGCGGCCCCTGGCTGCTTCCCGGAGTGACGGTCGTTCCCCCACGCAGGGGCTGCTCCTCGCGGGTCAGCTCCCTCCGGAGCACCTCCGGTGCCTGCTTCGGCCAGGTTATCGCTCCCTTTTTCCGTGATAGAAATGGGGTCTTCTCCCACGTGACCGGAGTTTGCTGGCGCCCATGGACTGGAAGCCGTCGCCTTCAAAGCGCTGCCCAGCAGCCGCGACGGTCGCTCGCAGCCGCTCGTCCCGCTAGGAAAGGGCTCGCGGTGGCTCCCCTCTCGCTCGGCTCCGGAGAGCCTCCGCCGGTCCCGCCGCGTGCTGCAGCGGGCGCTTCTTGGCCGCGATGGCGCCAGCCCTGCACGCCACCGGGCGCCTGTTTGCTGTCGCAAAACTTTGAAGATCCGCGCAGGTTTAGGGCTGTTTTAATGGCAAATTATCCATGAAGGAAGGGAATAACGGACAGCTGTTAAGACGACAGCTTAAAATGGTCCCTGCTGGAGGCAACGGAAGGGGGAGGAATGAGCGTGGAGGGGACTTCTCCCCAAAGCACTCGTCTTCAGGGCTTCAGAGGACACCGGGACCGTGGTGAGCGGCACGCTGGCGTCTGCCTGCCGTCCTGACCGGGGCCACGCTGCAGCGGCGCATCTCCAGCGGCGAAGCGTTTTCTCCCTCTTCTGCAGGGTGACCGGTCATTCGTGACCCTTTCCCTCCCTGCGGCACCCAACCGAAGCGGCTCTGCGCCCGCAGAAAGTGAAGCGTCTCGAGCTTCTCTGATGCAAATATGCAAGGAAAATGCAAATTAGATCAAATATTTACTGAAAATGCATTTGAGGTAATATTCAATTGGAAATTCAGGAGCATGCATTTGTAATTCRCGTTTCACAGTATATGCTGCGTTGATGAGCTATGTAAGTCAGGCACTGAGAGAACAGGAACAAGCCCCTACAATTTACTCAGTTAGCCGACACAGTAAAAACACGGGTCAGACCCAGGCTTTGTTCTTTAACCACACGATGCGCGTTTTGCTCCTCGAGCYGCCGTTTTACAGGACTGCGGGAGCTCAGCAGCGTGGCTGTACTCTGCTGTGCAGGGGTTCGGGCGCAGTGACCAGCACGGTGCAAATTCCCAGCGGTGAACACGCACGATGCCCTGCTCCCGGATGATCCAGAGAAGAAGTTGTATGTTATTTAGGATATGCAGTCAGCAGAGAATGTCAGAACTGGCTTGTGAACAGCTAATGAAATGATAACGTTTGCTGAATAAATTATCTGCTGCAATTTTTTTTTTTTCTCAGCTTTGGTGTGTTATGATGGTGCAAGACCATAAAACTTTTATTTATGCCTGTCTGTAAGCGGGTCGCTGACAGTGGGGAGAGATGAATGATAACCTGAATACCGCATTGCACACTCTCCCCATGAACCCTGCTAATATTAGTTTGTCCAGAGCGTAAGGCCCTGAAAACAAGAGCTGATAAATGGAAACTAAAGCAGCCACTTGACCCTCCCGACGCGCGGGCTCTTCCAGAAGAGCCAGGCGTTTCCAGCACCTGCTCCATTCGCTGAATATTGATAACTTTGCTGAGCTCTGCAACACGCGCGGTGTGTTCCAGCCACCTGGGAGCTGCTGGACCGAGGGCACGACACCCACCCTCCGCTCCCCGGGATGGAGCGCAGACGGGCTCCTTCCCAACTCRGCTGGGGCAGGAGCGGGAGCAGGAGCAGCCCGGCTCTCTGCCTCAGCCCTCCCTTAAGAGGGGCAATTCCACCATTTCCCTGCTGCCACGCTTCGGTTCCCGGCAGCGAGCGTCTGGTGTCAGGAAGGAGCCGAGCCCAGCTCGGCCGGAGACAAGGGGAGCGTGGAGCCAAGGACACGGTGATGGACGGCACACGCAGCACGGCTACGGCACTCGGTCGACTGTAAAAAGAGGCAGGAGGTGCAACGGCAGAAGTTAAAGCGAGCGAAATCCAGAGACGTGCTTTAAAGAGAGGATGTTCAGCCAAGTTCGAGACACCTTGGCTAGGAACACGCTACGCTCTCCATCACTTGCAGGTTCAAATCGGGACCAGCCGTCYCACCAGAAGGCCTGCCGTTGCTCACAGCAAGGTTATTTGGCCTGAGCRACGTGCCGGGGAGGGAGTGATGCTGCAGGAAGGCCACGGCCACCGCCAGCCTCACGGTCCCGGGAGAGCTCCCTGCTCCACCGTTCCCGCTGCACCCGTCGCCGTTGCACCGCTCGCGCAGCGCCGGCCCCACGCAGGCACTCGGTGCACGGGCGGCTGCCGCAGAGGTGTCCTGGCGCCTCCTACGCCGCGATTAAGAAGAGGACGCAGATGCTCGAAGGCACGGCCAAGGTTAAGGCACGACCTTGACAATTTTTGTAGGCAATAATTTCTAAATTTCAACAACGGCTGGAGGAAAAAAGACTTCTAATTAACAAAACTGCACAGCATGGTTCAGTACAAACTTTGGGGTGATTTCTTTTTCCTTTTGCTTCAATGATTTCAGAGGAACATGAACCATCCAATTATCCAATCATTTTTACACAGTCTGAGTCGCAGCTAAGAAAGGGGAAAGGTCAGCACATTCCGGAGAGCGGGACTAAAACGCCTTCATTTTCTTTAATATCTGTCTGTTTAATTACTGGAACAATTGTTTGAACATTTTAATATATTAATTTAGCAGGAGGATAATTGTATGATTACAAATTCACTTGGGCCACGATAAACTGAAAAGCTAGAGCTTTTGCTAAAATGAAATCTAGAGTTTATAGGGGGGGAAAAAAAAGAAAAGAAATGAAAAAATCTGTGCCGGTTTCCCTCCTCGCTACGTAAAACGGAGTCCGAGGCTGCACGCACACGGCAGCTCCATGCAGCTGCAAGCCCCCGGAGCCCCGCTGAGTTTGGGGAGCAGCATTAATTCACACCGGGTAAATTAACCCGCCCAGGGGCAGCATCAGAGCCRGGATGGGACACGGCCTCGGAGGGGACAGCAGAGGGGCAGAGAACGGGAATTTTTAACTGAACTTAAGAGAAAACATCACCCCAACACTTCCCTTGGGAAGGTGTTCCCTTTAAGTTTTTCATTTTTCTCCTCAAAAGAGCTGAAAACATTGAAACATCAACATTTCCGTGTCAAAGCACTTGTGTTTTGACTTGTAACAAAGCAGTTCAGATTGTTTGAAATATCAATACGGACTATTTAGTAAATTTATAGCAAAAGTATGTAAACAGAGGTCCGCGCTGAAATGCGATGTTTTGAAATGACTGAAGTGAAACATTTCAGAGCAGCGAACCAGCGGGTTTCCTCGTTCATTGAGGGAGTGAGTCCGAGCTCTCCGGCCCCGTTCCGGGGGGTCGCGGTGCCGGCGCCTGCGGGGATGCAGGGAGCAGCCCCATCCCGCTGCAGGGCACTGCCAAGACCCCCGCCGGCACCGGGAGCAGCCTGGCCGCGGTGCCGGGGAAGGGCTCCGGCACAGGCGAGCAGTGCAGCTCCGCACGCTCCGGCACGGACCCACCAGACTCTGGCAGCACCGGGAGCCTCTCGGCAGCCCCGATGCACGCAGGCACCCCGCCAAGGAGCCGGTCCCGCAGACGCCGGGGCGCATCTCCTCCAGCAGCTCAGCTGGCATTTCTGCAACCGCTTGCAAGGGAGAAAATTGGTCTTTAACAGCTATTCATAGAAATGTCACAAAGTGTAAACACCAGGTAACCTTTGCTTCCCTCTGCGCTCCTCTGGGAGCCAGCAACAAATTCAATAACGCAGCCAGCGGTTTCCAAATGATATCACCTCCCGTTTTAAGTAAAAAAGTACCAAATCCATCCAGCCTGGCGCCTTCGCTGGCCGTCCCCCCGCGCCCACGGCAGCCCCACACAGACCCCCTCTGCAGCGTGCACCTGCATCCCGGCTGCATCCCCGGCACGCTGCTCCCGGACCCCCATGGCCAGGCAGGGTCCCCCGCACCACACTCCCCTGCAAAGCCACCGCATCTCCACCCCGCTGTCGGTCCCAATTTCCAGGGAAAGCCCCGGGCAGGGGCGCTGCTGCCCAAGGCACCTTGCAGGCTGATGCTATTTCCAGTTATCAGAGTTCCCAGTTTTCTGCCTTTGTCCAGTATCTTCTGGAGTATCTCACTGCAGACAACAGTTACATAATCCATCCGTGACAGGGCAATCAGTCATGCTCTAAATTAAGCATCTCAAATAAGGATTTATTAGAATTAATCAGTCAATTAATGTATGGTCATGAAATAGAGTTTATTAAAATGCATTTAAGTGTATTAACTATTAAATAAGATAGATATTGGTTATGGAGATGGCAAAAGACACTCCAGTCCTGCTCTCCCACACAAATGCAAACACCGGAGCAAGATCCGTGCAAACACGGAGGCAATGCCGAGCACTCGGGCAGCACTCGGCACGGACAGCGAGGGCAGAGCGGGGGGATCTCGCCCCTTCGAAACCAGGGGAAGCAGCACTGGCCACCCAAATTGCCCCCCTCAAACACCCTCACCATCTCCCTGAATGCAGGGCACAAGGGAACATGCACGTGCAGAAGGCTGAGCTATGCTGTAAAGGTGCTTAAAAACCTGCACAAAATCATAATGTAATTACTGGTACCAAGGGGATGCTGCTCACTCCAGCCAGATGCAAGAGAGATGGGGAGAGCTGYAATTCAGTAGACCAAAAAAAGGACAGAATTCAGCAGGGCTCAACTGAACAGGCCCAGCCGGCTTCGGGGAAGCTCCTTGTGTCACCAGGGCTGGTGACACCAGGCAGGGAGGGAAGGAGGGCGCCCAACGCACAGGCTGCAGACAGCAGCTGGGGCACAACATCCTCCACTTGCCAGAGGGTTTGGTGGTTAATGGCAGAATCATTCCTGCCCTCGGAGACCACCGGCAGCCTCTCGAGCAAAGCAGCACCGCGCAGGCACATGCTGCCCTGCTCTCGCCGTGGGATGGATGGACAGACGGACATCTCCACTTGCTGCTGCGCGCTCAGCTGCATTCCTTCCTCCCTCTCACCTCCTCGAGCATCTCCCACCGCTGTGGGTACTATCGCCAGCCGCTCACCATTGCCCCATTTATACTTTGCACTTACACAGCACTTTGCACTTTCAAAGCAGACCTTAACTAATTAATCAGATGTTAATGATTCCTCAAAGGTGCAGCCGGCCAGACAGCTATCAGTCGCTGCACCCCCCCTCTGCAATCTCCCCCGCCTCCGCAATTAGATTCCAGCAGATTTTCCTCCTGCTTAACTCTCTTTTCCCTGTGGCCCGTTCCGAGGAAGGAAGGTGCAGCAAGCATCCATCAATCCCGCGCTCTCATTAGCGATGCACAGCGAGCAGGGCTTGGCTGCGCTTGCTGCCGGTACCTCCAGCCTGGGAGCACAGGCAGGCTGAGCAGCGAGCGCACAGGCTCACAGGCATCCGTTTCATGCCGAAAAAAGCTGAATTTGTTCTTAGAAAAAATGATGCAGCCCCAGGAAGAGCTTTTACTTCTGCTATCCACATGAAGGCCAGAGGCGTACCCCTCCAAGGGGATACGAGGTGGAAACCTGCTGTGGCCAGGCTGAAGCCCACCTGCAGCAGGGAAGGATGCAGTGGAGAAGCCCGTAGCAATGTTGGCCCTTTCCTTGCACRAGCCCCACTCACATGGCCAGTGCCCTCTCCAGAGATCACTGCCATAGGATCAGGTGAATCTCCTCCTTCCAGGTGCAATGTGTGATTAATCTAACCTATGGGGCTTCGCACTCCCATTTCCTCATGAAAAATATGGGGAGGGGAAGAAAGGGAAGAGGGCAAAGCAAGAATATGGATCTTTATTATATGCAAAAATATCCCAAGACAACGCAAACTAAGCACTTTAAGTCTTGCAGGCATTCCTCAGTGCTCTGTTATTAAAAGTTCGCAGACTGGAATGCAATTTCTAATCACAAGCAAAATCCAAAGGAGGCTGAGCAAGAGCCAGGGCAGATTTGGGGATGGCAGAGCAGGAGCAGCCAACGAGGTGCCCACTGATGGATGTTAATTATTGACGGCCTCTTACAAACAGGAATATCAAGTGTTCAGTGCAAAGGAGCAAGTGCTCTGGAGTGTGGGGCAAATACTCAAGTGTTCCGATACCACACCACAAGGCCCAGTCCCAGGGCCGAACCCAAGAGCGCTAACGACTCCCCGCTCCCCATATCCCCTTGGCGTCTCATCTTCCCCACCGCTGAACAGGGAGGAACAGCACTGGCCGAGGAGGGCGAGGGCAGCGTGGACCAGCAGGAGGAGGAGCACAGGGATATGTGGGCTAATTAGTCAGCAGCTGTAAGGTATTCTGAAGCAGCATATGAAATACGTAATTATAATTACAATAATAGCGACTCTATGAGCAATGCAGCAGTGATGAATTCACTTCAGCAGTGGTGATACAACCTGACAGGGCTTATCACAGGCAACGTTATATCCAATTAGCAATTAACTGTGCTGCAACCACTGTGCTAAACACCCCTCGTGCAGCAATCGGCTCACGCTGGAAAGGCCTCTGCGTTCTCCAAATTCCCCAGCGCGAGCCCCGGAGCTCGGTGGCTGGCACAGCTCGTCCTGCTGCTGCTCAGAGATCCCTGCGGAGCCGAGGGACACATCGCAGGGTGCTGCAGAGCCTTCCCGAGATGGGCCTGCGGCTGGACCTGGCCGCGGTGCTTGGCATGGGACACCTGCGGCACCAGCTCCRGTGGGTGGGCGACACAGCACCGATGACTGCGGGTACTTGCCGGGAAACGGGCACCCCGTGATGGGTGGGAGGCCAGTCACCTCCATCTAGAGACTAATAACGATGAAACAGCATCTCCTGGCCGAGGGAGTCCCCAGTGCTTTATGCTACCACCATCTCCCAACCCCTCTCCAGCATCTCCCTTTGGACACTCTCTCCCATGCACATTCAGGCTCCTTCCTGCCTCTTGCCAGCTGCTGCTCTCATGAAACGCACAGGACTCACCCACCTGCAGACCTCAACCCTCTTGCAATTCCCATTCGAGCAACAGCAAGCTGAAACCCACCCGTGGGAGCAGGGTGCTGGGAGGGGACGCCAGCACCCTCACCTGCAATGCCTGTTCCAGTGGGAAGCCAGGCAAAAAGGAGGAACCAAAAGACGCAGATAAGCAGCAATCAGTAACGGTAACTGCTAACATGCCTTCAAAGGAAGCACGAGATGAGACTTGCATCACCCGCCAAATGCTGCTGCTGCTACTTTCCTAAAACGCCCTTCAGAACAGAAACCTCAAGAGTTACTAAATGCAAAGAGGAAAGGACAGTGTCATCCTTCCCCTTGGGGCAGCAGCTCAATTCCATCCTCCTCCTCACATGCCAGCCCCTCTCAAAAGCCCCCATCGAGGGGATGGGCAGCAGAAGGGGTGAGGAGCATGAGCCTAGCACAAACACACATGGGGCAGCACAAGCGAGAGACCATTACCCCACCTTCTTCAGAGAGCCACCATAAGTATCTCCGAGCACAGAAAGGAAGCCACAAAAAGGAAGTGAACTTTGAAAAAACAAGCATGAGCTCTAAGGGGGAAAAAAAGACAGGACATTTCAGTTCAGATCCTAGTGAAAGTGCTCATCCTTTAGGAAGCACTGGATGACCTCCTTGACCCTAGTAATAGAAACAGGATGAAATTTAATAGCATAAAGCTCAGAGCCCTGCATTTAGAGACTAACAATGATGAAACACTTGCCTTAAACCATGAACTCATCGGCTGGAGGCACTAGGAGAAGAAAGCAGCCTGGTCAAGCACAAAGCAGCTGTTGCCAGTGAGACGTTGCTGCCAAGAAGGCAAGCGCAACTCCAGCACCCAGCCCGCCCACCCACACCTGCTATCATCCACCTCCCTGTTATCTTCTAGCTGCTAATTAGTTTTCCTAGTGTTTTTAAAGGAGTGATCGTTAGGGTGAATAGTTTCACCTGCTGAAGGTTTCCACCTGTGCTGAATGGAGAACGAGCATTTTCCTGACCTCCTCTTCCTCCCAGTGAACTTTCAAACTGATGCTCATCTCTTACAGCCCCTCCTGGCTGTGTTTCATTTCGTACCTTCGCCTTTCGACATTTGCTGTGCATACTTGTGCTGTACTTTTATACTTATTCTTAACAGTCCAATCTGATCTCTACTTTTTGTACAGTTTCTTTCTGTATTTGAAGTCACTAAGTGTTTTGTGTTTCTTCTACTTAAGATAGCTTGTGTGCCATTAAAATTGTTTATTTAAGGAACTGCCTTATTTTCTCATCTCATTTCCATCAGATTTGTTTCCAAGGGGACTATACCCATTAATTCTCTAAATTTACTCTTGAAGTTCACTGTTTTCACTTTGCTTTTCTTTCTCTTTCCTTTCCTAGGAATTATGAATTTTATTGCTTCACGGTCATTCCCTCTAGAACAACCTGCTGCCTTCACATGCTCAACCAGATCCTCACATTGATGAGGATCAAATCTAGAAGAGCTTCCTCTCCGTTTGCATTTATGTCTTATTTACTTTAAAAGTTGTTGGGTACAGAGGAATTCAACAGGCCAATGTGGAATAGTCTAAAGAGCAATTGGAATGGCCAGGTAAAAGGAGAGATGGAGGAAAAAGGATTCGCTTGGTCAAGAGCAAAGTCCGAGGGGAAACGAAGAGTCTCCAGGCATGCGAAAGGCAACGGGAAGCGGAGTAGCGCACTCCTCCTAACTGCCACGGCCAAGGGATGGAGGAATTGACGTGAAAGAAAGGCAGGTTCGGCTGCCCAGCAAGCACAGTGGGGCCCCAGGACGGCAGGGTTGGAGCCCCGTCGCTGGGCTTTCGGGGCAGACGAGCGATCGGACGAGTGTCCGTCAGGAACGATGCCACGACCGCGGTCCTGCCTCACTCAGCATCACCTCGGTGCCTGGGCGAGGAGGGTCCCGTCACCGCGGCGGATCGGGAACGGCTGGGAACGGCACCGCGGCAGTCGTCCTGCCGAGGGACGCCGCGAGGCATATCCAGGAGCCACCCCTCCACTGCGTAATGACTAACGACGCTGGGCTAATTAATAAGCAATGGAAGTGTAAACAGTAGTGTCGAAGGGAATTCAATTATTGGCAATATAATATGATTGTGATTAATACAATTAGACTCTCTAATTGCATTAGTAAAACCAAAAACTAGCTCCAGATCACTAACTTGATTGAAATTTCCAGCTAAACGAGCTTCCTTCCTCCTGGACTCCCGGCACTGGCCGGGCCGGGCGGCAGGCGCCAGCCGCTGGTGGTGGTCACCGGCGGCACCGACCCGGCGGCTCCCGGCCTCCAGCACCACCAAGGTGGATCTCCGCGGCCACCTCCTGCCGGAGAGGGCTGCCCCCGGCGCACGGAGACCCGCTGGCGGGGACCCCCCTGCGCTGCTCCACGGAGCACCAGGCGCTCAGCCCGATGGGAAAGCATCCCTTGGATCCTGCCCGGGCGCTCCCACGCGGTCCCTATCCTGCCCCGGGCTTGGGAGGGGGCTGACAGCCTTGGGCGGGCGGAAGCCCTAATATCGGAGGGTTGTGCATGCGCACGGAGGTGTCGGCGGGTGTTTGAGGAACCCCGGTGCCGGCTGTTTGGGCAGCAGCTGAGCCGTCCCAGACTGTKCCGCAACGCGCGCAGCTCAGCGGACAGCGGCTCAGCTGGCCGGACAGCACTTCCAATTACTGATGATGAAAATCTAATTATCGGCTTTAATGGGAGCTGAATTGGGCCTGAAGAACCCAGGAACAATTATTCTGGGTTCCTGTTAGATTAAATGGGAGCGATAGAATAGTCCCATTCCATTATCATGCAGAAATCAGAGGTGAATAAAAGCAGAATAAAAACTTCGTCCATCMGATTTTTGCTTCCAAAGGCAGGAAACAAGGCAACAGTGACTATTAGAGCTGAACTCATCCCCCAGTACTGGAAGTGCATGCAATGGACAGTTGCATTACTACAGGGCTCTCCTTCCTGGTTCTTTCTGAACGTTTATTATACTTACATCAATAAAGAAGTGGAACTCAATAAAATGCCATTCACCTCTTAGACATATTTGCCTGGTCGGAAAGGTAGCTTAGAACCAGAAGTGACGACTCGCTGGGTTGAGGATGACCTATTGCAAACAGTCTTCCCATATTGATTCGTGAATTTTTAGAGGGTTATTCAAATTAATATGGAAAATGCTCAGGCAAATTAAAAATATGCACATTTACGTGAACAAACGCAAGTCACTAGGCAGCTCGAAGACGTCTTCAGAGGGGCTGGTAGGCGCCCGCGTGCGTTTCTCGGCCGTGCCGAGGCTGCAGGACGCCCCCAGGCCGGCTCGCAGCGGTGGGACGGCGCCGGGGGCCGGGGTCGGCGGCACGGCACCCGCGCGGCACCGCTCGCCTGAGCCACCGCATTCATCACGCATGTAAGCGTGGGAGAATTGAGACCGCTTTTAAGACGCGTATTACCCATCCGCTAGACTGTGACGGCTCTTTGTGAGCTGTAACGTGCTACCATATAAAAGCAGTATTTAGGATCTATTTTAAAATTCATATTTTCTACCACATAGAACATAACGGCTCCTTGGGATCCAATTTAATGATTATCAGATAGATATGTTGTTAGAGTTATTTTTTTTTAAGACACACATTTATTTAGAGGCCATTTTTAGAACGTGTGTTAGGTACCAGCTACCCTGGGAACGCTCCCTCGAACGCTCCCTTGAACGCTCGCCAGGGCAGCTGCTTCCTTACTGTAAAAGCGGCTCAAAGCCGCGACGAGGTGCCGAGAGAGGCAGGTCTGCCCTTTCCCTGCGTGTGACCCAAAACGGCCGCTTTGTGCGTCGTCACGGTACCAAGGGATGCGCAGGGCCAGCGCCAGGAAACCCAGAGACCAGAGCAGAGGGAAAGGATTCAGGCATTTGCTTACCCTGGTGCTGCACGTTTGTACCGTTCTTGCCCACTTTCTCAGGGTTCGGGAGTATCTACGTACTTTCTCAACACTTAGCTATGCAATGGTCTTCATAATTTGGACTAATTACATTCCTACATATTTTTATTTCATCAGAAGCCTCTGAACAAATCCTGCCTCAAGCCTAAAGACAGTCGGTCTCTCATCCAGCCCTTGAGTCGAGCTTTGCTGCTCCGAGAAGAACCAGCTTTAACTTTGAGCCACGATTCGGCCCCAAACCTGGACCATTTCTGGATGCTCGCAGGCTTCCAGCCTATTTTCACAGGAAACAGAGCTGCAAGGACACGAGTCATTGAGCCCCACGCTGTGCCCGAGGGAGGATGCGAGGAGGCAGCAGCACGCTTCAAACACGCTCCGAATTTACCCGGCACCCGGAGCGCTGT
Organism: Apteryx rowi; assembly: GCF_003343035.1. Classification (NCBI taxonomy): domain Eukaryota; kingdom Metazoa; phylum Chordata; class Aves; order Apterygiformes; family Apterygidae; genus Apteryx; species Apteryx rowi. The sequence continues at coordinate 50,331 of NW_020447339.1, forward strand.
CCCGTGGCTGCTGCCGGAAACGGGAGCAGGACGAGGAGCCGACGCACCCTCAGCCCGGTGCAATGCGGAGGCCTGGCYGCTGGTCTGGATCATTTGAAAAAAACCTCTCACGACAGAGCCGGCGTTTGCCCCCTCGCCGCAGCCGTCCCTGCCGCCAGGCACCTTTTCCCACGCCTGCCACCTGCCTCCGTCGCCACCACTGCCGGACGCAGCATCCGCTGCCGGCTGCGGCACCTGCTTCCTTCCAGCAGACGCGGACGTTCGTCGCTTTCCTCCTCGCAGACGTTTGCTTTGCCGGTTCTGCCGGCTCCTTTCCCAGACCAGGAGCGCAGGTGAGGCCAGGGCGGCCGGCAGCCGGCTTGCTCCAGCTCGGGAGCAGCCGGAGCCGCTCGAGATGCTCCTCGCAGCGCGCGAGGCCGCGCGGCAATGCAAACGTGCTCTGAATTACCCGGGACCCCGGGCAGGATCTGTGGATGCTACACGGTGCACTCAGTGCCGAGGGGCTCTCCRAGGCGACCAGACATTAAATTCCCTTCACTTGAGCAGGACACAATTTGGTACAGGGTTTTCCTGCATCTCCCAGAGAAAAAAGCCCGATTTCCTCAAGCCTGCCCTAGTTATCTCCACTTTTGCTGTAAGTCCTGGTGCTCCAGCCTCTCTCTCTCTGTACCTAAAATATCATTTTAAACACAGTCTCTTTTATGCGTGAATTGTGTGATTAAAATTTGCCAGAGCACCTTGAAATAACGATCCCGGTTTGCTGGTCTAATCACTGCTATCTCTCCCCTTCTGGCATAGGAAGGCATTTGAAGCTGCGCTGGGTTTTTTTCCACTTTCGCATTAGAGTTTATTAAATTCTCATTCCAGTCTTAACATATTAGGTTCCTAATCCCATTACAGCCAATTAGCCCGCTCTCCATGCATTAGCAGCGTGGGTGGGCTCGCGGCCCGCAGCGGGGCCGGGGCTGCGCGTTCGGCTCTCGCTTTCACGAAACACAGCGAACCGTCTGCCTCCCCCCGCGGAGCCCGCCGGGTCCTTGCAGCAGGTAGGAGCCGTGCCGGGCGTTGCCATTCCCGGGAAGAGCACGAGCGGATTGGGTTTCCCAGCTGCAGGCGCTGAAGGCAACCGGCGTTCTGCACGTGCTGAAATAGGGACAAACCCAGAAATGTTTAGCCTTAAAACACCCTCTCCAAGGGGAGGTCCGTGCATTTGCCGGGGGGCGTTCCGGGCGGGCTGCCCACGGGGTGCTGCGGAGCCCCTGCACCCCTGCGCCGGAAACCGCTCAAGAAACACGGYGAGTGGCGGGTCTGCGTAGAAACGCAGGCGAGCAAATCCGAGGACCAGGTAGAAAATCACTTTTGGGGGCAAAACTCCCCTTTGTTTATAGCAAAAGGCAGATTTATGGGTTAATAAACATCTACAATTAGCCTCTGAAAAAATATACTCAGGTAGACAGGAATTATTCATTCAAATTAACTATAAATTAAGATCAACCTAATTTATGTCCATTAAAATGGAAAAGCACATTATCTCCCATTCAAAGAAATTTGTATTTGATGCAAATAGAACAAATTCAGAAACTTTAGAAATGTTCTTTGATTGTTCATTTGCATCGTTAACCAATGTAGAATGGGACTATGATTTAAAAATGGGAGAACAGAAGGAACAATAATTAGTTATGTAAATAATGTGGCATTCTTGTTTATAATTAGTTCAAGAATAAAATAAAATTCACGCATGTCACAGGACTAATTTTCGTATGCAAATTAACAATCAAAATTATAAACGGTAATAATGCAGTTTGGGAGAATGTGGCATTTTTAATTTATTAGGCGAGGCACAAGCTAAAGCTGATTYCAGTTGACGTTGGGAGATTTCAAAGGTGCCTCTGGGACGAGAAAAACATGCAAAAGAAGAGGGAAAGGGGGGGGGACGGGTGGCGCCCACCTGTTTGAATTTCCTCCGCAGTAGCGAGGAGCCGGAATCGCCGCCGCGCCGGGGGGGGGCCTGCCAAAATCACCAACCGAAAACGCCCATCTTTACCCCAAAAACAGCGCTGGGGGGGGGGGGAGTTTTAAAAGTCTGTAACGTTCCCAGGGGAAGCGGCCACAGAAGCGCGCTCTCTTTTTTGCACAAAGCGTGGTGCAAAAGCACAGCTCCGAAAGCCGTTCAGCGGCGGTCCCAGACGCCCCCGTCTCCCCGCGGCGTCGTGGCTCTGCACCACGCGCCCGCGCGGCAGGTCCCTCCCAAAACGACCGRCCCCTCCGGGCCTGTGCGCAAACCCTCCGGGCCGTTTCCTTGAAAAGCCGCATTCCAGCCCGTTGCCGACCCTGCCGTGCACGTCAGGCCCTGCCAGAGGTCTCGCTCCAGCAGCTTCCAGCATCTCCGCTGTGTCCCAGGAGGGCCGAGCCCAGGATGCAGACGGGCACCGGAGCTTCCCGGGTGGATTCCCCCCACGCYGGGGCCGGCGGCGGCTCCGTTCCTGCGCGTGGCCGGCGCGCTCCCGCACGGACCCGGTGAGCAGCGCGAGCCCTTCCGGACAAATGGAGCTCTAGGAATGGGATTATGGGGTATTAATTATTAATTATGGCTTCTCTTGCTTCCTCCTGCGGAACAGGAGTCAGATCCCACGTCAGGGAGGACGGGACATCTCGGGGAGCAGCAGTTCCTAGACTTCTCGCTTAAAATACGCTTTGTGCTTCAGCTCAGCGCTGGAGCTGCAAGCTCCCGGCGGAGCAGCGGAGCTGAGACAAGCATGTTTTATACTAAAAGCAAGTGCGGTCGCTTTAATTAAGGCTGCTTAGCCTGCGGCTCCTGAAGCCCTGCAGAAGGGAGGCAGCGGCGCAGGAGGTGCCAGCGGCACCGTCCCCGCACCGCTCTCCCGCTCCTACAGCCCACGGCCACGGGCTCCTTGCGCACGGGGCTGCGCTCTCCCGCTGCAGCGACCGGCCACGGGGCTGCTCCGCCGCGCGGCGCCTTTCCTCCGCTCCGAGGCGCGGAGATGCTCCGGGAGAGCCCTGCTTCCCACCGGGATCCCGGGAGCCGCACACCGCGGAAACGCCAGCCTTGCAGCCGAGGAGCCACCTCTGCTCGGACCCAACGCGTCATTTCCCGAATGCATTTTCCCCGGAGCACATCCAAAAAAAAAAAAAATCAACCTGTGAGCCCGAACTCTCCTTTCCGCAACGCTCCCATCCGGTTTCCTTTGCAGCCACGCGGCCGCCGGAGAGGGCGATGGAGCACGCAGACGGGGCCGGACGGGAGCCTCGAAACGGGGGCAAAGCGCGCAGCCCTGCTCGGCAGCCTTCATCCGCCCCGTCCTCCCCCTCCCGTCCCCAGAAGGTCCTCCAGACCTGGTCCTTGGGGCAGGCCAGGAGCAACCCCCTCTGCAAAAATGCTGCCCAAGTTTCACTGCAAAATGTCTTCTGGAAGGCAAACGCGCTTCAAATACTTGAAGACGAAACCTGAAATCCCGTTTTGGAGTCTTGCGCGCTGGGTTCGGGGGAACTGAGCCGAGGCAGCTGTTTACTGCCGTCGCTTAGGCCCTCGGTTGCCAAACCACTGACTGAACCTTTCTGTCAATCCGACACTTTTAGGGTAATTTAACTTAATAATACCTTTGTCTGCACAAGCATTTGTATCTGAAGGGTTATTACCATAGAAGTTATTTTAGGTTGGTTAATGGTATGGAGTAGATTCTAAATTGACAGAGCGGGTACGCGGGCTGCTGTTCGCAGTGTTTACCTCGAATCCGCACAGAACTTACCTCCCTCCCCTAAAAGCGCCGTCAGAAATTATTAGCAATTTTCCCCCAGGTTCTCATGCATCATTAATTCTTTGTTTAGAAGAAAAAAAAAAAATCAAAAAGTGTCCAGCTCTTAATTGTTATCACTTGGAGAAGAGTCTGCGGTAGGTGCTGGGCCTGTTGCTTCTGCCAGAATTTTTGACTTATTGCAGCCGCTATTAAACTCACCACATCGGGGGGCGACGGGGGAAAAGTGGGCAGGGGCGAAACGAGGCGTCTCGAAGCAAGAGAAAAATCCTTGAGGGAAAAAATTCAAGAATCAGGCAAGACAGTGAAGGAGCCCTCTCCTCCTGCACCCCGGCGCCCCGATCGCCCCGGCACCCTGCACCCCGACCGCCCCGCGCCCCCGGGCCAAGTGACCTTGAGGGGCTTCGCTCTTTGGCTCAGCTGCAGTCGGAAGATTAAATTCTGCTCCAGCCCTGGGAATTTGATGATAAAAAGTCCCTTCTAGACAGAATCTAGATAATGAACAGCTCCCTGGCTTCGCAGGGGGAAGAGGGAGTGTGGAGTTATTACTGCATTAAAAAACCTCCAAAGTCAACTAAATTCAGCACAGAAGCCGAGAACCAGAATTCTTCTTCATTACAGCAAGGTAGTGCATTAAACATTATAAATAATGCTATGCTAATTGCCAGATGGGCAGCGTGGATAGCTGTGGGCTCTGCAGTGGGTGTGCTGATGCTCGAGCAGAAACTATCTCACAATCTCTTCCCCCCCATCCTCTGCTGCCCATCACTCTGCTCCGTGATAGCCGGAGAAGGGTTTCAGCAGCAGGAAAACATACTTCCAGCAAGCATAAAAAAAGACGTGCTCCAGAGCATTAGAGGATCTGCGATGCTGCCTGTTAACGCCTGGCTCAGAGCAAGCAGCAGCGTGGACACGGGGTCCCTCCGGAGCCATCCCGGTGCCGCGGCCAAGGCGAAGGCACGTGGGACTCCTGCCCGGGGGGAGCACGGGAGGCAGCGAGGGGCTGGGAAAGGAGCCGCCGAAAGGCGATTTACGGTCACCTCGCCCCTCTCTTTGCCTGTTGACATCCTCGGTTAAAGTCGCGGTGCGACGCGCCGGCAGCCGGCAGCCCAAAGCAGACCCACCGCCGGTTTGGGGGCACGAGAGCAAACCCTCCGGGCAGCGCCAGCACAGGGGCGCAGGTTTTCTCCAAAGCGTTTTGCCTGCAATCTGCTTTTTTTCATTGCACCTGCAACAAGAGGAGCCGTGGGGCTTGCTGGGTGGCCGCAGCTGGGCGATGCAGCACGGTGCAGCAGCCTCGCAAAGCGGAGCAGGCGACGGGCAGACCGGCACGCGCGCAGCAGAGCCGGACCCGTGCTGCCTCGCTTTGGGCCGGGGCAGGGATGGCGATTTTGCCGGGAGGAGACTCGTCTCCATGCTCCCCGGTCTTTGGGAGGCTCCCTGGGGGTTGCCCTCTGGAGTTCAGTGCAGACACGAAATCTAATTCTGCAAAATAGCCAAGTCCCGTTGGTACGCTTAGGTCGTACTGGAACTAAAGGGACCTCAAGCTCAGCAGCTTTGACTACAAGGCCGATGGTGCATTAACAAAGCTGAGTGAAGAATACGGCTAGCTAAATTAGGTATCCTGTTCAAGCGCATGCTCGGATGCGATGGCTCCGGATCTCCCCCGGCCTGGCCTTGCATCAGCACCAGGATGCCACCGGCCGGGGAGATGGCGCTGGACACCAGCCACAGAGGGAATTCAGTGCCAGAGCTGGCTTTCACACATGCCTGACTCCGCTCCTGCATCTAGATGTAAATACCTTCTAATTATGCAGAACAAAAGGAAAGGACAGGCCAAGATACAGAATAGCTGCAATAAACAACGCTGTGACATGTTTCTGGTATTAGTCATAGCCAAACAGGGAAGCTGAACATTTATCTGGGAAGGTATTCGGGTTATCGACTAATTAAAAAGGCCTCTGACTGCTGGAGACTGTGCTATTTCATACAAAGCGTCGTCCCTCCGGACCGTGCTTAGGGCAGGAAAGGATTTACACCTTTGCAAAAAGTTATTCTTTTCACTAAGGCTGTGCTTAATAGGAAATTTTCAGAAGAGTCTGCTAAATAGAAAAGGAATTGAGTCTCTGATGGAAAGTCTTTTGCTTTCCTGTCCTGCTTTCATTGCGTTCAGGCCATGCCATCTCTCCCGCAGACGCAGCTCTCGCTAACTTTCATTCGTCCTTTCTGCGTGTCACGCAGCCCAAACCCTCTGCTGCTGTAATGTCACCACTGTCATTTCTGAACCCCAAGTTAAACCATTCGGACTCGGTCAATAGATGTTATGGTCTTTTCCCCGGTCCAAGGGGATTGTATAAAGCTAGCGTCTTGCAGTGTTCATCTGCTCTCTCTGATGAATTATTTTCTGGGAGATGGGAAAGACACAGGAAAATGCCTAGCGGTCTCATTGCCTTTCCTTGCCTTGATAGGAAGCAGCAAGGGCTATTTAGGGATGGCAGAAACTTTCAGCGTAAAGATGCTTTCTGACCTTCAGAAACATCAACACAAAATTGCCAGAAAACAATCCGGCAGGCGAGCTGAGCCAAATCAGGACTTCGAGGTTCACCCATCACCGCGCTCTGCAAAAGGACGTCTCTGACAGCATAGAATAAAAGCAGAAATAGCAATTTCTCACTGAAGATCTCGCCTGACATCCTTCTGACCTGTAAGCAGCAGGGACTCTCCGCACACAGGTATAGCCTGTTTGTTTGCTGTTGCTTCAGTTGACACTGCTGATTAGAGAAGACAGCCAGACAGTCGGACACGGCGCCGGGAAGCACGCTCCGGCCAGTGATTGGGATGCCTCGTTCTGACCCCGAGCCTGAATGCTATTGCCCTGCATCTGCAGCTAAATAAACGAAGTAAATCATCCTGGCAGATAGATAATTAAATAATTATCAGCCACTTAATAACAAGGAGTGGGTGTTCAGAATTAGCATATTAGACAGTGTCTTTAAGGGCTAATTGTTGCATTACATCAGAGTTACTCATTCATTATTCTTGTCATTTCGGGTGATAATTTGCACTTTAGGAGACAGAGACAATTTTAGCAGGCAATTAGAGACATGTCAGGCTTGGCCTAGTGAGTTACTGTCACAATTATTGCATTTTTTCCGGTGTCCTCATTTGCAGGAGTGTATTTAAGGGCAGTCTAGTAATTTCATGGTTAGGCAAAATAGGCAACGACACCGGCAGACACAGTGTGGGTCTGTAACAAAACCCGATTTCCTAGTGCACTCGCGGGAACGGATTGCGTCTGCCAGCGCTGCCAGGCGCCCGTCACCGCTGCGCGGCGCCGCCGAAAGCCCCCGAGGTGCCGCTGACCTGCAGCGCCGTCGCGGTGTGCGTTGCCTGCTCGCTGGGGCGGGGGGAGCGCCACTGATTTTGCACAGAAAAAAAAACCCAAAAACAAAAGAAAAAGGTTTTCTGAATTGCTAATTGCAATGCTTTAGCGACACTTGTTTTGGGTCCCACGCGACGCCTGTTACTGCGAGGTGCTGTTTCGGAGTTGCTTCCCCAGCTTCACCCCACGCCACGGATGGACGCGATCCCAGCTCCCTCCTGGGCGTCTCCGCCTGGGATGCAGGAAAGGAGCAAGCAGGCATGACGGCTACCGGCGCCGGGCTCGGCTCGGTTGCATCCGTAGCGGCGCTTTGCAAAGTGTGCGGATGCTGCACCGGGCAGAGCGGAGGTGCAGAGGCGGCAGCTCTCCGGGGTTTGCACCGCAGCGTCCCCGGGCGAGGGAACAGGAGCGCGATAATCCATCGCGGAAACGCACTCCCAGAAACTTGTGCCCGTTTGCCAGCTTCCACCGCCAGCGAAGCTCTGGGAAATAATCGCAGCCAAAATTCTTACAGAAGTGGTGTGTGAGGGACTAAAACCCGCCAGTCTGCGACCAGGTAGGGAGGGAACAGAACCGCCCCTTAGGAAAACGCCCTGCAACAGCCCTTCGTTTGCTTTTCCCACGTATTTTCCCTGGAGAACGGAGATCAGCCCCGGCCATCCCGCCCGCGCGGTCGGGTGCTGCGACGCCTCCGCGGGGTTCGGCTTTCCGCGCTCAGGGCCGGCGCGCGAGCAGAAAGTCACCTGCCCCGGAGAGCAACGCGTCTGCAGGCCGGGCGGGTGCAAGCTGCGTCGCTGCTCTCCCGGCTGGGCTAGGTACCACGATGCGCTCCGTGATCTTACAGACCAGCTGAGTCTTAGAGTTATGWCAAGGACTAAATATTTCTTAAACTACAATTGAAGGGAAAAACTAGATGCGTAACAGATGCACCTTGGGATACATGCATTATAAGGGTATATACAGTCAAATAGAGTTAATTAAGCTAAAACCACAGTAAATCTGTCAGATCCATATTAACGCCATAGTCAAAATTGTGGAAAATATAGTATTTTCTATAATAAATCCTGCTCTGCTACAGATTTATGTTGGCATCTGCATAGTTACCATAGTTTTACAATAATCATTGATCAATCAAAGTTTTATGACAAAACTATAATTTTACTGTGTTTCTTTCTTACTTAGTTTCCTAGTTTGCTTAATTCCCAGAATGCAATACAGTAAATCTTTTGATCTGAGATATTAAGTAGATAATAAGAATGCCATGTAAGATTTGCTTATATTTTAAACTGTCTTTGCAAATGATTTATAATTAGGACCAAATCTAAGACAAAACATTATTAAAGTCGAAACCCTCTATAAATTACTAGAGTTTGCTTATGCTTGTAGTAATTTATTAGGGTTTTACTACAGTATTTTCTCTGGTGATATCCAAAGCCTTATATGTCATAAATGGAAAATATGAGTTTGTAAACTATACAGAAAACAAGAATGATCCCCAGTGACCTGAGATGACAGACTCGTACTCTGATACAACATCAAAATCATTTTTCAGTAGAAATATAACGGTACCGATAATATAATTGTGACAGACTCAAAATGTATTTATTCTTTCTAAAATTAAATCTTTCTTTATATGGTTTTTTAAGTTGTCCCATTTATAGAAGGTACCTAACCTGCAAACAGGCTGGCTGAAAGCACTACTCYGTCTGGATTTCCTGCCACCGCAGAGACTGCTCCCGTGGAAGAGCCTCCGTGTCTGCCTGGGGTTTGCTCTGGGAGCAGAGCTCGCCGCAGGGAACGGCGCTCCCGGCTCCCGCTCCGGCACCGTCCCCGGCTCCGTCCGCGCCCTCGCTGCGCTACCGCCTTCCGCGCAGATCGCTTAGTTTCTGCGCTCTGCTCATTTCCTGACGCGGCTGTGAAGGGATGGCACTTGTCATTATTTTTCAGTACAGATCAAATTCTGGATTTTCTTGCAGGCAAACAAGTTAAAGAGAGTAACCCTTTCTGTAGCTCTCTCCCCTGCCCATGAAGCTACTGAGCTTACAAATTATTTTCAAACATGAGGTTTTTCTGAGCATCATCCGTGAAGAACTTCCAATGTGCTGCGCTGGTACAAGATACAGTGTTCTCAATAAAKTAAATACAGGTAGCTTTTTTTTTCCCCCTTTTCTTTTCTTTCTCTTTTTTTTTTTTTTTAAGTATTAATGCCTGAATGATTTTGCTGCAAGTGAAATTCTCTATTTGCAATGACAATTTTGCAGATCYCTGCAAAAACGCTTTCCAAAAGCCCAGCTGCGTGGCTGTGCCTACACCAAGCTTGGACTGCAAGTGGGGATCCTGATCCATCTTCAGGCTTCGGGTTTTGGTGGTGGTAGCAGAACGGCCRGGAGACCCTGGGCACTGTCTCCACAACACAGCGTCCGCTGCCTGCCCTGACTAACGCTGGTTTGGACCTATCTGTAGGAGCCAAAATCACGCCACAGGCATACGTAGCACTGGCACAAACTGGGACATAACCAGAGACTGCAAACTGGCACAGCTTTGCTGGCAGCATCGGAGCCATCCTGATCTACCCCAGCAGYGGAGCTGGATCAGTCTTAGGGCACGTGAACTGCCCTGGAAGCAAACAAACATTTAGTTTTCTGCCGTGACCCTGCTGCACTGCCACGGCAGCCTGCTCTAGCGTGGGGCAAAGCACCAGCTCACACACGCACTGGCGTCCTGGGCGCAGGACGGACAGACGTACGGGGAGGCGCAGGCAGGGACGCAGGTGCTGGAGGTGGCAGCGGGCAGCAACGAACAAGTCCTTGTGCCCAAAGACGAAGACTGGAAGACTTGGTGAGAAATTCCAGTTCATCGCTCTGCTGCTTTTGTGGCCAAGCACGATGCACAGTGAGAAATCTGAATCGAGAGTCACCATTTGTTTCGCTGGAAAGCCCCTTCCTCATGTTTCACTGCAGACTGTGAATAACAGAAATAAGACCTGTAGCCAATTTTTTCAACTGCTAAAATAGGGAAAAATAAAATAAAATAAAAATAGATAAGACAAAAAAGACTGATTGCAAAAGCTGCAGTAATGCATCGTTCCGAGCATCTCTCGAACGGCACCATCCCTGCTCTTCCATTTGCGATACCATCAGAAGCCCCTGATTGAATTGCAGGTTTGTTATCAGTCTCTTGCTATCCATCACCTCCAGATAATGCGGTAGCTCTGACACCAGGTGATGCTGATCTCTGTTCTACGCCTGATACGACGAGCACAGCACGCTTTCAAATGCCACGGTGTTCGTTTTGGGCAAATCACACTGAAAACACCCAAGCAATTTTGGAAGTGGATGGAGCAGCAACTTCTGCAGGAAATTCTGTTCGTACCGAGAGCAGCTCCAGAAAATATATGTTTTTTTCCTAAAAGGGATTTGTATTTCTGAGAAAAATCATTCATACCTTTTCTCATCTCTGTATGTAGTTTGTCAGGCATGTGTATAAATTAAAGTCTACTTGATAACACCGAACTAATCTGCAAAGCTTAGCTCCTAGGCTTTGTCAAGATGCGGACGCTCAGAAGAACGATCTGAATTAAACTACAGTACAAACTGAAAGTGGATTAGTTAACTTGCATTAAACTCATTTGTGGACATTCATTCAGAATTAAAATCCTGTTAATTTGGTTTAGTTCAATTTATGAGGCACTTTAATTCTAAATAAGACTTTCACTGCAGGAGGGGATTTAATGAGGTTTAGCTAATCCACTGTAAATTCACACCTTAAATTCATTCAAATTAAGTTTCCTGAGCAGCCCTGGCAGCAGGACCAAGGGTGGCTGCTCCGTTGCAGCCGGGAGACCCCGCCGGGAAACGGGCAGCCGAACAGGTTTCCATCGGGAAACTCAGGGGTTTTGAAACGGGAATAGTTAGCATCAAGGTGATGTTTTAAATAGGAAAGTTTCAGAGTGATTCACACTGGCTTCACCTTTTTATTTTGCTATTATCAAAACATAATGTTTTGGTATATTCAAAATGAAATTAGATCGATGTTTCTATTTATCTTTTATATTATTTTATAAAATAGTATAAAAGATAAATAACCTTACTCAGGCTATATCTGAGTGAAATGATTCACTGTTATTAATAGAAAGTATTTCAACATTCCTGAATTGAAATTTCAGACTTCTGCTGAGAGTTTCAAAGTTTAGTATTTCAATCCAGTATAATTTCGAATTTTTTTACAGTACAATTTCCCATAGATAAAAGGATTTATTCCAGCTTCTGGTGAGACACCGCTAGCAGCTTTATTGTTCTTTCTTTTTTCTTTCCAGTAATGTTTATTTGCCTGTCATCAGCCAGTTCTGCCCCAATTTAGGGCTTCCTGGGCTGTTTTCACCTTCTAACCCCTTAACACCAGGAATTATTTTTTGCTCGGGCTGCGTTCCGTTCAGGTCAGTTCAGAGTTTGCTGGAATAACTCCGGAGTTTGCCTGTAAATGAGAACTTTCCTTCGCCGCGGAGACAGCCGCCCGGCGGCACGTGGGGACACGCCAGCGCGCCGAGGCCTCGCAGACGCCCCGAAACGCCCCGCAAAGCTGACGGCCGCGTACGACCAGGCGCGGAGCAGGGCGAGCGGCCGAAGCACCGAAGGAAATCCCCCCCTCCCCGCGCGGCGGCACGCGGGACTGGAGCGCTTCCCGGCTTTCCGCTCTGCGCAAGGGGGTTTCCCGGGAGCAAAGCGCCCCGGATGGCTCCCGGGGAGAGGCAGAGAGCAGGCGGGTCCCAAGCGGGCGACCCAGGGCATCGTCCCCGGGCAGCGCTCCCGGGCCTCCGGTGGCACCGTTTCCCTCGCCGCGGTGGGACCGCGACCACCCCTTCCCTGCAGGAACGGTTTGCAATTCCTGACGCGCTCCAAGAAAGCGGGAGAGGGGAAGCTTCGCCCTGCATTGGTTCTGGGACAAAATAAAGGAAGTTCCCAGAATAAGGGCTGTTTTGCATCTTTCATCCGAAGTGGTGACCGTGTCCTTCCATCCTGCGCGCTGAGGACCCAGGTCTCCCAGCGCCTCCCCCATCCTGCTCAGCCCTGGCTTGGAAACCTCCGCTTTGGACCGTCCTTTTCTTGTAAAGCTGAAGCTATTGTAAAGGCCATTAAAAACAAATACCTACGCGCGTGCGCACACCTCCAGCACCCTGAGGAGTAGCACCCAGCCTCCCTCCGCCGGGCCAGCAGGACCAGCATCAGCTCTGCTGCATCCCGGCGGCAGCAGCGGCAGCTGGCCCTGCTACGGCACTTGCTGCTTCGGGGTCTCCGAGCCCCCCGGAGCGAGGCAGGGAGGTGTCACCAGCCGAGCGCTGCAAAGGCGGGAGCTAAAGCTGCAAGGGTAACGCATGCATTTTCCAAAGGAGCCTTACAGGAGGAAAACCAGGGCCAGGGCAAACGCATCCCGATTGCCAAAACCAGGCTTTCGCACGCACTCCAGGAGCCAAGCGCAACGTCCCCRCGCCCTGCCCTCGGGGGCCGAAACCCGCCTTGCCCCCGGCGCGGAGCCCCGTGCCCGTGCGCCCCCGGCACGCGCCCTGCCCCGGGGCCCTCCGGAGCACCGGCACCGCTGCGGGTGCCGGCAGCCCTGCGCTCATCCGTTATTCACGGCTCCTTTGATGGCGGCCTCCGTGCCGTCAGCACCCTCCTGGTCGCTACCTTTCGGTAGGGAAGAGCGAGAGGAGCCTCCGCTGAAATATAGACGTATGCAGATCRCACCATTAAAATTTTATGTGATTTCAAAAATTCAGTGTTGACTTCGTGACGCAAATAGGTATGAAAATTCTGGCGAGGGCGCTCATTGTTACAGAAATCAAATGGCTGAACAGCCACTAATGAGGCAGACAAGGAGCTTCACTCATCCTCCGAGGACCGGGAGGCAAGGAGAGACGAAGGAGCRCGTTACATTATTCATGCTGCCTTGCTCGAGCCTCAAATCATGGGAAGTCACGATGAAGGGGGATTCGGGACGTGCCAGTGACCCGCTCCGCCGGCAAAGGAGGGCTCCGACAGCCCTGTCACCTAATTGACAGCATCTCATTGCACATGCAGCTCCCGCCGCCGGCGCCTCCTTCCCGCGTGCCGGGCCGGCTGCAGCGGCACGAGGGCACGGGTGCTCCCGGAGCCTYGCGCTCCCGGCTGGCGAGCCCAGCCCGACTGCTGCTGCAGCCCCGGCGGGATGCACYGGGGATCCTGCCCCTCCGCTCCGGTCTCCTAACAGCGGACCATCCCAATGCTCCGGGAGGGAAACCAGGTGGGAGCCCAGCCCCGGCACCCCAGCCCCGCTGGCCCCTGCTCCAGGCACTGCCCGTGCACCGACACCAGCAGCCACCCGGGGCCCCGCAGTCAGCAGGGCACCAAGCTGGAGCTGCACCTAGTTTAGCAGTGACRGCGCTTTCTTGCTTTTCCCCCGGCTGCTACCAGACCTAAGCGCTGTCACTGCCGAGTTACTTCCCTCGCAGCAGCTGGCAGCTCTAGCTATTGCTTTGGGCACTGCACAAACCGCCGCACGCGCAGAACCAAAGCTCAGCAGAGGAGCAATCGTCGCTATCTGCAGAGTCCCGGACAGGCTGGAAGTCCCCAACCGGTGTGTCCAGCTGCCCTGGAGGCGCAGGATTGCCCYGCACCCAAACCCGTGCTGCCAGGCACCCGTCCGAGCCTCCTGCCACGTGCACCCTGCGCTCCCTGTGCGCTGGGCAGCACCACAGGGGAGCAGGAATATTGCGTTATCAACTGCTTAAAATGTTCTTTATCCTCCTGGAACATGCACAGAATCTTTCAGAGGAAAAAAAAAAAAATAGGAAAACAAGGAAGAAGAATTGATCTGAGGAGGAGGCATGTGGGCAAGTGTTCCATAAAGCAGGGATAACACATACCATATAACTGTTGGCCAAGCACTTGCAACTAATAAACAGATTCCCTGAGTACTTCTGCATTTTGTAATTATTACTTACCCATAAAAATCCCTTCTCCCTCCTGCCAACATTATCTTAGTAAACTTTATGAGTGCTCATGAGGTTAATGCAGAGCCATAAATCTGCAACGGGTCGAACAAGTGAGAGGAGAGGAAGTGTTCGTAAATCTGTTGGAATTGCTTCAGTTTGTTTATTTAATAAAATACCATTTCATAAAGCTGCACAGAGGCTCCCGGCTGGGCTGTAAGGCGCCTGCTGGGCCGTTCACAGCGGGTGGGAGGAGGAGGAGGAGGAGGAGGAGGAGAGGGGCTCTGCAAGGTGAGCTCCCCCTGCACGCAGCAGTCCTCCGTCCTGTCTGTCTGTCCAGTGCGTCATGCAACTTGCAACCGCAGCCCACTCCACTCCAACACCCTTTAATAGTTATATTCAATAAATTGTGCTACAAAACCAGCTCGTATGTGGGGCAGCCTGCAGGCAGCTCTCCACCGCCTCTCCCCAAGCCTTGCCACCACGTTCCCGTGGGAAAGAGACCTGTCTTCCCTCCTCTCCTCACCAACCTGGCCAAGGAAAAGGCTACGCGAGGGCCCCAGCGAGCTGGGAAGGGGTGCGAGGGCCATGGCCAGCTGTGGGCCAGCACTGCCCCTACCCCAGCCCCGCAGATGCTGGGTCTGCGGGCGTCCCCGGGCATCCGTCCTCGGCCACGCTGGGAGCCACCGGGCCGCCCCACGGCTTCCGCTCACTGCGGCGCAGCCAGGAGAGGGTTAAACTGTCGCGCACTCGCTTGCTCGCTCCCTGGAGTCAGGGTGTATTTGCTTGGATCTTACACTGAAATTTGAAATCCACGGTTACAAGGAAACATTTATTTTCTTGCCCTTCAATGATCAAACAAGTGGCGCCAAGGCACAAGGAAGCGGAGTTTCCATTAGTAGAGCTGTTTTCTTTTTGCTGTAAAATATCAAATATTTTGACATTTCCATCAGGCTTTTCTTTGTATCAAAGCTTTAATGGCAGAATAATCTCAAGGCTTTTAGACTTCATAGGTTTTTATATTTCTAAGCCCCCCCTGCTTTGTAAGGGGGCACTGCTGAAGGAGCACGTTATTCCTTCCTCAAGGACCAAAGGCAAGGCGATGAAAACAAGAGTCTTGAAGACTCGAGACGGCCCGGGCTGACGGGTGTTTGGGGTTCGAGTTTAGCACAGCTCCCCTCTCGGCGGGGCAGGGGGTTAATTCAGAGGGTGACACGCGCCGCGCCGCACCGTCGGCGTGGAGGTAAGCTGCAGTCACCGCTACTTTACATGACCATGGGGGAGATGAACAGCAGGGCACCATCATCGCCCGCGTCATGTTCACAACATGGGAAGACAAGAGCATCATTTAAGGCAAGATCCATCACAACGTACCTTGCTGTCCGGAGAGTGAAACCAGCTCCAGGTCCACTTCTGCGGGAGCTGCCGCTTCCCTAGCGGCTTTCCGAGAGGCAAAGCTCTTGGCAGGGTCCACCCCAGCCTGCCTGGGGTTTTGTGGCGTCAGACACGGACATCTCCAAATGCTTCTGGTAGCAGCTTGGAAGGTCCATCGCCATTGGGGTGACGCCTGCCGGCCGGCCATGCACTGACACCCCTTCCCTGCAGCTCTCCAGAGGAGCTGCGGGTGCAGAGCGGATGCCCAGGACCCCGTTGGGCCCTCCAACACCAAGGAGGACACCGGCAAACAGGGAAACCCAGGAGGTCCTGCAACCCGAGCCCCTCCGGTCTGAGCCACACACAAGCAGACCACTAAGGGGGCTGCCCGGTGCCTCAGCCCACAGCTCGGGTAGGTGAGAGCGCCGTCCTGGGGATGTCAGACAGAGAGACAAAGACATCCGCATCTAAGTTATTACGAGGAATAAGACTGCTGAACTGCTTGCATGGCCCCCACTGCTGTAGAAACTGAACTCAGACTCTTTAATGTATGCAAACATCTACCAGCAGGAAGGCAGAGCCACTATCAGCATGTTACAGCTGGAAAACTGAGGCACAGGAAGGCAAAGGGCCATGTTTTCAGAGAAAGTGAAGTAGCTGAGGAACCCTAGACCCATTTTCTAACAGGCTTTGTTGGGAATATTTCATTAAAATGTCTTGTTTTTTCTACTGCAGGAGTGACAGATTCCTCGATACAAGCTTTCACAGAATGTGGGGCTTATGACAAAAAATAAAATCCCCAGAAAGCTTGCATAAGTCAAAATCAAAGTAAGAAAAAGAAAAAGAGAGAGGAAGAAAGAATCTTTAAAAGTCTCCAGTAGCCTCTTGGATAGGGAAATCATTCTGGATGCAGAGATCTTTCGCACTGGCCAAATCAATGTTTAATCATTTCTACAAAATAGAACCCCTCCACCCAGAAACAGCAGCTCTGGGCCTGGCTGGGCGAGGTTGCCACCAGCTCAGAGGAGGAGGAAGGTCTTAGTCTGTGACTGCTGTTTGCTCTTCCAGGTACATTCTTGCTGTTTTGTTAGGGAAAGCAATTTAAATATGCTTTGGTTTTATTCCAGTGCAGAACCTGATCCAAAAGACCTTTCAAACAGCAGGGTAAGACTAAGACCATGACTTCTCTGTTTTCTTGGCTTTCCCACAGGTAACATAGCATGCAACAGCCTGTTGTTAGGACCCACATTCACTGGGGAGGTGGCCCATCCCTGTGTCCCCATCAAAGCAGCAGAAGGCAGTGGCTTCCCTTTGGTCCCAAGGAGCCTGGCACAGATCCCCAGGCCAAGCTCTAAGCAAAGGAACCAGCCTGATCCTCAACAGCAATAATATTTTCCAGAAAGCAGTGCCACCAGCATTTTGGAAGTCCACCTTATTCTACAGCTCCATACACTCAGCGACCCTGGAGCAGGGCATTCGTTTGCAGCAGCTGCTCAGGCTGAGCAAAGGCAAGGGTGGCACAGCTGCCTGGGCCCATGCAGAGAGATCTGCCTTTGCTGATCCAGCCCAGGACCTCACAGCAGCAGGACTAGACCACCATCAGGATTCCCTCTGGCACCATGCAGCAAGCTCAAGTCAGAGAAAACCCAGGACAGAGGCAGAAAATAGCACTCAGAGGTCAGCCCACTAAAAAGCCCCCAGTCCCTTTCCCCGCTCTAATCCTTAAAGATGAAAACTTGCCTGGAGTCAAGGGCAAGAACAGCAGCCTGCTCAGAGACATGTCCCATCACCATGCACCGCAGCAACCACCACCCACAGCCTCAGGGCTGCTGCATGGGGAGGTTCCCCCTTTAAAAACCTCGCGCCCATCAGCCCAGCTGCAGCTCCTCACTCCGTGCTGGGACGCCCACCCAGCAGCACCTGGCTTGCCCTCGGCAGCGCGAGCTCGCAGCAGCCTGCTGGGGTGCTCGCAGACCCGGCCCTCCCACGAAAACACCGGGACCGAGATCTGCATCTCCTCCTGGCACTCAGGGGCCTTGGAGCAGAGCTCTGACTCTTGAAAATTCTTGGCTCCCCTGGATGCTGGACAGCACGAACGAAGTGAGCGGATCTATCCACGGGTCGTCTGATACACTGCCCTGCTGCCGCCCCCTCTCTGACACTGTATAAAAGAGCTGGGACCGTCCCAAAATGCTGCTTTTAATCCATGATTCACAGAAAACTCCAGCTGGAAAAGCAATGCTCTCAGCTCCCCGGGTCTGCTGCCAAGCCGAGGTCCGTGCTGGGCTCCAAAGCAGCGCGCGGCCAAGCCGTGGCTGCTGCTGCCCCGTCCTCGCTCGAGGCTGCTCTGGGGGTTACGCACGCGGTGCTGAGCTTGTGCACCGCTGATGCACGGACAATACCCTCAAAGCTGAACGGTTTAAAGCTTTTTTCTCTGAAACAATTAGAATGAAAAGTATCTCTGTGATCTAAACAAAAGCTTTAATTTAAAAACTTCATTTTGCCTAAGATGCTCCATTTCTTTCCAATAAAAAATGAGAAACCAGCTTTTTTTCCAAGAAAGACTTTCAGTGTTTGATTACCAGGTAGGGGTTCCCATTATGACTTTCTTTCAGGAGGAAAGAGAGCTTTTAGTTAAATATTCTTGGGAATGGCTTTCAAAAAGCCAGAAATCTGGGAAAGTGGCTGTTTAACAAAAAAACTATTTACATAAGATTTCAACAAACTGAACCATTTCAGAATTTCCTCTAGAATATTACCATTGGAGATTGACTGTACACTTCACATCTTACCTTGAATGCACATGTGCTTTCTTCTAACTTTCTGTTTTTATCAATAAATACCTGTAACAATGGGAATTTCAGTAATAATTTGCAATGAGAACCCTTTGGCATAAAGACGAAGACCACACGTGAACTCACCCCTGCTTGCAGATGCCTGCGGCTTTGAGGGGCTGCTGCTGACATGCAACGCGCAGGCGCCGCAGGATTTGGGACAGCCAGATTCCAGGCAGTATTGGAGGGGATCCCCCAGCAGGTTTATAGCGTCTGGGAGCTGCAGATGACGTGGGGTTTATTTCGATTTATTCTCTTCGCTTATTCCCAGTCCTGCTGTGTCCCTCTAAACCAAAGCGTCTACTTGATATGAGCTGCACTTGGATCCGTTCGTCAAATAAGGGCAGGGATGTTCGCGGCTGCTGTTTTGAAGGAAATGCTCGTTTTTGAGGCCAGGCTCACAGGCCTGCCCTTGCCCATGCCACGTTACTCTCCTTTATCACGTGTGTGTGTAGCTCACCGGCTACCTGC
Organism: Apteryx rowi; assembly: GCF_003343035.1. Lineage (NCBI taxonomy): Eukaryota > Metazoa > Chordata > Aves > Apterygiformes > Apterygidae > Apteryx > Apteryx rowi. The sequence goes on from NW_020447339.1 coordinate 69,129, forward strand.
TAGCTAAGTGGTGTCCCCCCCACTCTTAATTCCTGCCAGTGATCTTCAGTCTCCTGGGGCGGCTCTTGCAGCGCTTTGCACTCRACGGTGCCCCGCGCTCCTTGGGCAGCGGCGTGTGTTATTCCTCCCGCGCCCTCCCACCGAGCCGCGGTCCCRCCGTGCCGTCACCAGGCCCTTCCAAGGACCGAACCGAGGTATTTACCAACTTTGGGTTGCACCTCAGGGACCTTTTATCTCGGACTCATCCTCTCTGTGAAGCGGCTCCCTTTTTGCCTTGTTCTTCCTTGATGTGGCTTTTTTAAAATCCCCTTGCTGATCACTTTTTCTCCACTTTTTCTAAGCTGCCTGCTTATTCCTTACACCCTTAGGAGACAGACAGATATTCTTGCAGTTACGCCCGGCACCCTTCCCGTCTAGGTTTCCTCCCCTCGCTTGGGATATAAGTTGCATTTGTGTCTTTGACCAGACATACCTTTGTTTTTCCTGCCATCTAATTAAAATGAAATCGGGTTATTTTCTCTTACAAACTTTTCTGAAATACTTCCTTTGCTGGAGCCAGAAGCCAAACCAGGTCTGCAGGAGTCAGGAGCCGCTGCCCGGTGAAAGGCCATCCCTGCTGCTCTTGCAGCTATTCAGCCGTGCTGTTCCTTCTCCAGTCTGCGCCTGGGAAGTCAGCCTCTATAATGACCTTATCTTTCCCAGGGATCTTTATCTCTTTGGCATCCCAGACATTACTGTCCGCAGGCAAACCTCACCAGGGACCAATGAGCAGTTCCCAGCACGGGTCGGTAGACACTCGTGGTTGTCCTTCCCCAAACTGATCTAGTCCCAAACGTTTCTGCTCTGGCCATTACTTTTTGCAGTCTCTCATCTCGTTGATGCACAAAGTTATGCCCTCACCAGCTTTAGTTTTGTTTGTGTTTTCACCGGACAGCGTCGTCTGTTGAGTATGTGCTCCCAGTCACGACAGCTCTCTGGCCACTTTGCTATTTTTTCCTGATTTTCCCCTTCCTGCTTGTTGGAATGGTCTGAAAATTCTCTATTTTTTCCTGATTTTCCCCTTCCTGCTTGTTGCAACGGTCTGGAAATCCTGCCCCTTTCCTCACACCTTCTCCGGGTGCCGGTTCCCAAGCAAAGGCTGCCCGCAGCCTCCCGGTGCCTCGGCAGCTCTCTGGTGCGGGCTCCCTGGCCGCGGCCACCAGCTTGTATGTCAGGTAGCGAGGTGATGGGAGGCGAAGAGATAGTGAGCTGGAAAATGGGTGCTGGAGTAAGATTGATGAGCGTGCTGTTGCTGTGGAAACGGGAAAGGGCTGAGGGTGCCGGCTGCGCCGCTCAAGCCGTTTGCTTCGCTTCTGCGGTGAGTTTGCAGCCCTGGCACAGGGCAGGAGATGTGCAAATTCACCGCAGCCCRAGTGGAAGTGAAGGCGCGGACGTGCGATCCGCCAGGGAGACAGCAGCTGAGCGGGGCCACACGAGGACACGGGCGAAGGGAGGCCAGCGGGGCCACGCTCCGCAAAGCCAAAAGCCGGACGCCTCCCTTTCGAAAGGCTTCTGCAGAGGCTGGAGGGCGCCAGCAAGCACCCGCGGCCGGGGCAGGCTGGGAGCTCGCAGCTTCCCAGCCATCACGCGAGGGCTCAAAGAAACCTGCGCATCGCAAGACAAAACCAGGTTCAGCTTCACAAGGGACAACGCGGACAGACACGGGCCCAGGGAGGCAGCGAGCATTTGCAGAGATGCAAGCATTTGCAGAGGCGTGAGCGCTTGCAGAGGCGCGAGCGCTTGCAGAGACGCGAGCGCTTGCAGAGATGCAAGCACTTGCAGAAACGCGAGCGTTTGCAGAGGCACGAGCGCTTGCAGAGATGTGAGCGCTTGCAGAGGCGCGAGCGTTTGCAGAGACGCAAGCGCTTGCAGAGGCGCGAGCGCTTGCAGAAATGCAAACATTTGCAGAGGCACGAGCACTTGCAGAAACGCGAGCGTTTGCAGAGGCAGGAGCGCTTGCAGAGACGCGAGCGTTTGCAGAGGCGCGAGCATTTGCAGAGACGTGAGCGCTTGCAGAGGCACGAGTGCTTGCAGAAACGTGAGCGTTTGCAGAGGCGCGAGCACTTGCAGAAACGCGAGCGTTTGCAGAGGCAGGAGCGCTTGCAGAGACGCGAGCGTTTGCAGAGACGCAAGCGTTTGCAGAGGCGCGAGCGCTTGCAGAAATGCAAACATTTGCAGAGGCACGAGCACTTGCAGAAACGCGAGCGTTTGCAGAGGCAGGAGCGTTTGCAGAGGCGCGAGCGTCGGCAGGGCCGGTGCCGTACAAGCCCGTCGGCAAAGGCTGCCCGCGCCGCCTGGCCCTGCTGTGCCGCCACGGGCTGCACCGCAAAGCCCCTCCGCGCAGGACGCCCTCGTCCGGGAACACGCAGCGGCAAACGTCCACTTAGCGGGAATTCGCTTTGAAGTAACTGTTTATCTCACTTTGATAACAACCCGCTTAATGTCTTKTGTCAAAGTAATTACAGCGTAATTACCCTTTTTTAATAACAGGTGTTTTCATTGCTGCAGGGCTAAACAAGCCTCCCGCGGGAACACCTTGCGCCACCCTTCCCGCCTTGGCTTCGGCAGCGCTTCGGTGCTCCTGCGCCCGCCGACGCGCCCGGCCGCTGCCGCCTGCCCCAGGCTCCCAGCGAAGGACGGGCTCCCGCRCCCCCTTCCTCGGGCTCCCCTCCCTCGCCGTGCGCTCCCCTTCTCCTCGGGAGCGGAGCCGCTATCCCCCCGTCCTWCCCGCTCCAGCCTTCAGCTTTTCCCACCCGCCTGACACCGCACTCTCCCGGCTCCATTTCTGGTTACACAGCTGCTTCCCTCTCTGTTATCCTCATCTCTCTCCCAATTTTTCTTCTCCCTAGCTATTCTTTGACTATTTGGGATCTTTCTCTTGCCTCTTTCTGAATGTGTTCAGTTTTCCTTTTCCATTTGTTTTCTCTAGCCATCAATTTTTCATGCCGGACAGCAGGGGATAATTAATTAATGATTCATAGAAATACTGTGGCTATAATACATAATTAGAGGATGGTTCATAGCCTGTTGCTGAGACAGTTATCAGTAATTTCACAGTAATTAAGAGATGTTTTTTAGCACATTTCAAAAGCCCTTACAGAATCAAGTAGGCGCACTAATTTATTTCTCTATAAAACTTGGGAAAACACCTTAGAGTAATATGTTACCYGGCAGCATCTTCCCTCTTTACAGTGCTGCAACGGTCTGCGCAGGTACGTGGATCTGTGTTGCCGTCTGTTGGGACCTTCTTGTTCAAAGCCAGGGCAGGTTCCTGACGGAGCAAATCTCCCCCCTTTCCGTGTCCTCCTCTCACCTCCYGTGGGAGCACCTGGAAGTGGAACCGCACCGCGTGAGTGTCGCTCGGGATAAGGCTTTAGTATCTCACCGCAAGGTTCATATTTTTTTTCAGCATAAAGAGTGACAATTAACGTAAATAATGTGACTGTTACATTTAAGATAATTTAACCTGTCTTTAGTTTTGTCATTAAGAGATCTGTAGAAATCAAAGAGCAGCTGCTGTTTTGTTTTCAACGAGAAAACAATCAGCTTTTCCTCTTACGTCAGTTCGTGAGGAGCGGGTCTGAGCGAGCAGTTCAGGGAAGCCTTTCTCAAGTAATTTATTGAACGTTTTGAAAAGGACTCCTCTTCTGCTCTGAGCCTTAAGGCGAGGGTGGATGTCACTGCTCATTGCGCTGCCCATGGCAGGGCTGGGGCGGCGGGAGGACCTGCAGGATGCCTGCAGTTAGTCCAGAGCGAGGTCTTTTCCGGTAGCATCCTACAGTAAAGCACACAGCATATTGCACAAAATGCCGTTTTGTTGCTTCCTAAGTGTGACACTCCAACAGTTATAGAGAGATTAAACAACGACAGCTCTCAGCAGGGAGGAATTACGGGAAGGAARGATCCTGACAAGAAAATGACAATGAAGAGTGGCCCAAAGAGAGTTATTCAAGATTAATAACTTTGTTATTAGAGGCATTTTCTTCATACGTAAGGGCGTACATAAATACACTTGGAAGGTTCCAGATGGCCACTCAAGGAACCGTATTCATCATATTGTTATTTGTTTTGTCAGCGTGTTGCCAACCACGAACGAGGCCAGCAAAACAGCAGAAATGGCCCTGTTCCAGGCTGGGGGCTTCCCGTGGGATACACTGGGGAGTCGGTGAAAGAGGACCAGCTCACGGAGGAAGGGGCTGGTCCTCACCCGGCGGTGGCCCACGGGCTGAGGTCGGTGCCGCGGTTTGGYGCTGGGGTCCTTCCAGCCGGGCAGGAGTACGGAGGAGCCAAACGCATCCCGAGCCCGCTAGTGCTCCTCGCATCCCTCCTTGCAGAGCCCGCCAGGGAACGCGGTGCTGTGCTGCTCCTGATAAATGAATAGATGAGTTAATCACAATTATCTCTGGAGATCCAAAGATTTCCGTTTCCCTAACTTTCACGGCAATCATGATTTCTGAGGACTCTCAAGGGCAATCAAGAGAAGGAGCATTAACAGTCGCTGGTGGCAAAGGGCTGCTCCGGGGGAACACGCCAGCAGAAAGCCTCCAGGGGGGAAGGGGGTGAAGGGACGAGCCGGTGCTGCTCCACGCACGGCCGAGCCCCGTCTCACCACCCTGCAAACCTGGCAGAGCCCTGACCGCACAACCACTCCTTTTAAGTGCTTCCAACTGAAAGACTTTACCTTCACACAAGATTTCCGCTTGCTTCCTCTGTCCGCAAGCAGAAATGCTAATGTGCACTCGCGCGGTCCACATCCCAGGATGACGCGCGCCCTAGAAATCCGAAAGACAAACGACGAAACAGCATGATGGATCACAGGTTGGCTGGGGGTTTAATGGGGTAACGCCTGCAGAGCACTTTGCAAATGTAAATCGCTATCTCCACGCACACGCACGTTAAACACCACAGCTGCTGGTGACGGGGGTCCCCAAAGCCAGCAGCTCCTCACTCGCAGAGCGGCTCGGCGCGGGCACCGCGCGGTCAGGCGAGGCCAGCGCCGGGGGGCACCCAGCTGCCGGAAACCCAGAGCTTTTTCGCTCTTCGTACCCCCACGAATATGGACCCGGTGGTGAAATCCTTCCTCTTCTCCTGTCATTAAACCAGCTAAACTGTTTTGCTCCTTACATCTTCCCCACCTAAGGTGATTAGATTTTTTTCCTTTTTTTTTTTTTTTCCTCTTTTTAGTACTGCAGGGTGTTAAAACCAGTCTTCCCATTAGGGGCTAGACATATTCGGAGCCTTAATGATAGATTAAATACCAAATACCTTAACATTTGAAAAATGACATTTATTATACAGAGTTGTAAATAGAGAAAAAAATGACAATAGAACACAGTGTAGATCTTACATAAACTGCACCAGTTCTGTGTAATGACTATGATAATGTCAGTGCTAACAAGCAGATAATTGGCATCACTGAGATAATTTTTGGCACCTTATGCAGAGGGGAAACTGTTCTGCATAATTATTTTACCTAGGAATATTCTTCATTTAACAGGTCTATTTGCATAACGGTTGGAACTTTTTAAGCTATAAAGGGTGTTTAATATGTTGATTTGTTTTATCCATGAAACAATTGTTTATTCATGAGAACTTGCACCTGAGGACTTTGGTAATTAAGCAACAGTGACCCAGTTGGAGGCAACAGCCTCRTTTTGGGTTTACAGGACCAGGCAGAGGCAGGATTAGCAGACCACTCACAAACACCTAACGGGCTTTTATATGCATTATAAAATTGAGTCATTCTCTGTAGTAAAACTTTATTTCTGTAACTTTAAAAAAGTCGGTAACTTCAACATTTCACCATCACCGGAATGCACCTGCTCGGTCGCCCCGTGTCCCCCCTGCGCCCGGTACTACGCTGCCCATGGGATGCTCCTTTGGGGGATGCGCATCCCCCATCGCCCCTGCCTTCTGCAGCGACTCTGCAGTCCGGGGGGTTCAGAGGCACAAAATTAACCCGAGCGCTGTGATCCCTCCGTGATCGCCTCCGCGAGCCGGAGCAGCAGATGCCAGGGCAGGGAAGACAAGGAGCAGGGGTGATCCCGCAGCTTAGGGAGAGCTGGCACGTGCCAGCGCTGCCTGGGGACGCACTGCAGGTGTATGTGAAGCCGGTGCCCACCTGGGAGTGGAACTGCGACCCCTCCGAAAGCAGGGATCAAACAGCCATGACTTGAGCAGGACTCAGTTGAAGAGATTCACCTGCACACTGAATGTCAGAATAGATGGTGTAATTGCAGGTGAGCCGCGTTGCAGACTTCCTCACCTCTGCGGAGAGGGTGCGTATACAGCTTTATCGCCCTCCCATACCTGAGCACAGCAGAGAACAGTCAGCTGGCAGCTAAGATCTTTGCCTCTTCAAATATGAGGTTCAGAACAAAAGTAAATTCTCTTTAGGTTCTTAAAGTCCAGCGTGTGCAATTATGCGCATCACTACATTGCAATTAAGCAGGAATAAGTGATAAAACGGATGAGCAATGTGATTCATACAAGCAATGTTTATGTAGAATTTATAATTGGATCAACATACAGTAAGTCAATATTATTAACACATTTCAGTGCAGAGATGAGTGCATTTTTCAGCCCAAGTGTAGTCTTGACAGGTCAGGTTGATGAGCTTTTTCAGTGGCCAGGCAATGTCCCTGCACGCATGTGCCAAGTTGTCTGGAAACATAAAAGACGCTGGAAGCCAGCCTTGGACTCTCAACACAAACACATACCTGGCCAAGGTCCAGGAGCTCAATGGTGCTTTCTCTATAAGGCTCTAAGCAACCCAGATTTGTCTTCCTTTGCCACCCCTGGCTCAGGGGTACCTCATCCCAACCTTGCCAGGCTCTGCGCTACATATCAGACTGGTGTTTGTCCCCGTTCAAAGTACATTTCCAAAACAAGGTACGACTTCTGGCTTAGACTGGATGTTCCATACCAAACCCTCAGGATGTTCATCAACACAGTCATGACCAATGTGATTCATAGTAGCTCTGAAGCACAAAGTCTGCGCTGGAAAAGTTCAAATTCCCCACAGGTTACACTTTGATGCTTACTTGGCTTCTCCATCTCTGTTTCTGAATGTGCTGGCAAACAATTTCTTTAACTAGGAAAGCACCAGAAAGCATTCCTGACACTCTGAGAGAAAGAAACATGAGAATCTACTATTGTCTGAAATTTCCAAGCAGACACTCAAAGCTCCTCAAGCCATGCTCCTTTCATCTTTGTGCCTTGTGCAGCCATTACTTACAAAGAAAACCCTCAGAGAATACAATTATGAACAAGAACTTTGCCAGAAACCAGCGTGTCAATAAGGAGAACCTTTTAAACTCTTTTTTTATGAAAAACACATCTAATCTTTTAGGTCCCACATCAGCAAGGCCAAAAAAGAATTGTTAGCAAATCATGCTACAGCTTTGATTTTGCAAGGTCTCACATATCCCTAATGTTTCAACCTGTGAGAACTCCTATTGACTACCAAATTAATCATGTGCTTAAGTACCTTGCTGAATAAGAGCCCTAGAAATGATTTGCCAACACACTTATCATAAAGCAGCTCCACACTCCACCAAAGCAGAAGAACTAGATGAAGAACATGCAATATTTGGATTTGGAAATTTTAAACAAAAGTCCTGATCCCTGGTGTTTTACTCCAACACCTTGCTCATGTGATAACTCTTCACCTGGTGACGGTGACCCCCTGCCAGACAGGACTGGAATCTGAGCTCTGTGATAGCAGTTGCTGCCGAGTCCCTTACAACAAATCTTAGTTTATCAGCCAGGGAGGGAGGTATGCCCTAAGTTTTGTTCTTTGAGCTATGATATTCCTCCTTAATTTAATTTGTTAGTTTTTCTGCTACCTGATCAAGCAAATCATGCTTGAGATGAGCAGCAAAATAATCAGCATGCTCTCATGGTGCATGTACAGTGTGTGCCCCAGATTGACAGGGTTGGAGCCTTCCGAGTTCCTCGTACAGCGACACTGATTTCAAAACTAACACTTTCAGGGCCAGCTGAAATATGTGTTAATATGAACAAGTCAGAGTGTTATCACCAACAATATAACTCAAGGAAAGTTCTGGCACATTGTGCAGTATGTTTTACAGAACATGCACGCATCAAACCCAGCTTGTTATTGAACAGCAAACACTTTTCGGCTTCGAGTTGACCTTTGTGGTGGCGATTTCCATCAGAAAGAATCAGCATTCATACAGAAGGTCTGAATTTTGCCCAGGGTGTCTCTGTCATGAAGCTGGTGTACGATACATGGTGGTCACAGCTCACGAGAGCTTCAGAATTAGAGCAGCAGCTGGTGCCACCGACCAGAAGAACTCACAGAACAAGAGATGGGTTTTGCGCTTGAGACCCCGATGAGTATATCGCAGGAAACCTCACTTCGCTTCCTGGCTCRGCCACAGATTCTCTGTGTGATCTTGGTCATGTCATTTAATTGATTGGCTTCCCAGGTCTCCATTCATAATAGCAAGACATCTCTCCCTCACGTAGTCAGACTAACCTGTGTTGTGAAAGGCCTCTCAAAGCACAGTGGGAGGCTCTGTTTGATATTACCTTCAGGGCTGTAATCTGGAACACTTTGCCTGGGCAACTTACAGGTAACTGGCTACTTTGAAAAATGCTCTTCATGCAGCCTTTCATCTTGCCCACTTAGTAAAAACCTTTAAATTTGCTAAAGGAGGTTACACATTCTCCAAACCTGCAGACATGAATTTTCCTGTGCACTAAACTATCTGTGTAACTAACTAATTTTATTCCTGCTTGCACATGTGTGTGCACGTATGTGTGTGTGTGTGCACATGCTGCGTGCGCTCCTCTGCAAAGATCTGGGCCTGCAAATTTCAGCTCAGCCAATTTTTGTTAGATCAAAATCCATTTCTTCCCAAACAAGGCTCTTGGCTTTAGTGAAGAGAGGTCTGTAACATGTTTGGTTTGGGAGAGTTTACATGAGACATTTAACTTCTGACGGTTTTGATGAGGTTTCCCTAACCTTCATTCCAGCATTGCTGCTGGAAGGAATAGCCTGTACCAAGGAGATGGACTGTGAGTCAATACATCACACACTCTTTCTTTCAAGGCCATCTCACTGGCCTCTAATGTTCTGCAGAATGTTGCACTCTGCTGTTTTATAAACTTTATGTGCGAGCCTGCAATTTTTCAGCTATCACCTGGATTTTCCTGAGCATCAAGTCATCCTCACCTCCCCCTCGCCCTTGCTGGCATMCAGGCCCCTAGAAGCATGCCAGCAAAAAGCTCAAACATTTCCAACAGGTACAGTCCATCTGCTGCATTAAAAAAATCTTAAGCGCCTGCCTTAAATCACAGTCCTCGCCTAGTTAGAGACAGGTGTCCAACCTTCTTAGGGATTAGTAGGTGATAGCTGGAAGCCACTCTGCTCTTACTCACTGAAGGATCGTAATTACTGCATCCCATTCCGCCCACAAGTTCTGTACCACTTTTTTTTACGACTCCACCAGGCCATCTGTCTCGGGTATGGAGACCACACTCACTCCTGTTTGATTTTTCTCCTTTTCAATTCCCAAGTCAGCTCTAGTTCAGTGAGTAGATTTATTACTACTTCTCTGTCCTCCCTGGCTTCATGCCACAGAARGGAAAATAGCAGCTCACACAATATTTTTAAATAAAAGGAAACATAGTCCTGTGTTCACAGTCATCTGCATCGAGCAGCGGTTCCCAAACTCAAGGTTATGGTCCCTGAGGAGTCCCGACATGTGGGAACGGGGTCCCAAGCCCAGCTGAGATTTCAGGTGGGCCTATCCAATGGGACTGAAACTGCGTGCAGCCGTCAGAGATGCTCCAAGGCTCTGCACAGGGAGGGTTTGATTTTACAGATGTTGATCAGAACTAAATCTCTGCTCCCCACCTTTACGAGACTCTCAGGGGGTTGTCACAGCTCTGTCAAAATAAAGGAAGATAGGCTTAAAATTTCCCTTTTTCCCCTGAGAAACGGCAGTATTTGTGTGCATGGCTGTGCAAGAGAGATGAGAAACCAAAACCCAGCCCAGAGCAGTGCCGGGGCAGAAGCCACGTGCCTCGCCGGGGTCTGCGGCACTGCCTGTAGTCACAACAGTAACGACAGTAATAAAGAAACATGGTCCACAGCTTTAAAGGATGCATCAGAGATAACATCTGCTACCAATATGATAGTCCACACCTTGAATGCAGTGTGCAGCTTTGGTCTCCGTCTCAAGAGGAACACAGTGAAGTTCAAGGTGTAGGAAAGGGCACCAGCAAGGGGATGGAGCAGCTGCTGATCAGCTTTACAAAATCATGTGGGTGGCTGCATCTACCACGGCATGGAGAAAACTACGCAAGAAACCACCCTGCATGCCAGGGCAGAACAGGCACGGAGGAAACCTTGTGGCAGGCTCCGCTAAGGAGAAGCACGGGGCMTAGCTGTTTTGCTTGTTTGGCTGATGGAGCCCATCTTGACTCGAGATGCTGAGGACATTATTGATCTAAACAAGTTGTCAGTGAAGGAAAAGTTGTAATTGCTGCTGTAGTTCCATTGTAACATACCAGCCCCGAAGGGAAATTAAAGTTTGTAGCTAATAGGGTTATATGATCCTTCAACCTTTGATGTATTGAATCCAGAGTAGCCTGTGGAATACTGATTTGATGCACAAAGGATCATTTTTAACAGCTGCTGTACCTCCARTTTCCTCAGATCTAATTCTCTTTTCGATCCCGACATGCAGTATGTGCAGTGGGAGACACCTCGGCAGTAAAGGAATGGTACACGGTGCTCCGGGCAGCATCAATCCATCCTAGCTAGGGATCCTCGCTCCTCTGCCCTTGAGTCTCTTGCTTGAACTCCAGCATTTCTGTGAGTCCCTGACTCTTACAGTATGAATAAAACAAGCATGAGTGATGACCAGGAGGAGCCAGTACTGCTTGCCTGTGTGTTCTGAGAATTAGACAGAAATTGCTCACCTTTGCATGGCTCGCTGTGTGAAGGACCATTTCTTAGCTTTAGTCTGTAATAATTCTTTGAGTGCCTCCGGGAAGACCGGATCAACTGGCTGCATAGCTGATAAACAAGAGGGAAATACAACTCCGGTCTCTAAAAGAGAAAGTGAGTCCGTGCCCTGTCAACAGCACGAGGGGGGAGCAGCGTGCTCGCTGCTCTGCTGGGGGGCACAGAAATGACCCGCGGCTCCTCCAGCCCCTCAGCACACCCCTAAATTAAGTCAACAAACAGGAAAAAACAGGGAAAAGGAAAGAAAAGCCTTCAGCTGGTGTGTTTGCACGTGCCCACACGCGCAGGTGCGTGTGCATGTGCATCCCCCCMACCCCCAGCACTCAGCCCTGCAGACGTTACACGGCTCATCGCCCTGTCCCGAGGATTGCACCGCCACCACGCCGGAGACGGGGACACGCAGCTGCCTTTGGACCCAGCACCGTATCCACAGTGGGTGTAAGCTGGCAAGGCTCCAGCTCCAACATGCGTGCGAAATAGCTTATGCTGTGACTCCTCTAATTCATGCCGTATCTGGTGCTGCCACATTCATTCAGAGAATATGAATTTTGCAGCAGAAGCATCAGTTTCATGAATTCAGCTTTCAGAGRGTAATGTGTCATCTTCCTGCTTGGACATGATTTTCTTAAAGAAGCAATTACTGATCTTTTTAAGCACAATTGCCAGCTCCCCCATTAATCACTCGCAATTATAAAATAGGATTCYGCTAAACAGTTGGTCCCAAAAGGCCACTAATCAGAGCAGTTAATAGCGCTCGGGTTTTTGTTTTGCCCTGGAAGCCAGCGGAGGTGAGGAGCTTTGGTCCTGGAGATCCGAGYGCTCCGCGGGGTTTTGCATTCCCAGCGCGTCCCAGGGGAGAGAGGGGAGGGCTGTGCGTTCCCTGAAAATTGTCTGCTGCCCTCCAGCCCCTCTCCCCGCATCTCGCAATGTTTCTGCTTTCCAAGTGAYCTCCCATTCTAGCAGGCAGCCCAGATGATATATCTTACTGTGTTTCCACAAAGACACTTTAATTCTGTGTTATGAAGACACTCTCCCTAATTACTTCAGTTAATTAGTGCTTCGCAGCCACCGCAGATCAAACAGGAGGAGAAGCCCACGAGGATGCCGCGCCGTCCTTGCCGCCCTCCCGCCAGCCGCATTAACGACGCCCCGCGAGCCGACCCTGCCGGCGCGCGCAAGGGGAGCCCCGCGCCGCCCACCGCCCCGGCAGGTCAGTTCAAACACCCCAGCTCCTAAATCCCTGCTGAGGACAGCAGGCAATTTAGACCTGAGTGCAGCAACTAATTAAATCAATATGAGATAATGAACAGCAATTAGAGGTCCAGCTAGGCACATCTTCTCTTGTAAATACTGTTTCTCTCCCAACGGGAAGCTCTTTTTTAATAATCTGTTTGTGTTTCATTTCCAGGAGCCGTAATTCCCCAAAGAAGCAATTTGGGAAAGTGATTTGTTTGTCTGTATAATTGCCAAAGCACTTAGTTAGACTTGTTTGTTTTTCTTAGCTCCTGCTACTCCCAGAAAGAAACAATGCGGATAGTTCTTGTATTATTTTATCTTCTCTTTGATTTTTTTGTGTCCTGGGGTTGGCGGTGTATGTGGGGGGGGATCCCATTCACCTGGGTGAGCTCTGCGTTCGGCTCCGATCTGAAGCTGGGCATCCTCACGTACCCCTTTCCCTTCTGCCCCGCGGCTCAGAAGGTTACAGGCCAGCCAAGGAAGCAAAATAAACTCAGGACCTAAAGTCACGAGCGCCGAGCTCAGGAACCGGGACCCTGGACCCCACAAACCCAGGTGCCAGCAGCACCGATCCAGCCGGTGCCTGGTCCATCGGTGGCCACTGCCAGGTACTTTGAGATCACTGGCAGGATAATCTCTGCAAGGGACTTTTTCTTAAACCTCAGCAGCTAGTCACTGCCTCGTGGCTCAGAGCGCGAAGCCTTCCTCTGTAATTCTGTCATACCTAACGGAAGTGTGGTTTCCTTATGATCTGTATGCAAATCCAGGACTGCGCTGAACTTTATGAACCTTTTTCTCTCAATAGTAAGTTGCAGCAGTAAGTTCCACAGTTCAGTTTTGCATCACATGAAATACCATTTCCTTTGATAGCTTTCAGTGCGTTACCTTTCATGGAATTGCCCTTTCTTTTTTTTCAGTTTTTTTTTTTATACTGCAAAAGTTATGCAGATGTTCTCCATCCAAAGGAGTCTTATCTCTTTCGTGGTGTTACGCACTTCTGTTTTGTGTCATCCCAGTCTGGATCTTTTCACCATCTCCTTTTGTGGAAGTTTTTCCAGACTTATCTTGTGCACCGGCCGTGCTATGATCCCTTCTGCTTCTGCTCTGCTTGTTTTTCTCTGTGACGGGAGCAGAACGCTCTGTGCTGGGGAGAGCACAGCCTCAGCTTGCGGAGCTTTTCAGTACTATTTCCAATTTGTACTTTCCACAGATCCTCACATACTGTTTCCCTTGTAACTACAGTTCATTGTGCAGAGGTTTTCCATGAGCTACCCACAGCCACGCCAGATCTTTCTCTCGACTGGCTACAGCTCATTTATGGCTCTAATAAGGTGCAAATAGTGCAGATTATTCCTTCCATTATGCATTATCATGAGCCAGTTATAACACATTTCATCTGCAGTGGGCTGCCTATTTGCAGACCTTTGTAGATCTTTTCAGTTTCTCACAGTCTCTCCTGCCTTTAAAGAAAACAAAGCCAACGTTCCCTTTAGCAATTTAATTTAAAAAACAGACCTCAGCTTTGGAGAGCCACACCTTTCCCACAGCTAAAGGTTGGCTGATTTCACACTCAGGAGCTGACAGGTGAATATTATTTTTACTATCAGAGTTATTTGTGCATAAGCTTGGAACTTACCCCGTTACAAGGCTGTGCTCCAGGCCTATCCACCACCTAGGTTAACTAAATGGGATGTAAACAGGACATAAATAGTAGATAGGTTTTGGATGGGTGCTCTCGCAGACATATGCATCACCCAGTGAGAGTGCAAATGAACTCCCCGTGACAGGGAACTGCTTCTCTTGTGCTACAAGATGGATGGGTGTGAACAAGCATCCCAAAAGCACAAATTACTTTGATTGAAATGATCTCAGAAAACTGAAGAAGCCTGATTATTTCTGTGTTTCAGCAAAGGAATGTGTTCCGCCTCTGCGAGGTGCATATATTGCACCCTTATTTTGGGAGAGCCAATACACCTGCCTGTTCACGGCTGGGAAGAGGCTTCCTGCAGAATTTCACGTTATAAACAGCGTTTCTGGGCAACAGATCCTTACAACCCATCGTTTTGTATCTTGCTGCCCAAGATGTTTTTTTATTCGTAACCGTGAGATCCTCCAGGGGCAGAAAATGTTGTGACATCTGAAGCGCGACGGGGTTACCACGTCCAGAGGGTCAACCCGAGGCACAGCAGCCTCCCTAGGCTAACGGCGCCGGTGCCGGTGCCGGGCTGACGGGGCCAGGAGCAGGTAACCACACTCTCCGTGGATGAAACTTCATTGAAGTCTTCAGGGAATTCCATGTAGGTCCAGGCAACGGTGCAAATTTGCCGGAGGTGCTATCCAGCAAACTGAGGCTGGACGGAGGGGTCGCACACCGCAGCTGCTGAGTCCTGGGCTCCGTGTCTGCGATCTGTGCGCAGCGGATTTGGAGGCGCATCAGTGCTCGTACGGCAAAGCACAGCCCCTAGGCGGGTGCCAAACTCTTCTCGGTACTTGCCCAGCCCTCAGTGCACTTTCCTTCCACGTTTGATGGCCAAACAAGCAAACATTTTTTAAGTCCACRGAGGAAATCAGCACGGTTTTCTCAGGCTGTCTTTCTCCTCACGCTGTTCCCCTGGGATTAAAGAAGCAGCACCAGTCCCAGCCGACTTCCACATTCCGCCCTCACCTGCAGGACCACCAAAAAGCAAACCCCGCCGGGATTATGCCCAGCTTATGTGCCCCAGGGTTCTGTACTGACCAAAAGCCTTGGAGGCTGCACGTATTGCCTTTGTACGATAACGACGTTAGCAACTTGCCGTGTGAACGCTCACTGCCACTGAGTCATATTAAACTGCAATAACCTTTCAAATTAAACCAAGCACCTTGTTTATTAGCAGTTAAATGCTTCCCTGAGCCTTTGAGCTACAGCAGGACATAGGACACTTTGTATACAATCACATAATTGGATATCTATTGCTTGTTTAGTCTGGAGCCAATTAAATAGCATACAGGTTATAGTCTGCATCCATATTAAATATGACTTTAAACACTTCCTGCAGGGATTAGCTATTATTTAATTCAGCTGCAGTACAAGCCATATGCTATGTCAGGCAATGCTCTGAAAGATGCAGGATGGAAGAGGTCTGGGATCATTCCTGCATGGAAGTAGATAAGGAAAAGCAGCCTCAGAGATGCATTGACACAGCCACGGGAAGCCCAAGCATCTGGCCAATTGCAGGTCACTGGAGTTTTAGCAGGAGGAAGAGGATGGTTACAGTTTACTAGGCATCCACAGTTAGCCTTCTGCTACAGAAATAGGGTGCAGCTCCGTACGGCCTGCAGATATACTGAGATGCAATTTGAGTCAAGCCCTAGGTATGAAATCTAGAACTTGATGGAAAAATGCGAATTTTTAACAGAAAATTCACATTTTTCATCATATCATTTCCAGATTATATTTAATTAGTAACCTGAACCAATAAAAAAGATTGGTTCTTTTGTACTGAAAATATTTCCCAGAGTAAGAGTATCTTCAAAGGCTCTTCAAGACCCCCACCCATACCCTGCTCTGTTATATCCTGGCCATGTTGAGAAGCTGACATTAAGCAAGCAAGAAGAGCCATGGGACCACCRGGTAGCGACCAAGTGGTCTGAGCGTGGAGTGGTGGGCACACATCATGGTCACGTTACAGAGGAGCTGGTAAAATCAGTCCCAGGGCCCTCCAAAGCCCCAGTCCATGGCTTTCCTTCTGAATGACATCTTGGGTCCAATTCCCTGCATTTTTTCTGCGTCACTACATCACCTTTTTATCTTCACCCCCCATACGCAGGCTTTCTGCTGAAGCTGCCCCTCCAAAGTCACAGGTGCTGTGCATGAACACAGCAGCTGGAACAACTGGGGGCAATATCACACATTTAGGGCAAAGTGACAACAGTGAGATTTTTCAGGAGGCTCCCGCTCACAGCAATCTCACGCAGAGACAAATAGTGTCACCATCTATTTTCCCCGCTGCCTCTGCAGGTCATTATTCACATAACTAGCACCAGCACAGAAACAGGGTCGGACAGACAGACAGTCAGACTCGGATTTCTGATCAAATGATCAGAGAAAATCGTTTGTGATAAATAAAGTACGAGTGAAAATCAAACGCCTCTGCTTTCACTAGAACGTCCGTGAGGGGTTTACAGTTGAGCAGCTATCTGCCACTTGCATTTATTTAAAAACAAGCAAATAACCTTGGTTCTTTTGCTCTTTTTCCCATTTAAAGAGAGCCCCACTGGTGCTGAACACGTGGGGTCTGTCAGTCACACCGCCACCATCTCCGGCTCTTGCTCAGGCAGACCCAAAATCCAATTTTAGGCTATACCTATAGCTCCTTTGACGCTTTATTAGTGACATGCACGGTAGCTAAAGTGGGCGTTATATGCTGGCGCAGAAAATGCAAAAGACGCTTGGTTTGCAACAACGCTGCTGGGTGAYGCCTCGCGCTTCCGCCAGGGAAACCCTGAGTCTGGGCAGGAAACAGCGTTTGTGCTGCTGAGGAGCAGGAGGAAAAGGCTCCTCCGCCGCAGGCTGCCCAGAGCCAGTGATCTCCTGCCCGACCCGGGGTTTTACAGCCCGTTCTGCCTCTTAGCTGTCGCAGTCAGGCTTCACAAAGGTGCAGGTACCGCGCAGGAGGAAAGGAGGCAGAGGGGACCAACGGCGACGCTGCGCTCGGACCCCTGCCTCCCTCCGGGGCTCCCCCAGCACCGTCTCCCGGGGGTCTCGCACAGYTCACGTGGAAAAGCACCGAAAAGTGCTACGCCAGAGACGCGGAAGACGAGAGCCTGCGAACAGCTCGCCCTCCGAGTCCAGTCCTGCAGCAGCCGTGGTGCGGACTACTCACCCAGCGCCAGGAGAGGTGGAAATGTTTTGTACTGCCAAAAATCACAAACTGTATTCTTCTTCTCTGTCTCTTGTACGGCTGAGCTGACTCCTCCAGGGCAAATATTCATACTGTCTTTCTGTTTAACATCTCAAAACCTGAAGCTGTACAGTGTTTTCCTTACAGCTTTGAAAAGAGACAGGCATATTTTGACAAACTAAGATTATCTGAAATCATCTCTCTTAGAGTGAGCGGTTGGTGTATAGAACTTAATTATAAATTAATTAATAGAGGTAAATTTACAACCCAAACTACAGGGAGAAAGAGGAAGGAAAGATGTTTTCAAAATGAATGCAGTAAGTCTGTAACATACAAAGCCAAAATAAAAGTCACTCTCCTAGCAAAAACTCTCGAAACGCTGGCAAAGTGCCTGGAGCAGTGGATGCAGTCTGCTTCGTTTACGATTTTAGCACCATCTTTGACCCAGTGCCCTGCCTCTGAAGCCAGGTGATTAGGAGATATTCTTCCCAGYGACCTATTTAAACATGCTTTTATAGCACATCTCAGACCTGCCCGAGCATGGAGACAAGCTGGGCAACGTGGCCAAATTATGTTTGGAAAGCTCAAACGTCAGAAGGCAGAAGAGGAGAAAAAGTATTTTAAACAATTATTCAAAACCAAATTTGGGAATTTTAGAGCATCTTGGGCTGGAAGGTGGATTTGCGCCGCCAGGTGAATTAGCTGGCCAGGGATACGCGGTCCTTCCAGTGCCCCCGCATCGGCGCCGGGCCGGCGCGAGACCCGCGCTCAGCGCCCAGGAGCGGGCTGCTCCGCGGCACGAGCGCCCTTCCCGTCACGGCAGGGACAGCTACAGCCGCAGCACGCMTTTACGGGGCGGAAGCTCACTTTAGGTCACTTTAGGTCCGTGATTACTTCCGTCCCTGTCGTCCCCTCTCTCCTAAGCTAGCGAAGCGGAGAGCAGCCACGGGGCTCACAGGACGCGCCGCCGGGATGTGGGGCTCATCTCATCGATCCAGGCTTACTAACCCTGGCCTTGAGCCTTAGGAAAAACGACCAAAGTCACTGCGAAAACAGAGGGCTGCAGGGGACGTGGCGTCGACAGGGGCAAACAGCGGCAGCTGCTCTGCTGCCAGCAGTGGAGAAGCAGGTGAATCCACTACAGATGCTATAAAACATCTGAAATTCTGGGCAGGACACTGAGAAGTGGCAAAACGCACATTTGCTCCGATTAACGCTGGCATCCCGGCTTGGCAGAGAAGCCCTACGATATACCTTATGTCCCCCGTGCTCCGACCCCCGTCTCCTGGGACAATCGCTCAGCGGAGGGGCTCCTCCGGCTCCTCACCAGTCCCACTGCCCGGAGCAGCTCAGGCCGTGGTGTAATTGCACTCGTTTTCATTTTCTGTGAACATATTTATAAGCAAAAGTAATTTAGAATGAAAGCTAGGAAAGCGATTTAAGACATTTTAAAATGTAAAAAAGGTAAAATGTAAAGCAATTATTTCCATTCTTTTAAAACTTTAAAAATATGATTAATAAAAAATGCAGGATACACTTGTGGTGAGCTAAAGAGAAAAACAAAATCATGAAGAAGTCAGAAATTTTTTAAATTTCACTACTGAAAAATACAGTCACTTTATAGAATTGTGACAAGGAGAGAAAGGGAAACCCTGACATTTACCTTCGTTTTTCACCCTGCATCTCCCCAGCTCTGCCTACTACATTGACAAAGAGATCCCAAAGGATCACAGTGCTTCCAAACTACCAGCTTTAAATTTCTGAAATATTAAAGTATGATGTCTTTAGGTCTGTCCCGTTTCAGCTCTCCCGGAGCAAGCTGCTCTGCCTGACTGAGGTCCTGCCGCTTYGGAAAAGCCTCCCTCCGCCGAGCGGAGAGAAACAAAAGCAGCAAGTGATAATTTTGCCTCATCGGGCGTCAGCCCAGAGAGATCTGTTTTATCCCCCCTGTGCACAGGAAGAAGCGTCTCTGGCTCGGTTACGAGGGGAAGGAAACGCACCACCTCCTAGCAGCGCACTGGGCTAAATGCACCAGGTTCTTCTGCCCGGGGCACGGGAAGGGCCCCGCAGCAAGGACGGCTGCGACCGGTTCCTCGTCCCGATGCTACACGAGGGAAGACCTCGTCCTTCCGAGGAAGGTTTGCAAAGCGGCAGTGGCGGCGGCCCGGGGCCGGCTCGCTCCCGCAGCGGAGGAAGGAGCCCACGTCCCAGCGYGCGGCTCTCCCGCGCCAGGCTGGGCGCAAAGCCGGGATGAGCTGCGCAACTGCACGTCGCTCCTGCCACTGCGCAGCTCGTCTGCAACGCGGCTGCACCGGCGCGGGCAGAGCCATGGCTCCGGCTCCTGCAGAGCTCCGAGGTTTCGCGGGAGCAGAGTCAACCATAATGCAGAATGACTTCTGTTATTGCAGCGACAGAGGGGTCTGYGTTATGTCTGTCCTCAATAAACAAGGAATGAATTCTGATCAATGTGCACTACCCATATATTTTAAAAGCAGTTGCTTTCTTGTCAAAACTTTCACAGTAGCTGTGTGGCAAAGAATTTTACTTTTGCTTACAAAACAGCGCTGCGATTTCTCTAGGGAGGCAATGCATTCTGAATTTGCAAAGCTGCTTTCAGCAGCACTCAAGACTGAAAGAAGAGCTGAGATAAACATTTGCATTTTTATTTTCCTGCTGCAGGWCTCCAATGGAGCTTCGCAAGCAAGGGGATGGTCCCTTTTGTGCACCCGGGTGTAKGCTGGCGGGGTGAGCGTCGATCATTTATAAAATGCGCCATTTCAAACCACCTCCTACCACAGAAGCGTTTAACTCCGCTCAGGGCTAAGGCGATCAGATATCCTCCTTGCAAGGAACAGTGCCTCCGTTCCCAGCGCCCCGTTTGTCAGGACAGCAGCTCCGATCCATCCCCTTGGCACAAACCTGGGTGGCTCCGGCCTCCCTCCTCCTAGCGAACGCCCCGAAAAACCGAGCATCCTGCGCCCCCTCCGCAGCAGGGCTCTCGGTGGGCTGAACGTCGGACTTTCCCCCGGCGCGCTCCCTGGCCCCGGCCGGGCCGCCCCCGTGCCGGCCCCGCCGCGCAGCGCGAGGAGCAATGCGCTGCAGCCCGTCGCTAGAGCTTGCTCTTTTTCATTTGCATATATTTTTTTTTCCCCCCAGAAGTCAAGCACGTTTTCTGCTCAGGAAAAGCGGTTTGAGAAGCTGCTGTCCTGCCGTACTCGTGTTTGCACCCAGCCCCTTTGYGCGATGGCAGGAGAGCGCGTTAACAGGGAGACGAGAGGGAGAGCGGGCGGCTCGTGAAGCGCCAGTTTGGTTTCTCGCGTTCAAATTGCAGGCCAGGGAGCCGGCAAAAACACGGATCAGAGCTGGGAACTAATTTTCCAAGAGAACAGTCATGGCCCAAAGCTGATCGGGCGGCAAGGGTCTTGCAAGCAAGCAAGCCAGGCTTCTCCGTGGCTCAGCGCTGACCGAGCAGGCAGGAAAAACCCCTTCAGCCGGCAGCATTTAAACGTTTAAACTTTAAACCTTCCGCACAAGCGGGGGCAGCGCCGAGACGCCTGCCTGCCTCTGGTGTCTGGAGCTTCCGGAGACGTCCCTCGGGCAGGGCCGCTCCATCGCGCCCTGGCCCGTCCTCGCGGGACAGGACATGATGGGATGGGACATGATGGGACGGGATGGGACGAGATGGGACGGGATGGGACGGGATGGGATGGGACAGGACAAGACATGATGGGATGGGATGGGATGAGACACGATGGGACAGGACAGGACATGATGGGACGGGATGGGATGAGACGTGATGGGACAGCACAGGACATGATGGGATGGGACGGGATGGGACAGGACGGGATGGGACGGGACAGGATGGGACATGATGGGATGGGATGGGATGAGACATGATGGGACAGGACAGGACATGATGGGACGGGACAGGATGGGACATGATGGGACAGGACAGGACGAGACATGATGGCACAGGACAGGACATGATGGGACGGGACAGGATGGGACATGATGGGACAGGACAGGACGAGACATGATGGGACAGSACAGGACATGATGGGACGGGACGGGATGAGACATGATGGGACAGGACAGGACATGATGGGACGGGACGGGACATGATGGGATGGGATGGGATGAGACATGATGGGACAGCACAGGACATGACGGGACGGGACGGGATGGGACGGCAGCGGTGCTGGGTGCAGGCATCGAGCTGCCAGGCAGGGGCCGGGCAGAAACCAGCGGCCGAARCCCAGTCCCATCCAAGGCTTCCGAGAAGAACAGCTTTCAGCGTTGTTTAGAGAAACCATCAAATCATTCTAACAACAGATGTTTTCTCCAAAAGTGCTTTTACATCCGCATCAAAACATTCCATGGGGACTTTCATTTTTTGATGAATTTTTCAATGAAATAATCCAAGATCAAAACCAATCCGTTTTGACTTTCTTCACTCTCTTAAACATTTCAAAGATAGCAATGAATTATGGTATATTTCTTTTTTTTTAATTTTATTATAATATTTTAACATCTGTCAAATTGTGTCATTCAAATAAGATTGTTTCACTGTTTATGAATTAGAACATTTCTCCAGAATTTCTATTCTGTGAAACAGAGATTTCCATTTCTATGAACCAATTCAGGATGAAAGAAAAAAAAAAAAGAAATACAGAAATTCCCTTTGGGAAGGCATTTTGTTTTCCAGATAGGTTAGTTACCAGCAACATCTCCACTGCCTGGAAGTCAAAATGTTACCAGATTCCACCCCAATGCCACACTACAATTTACTACTGAATATGCATTTTTAATTCCAGGTGTCACAAATCAGGGCTGCACTATGCTGAATCCTGTTCCATTGTATGAGACAAACCTGCTCTAAAAAGTTAGAAAAAAACCCAACTCCCTTAATTAAGACTTCCATAAGCATATCTTTCAATTTGTGGTATATTTGCCTAAATGCAAAGACGAAAAATATTCAGCTTCCATAAAGAAGTTATACTCTGAACTCTTCACATTTTCTGCAGAGTATGCCCAAGTTTGGTAGACTTCTTAAAATTCTTGTTGTAATTTTGTTACAGAACATCATAAATTAGCTGTCACCATTTTTTAAAGGTTACTGAATGTGTAAAATAATGTTTGCCCGATTCAGGAATGCAGTAGTTTATGCAATTATAAAATAGCACATCAAAAAAAGCCAGCCTTTCCCTCGCTACTTGCATAATTCATCACTCACTCTGTTGTCATGGGCAAGACCTTTCATATCTTTCAGGCAACAAAAGATTAAGTTTATACTCTCTTCTCTAATTAAAAATTTAAAAGTTTAAAAGAAGAGAGTTTGTAAAGCGTACGAGCACTAAAAAGCTGGAGACASAGCGTTAAGAAATGCAAAATGCAGCGACAGAGGGCTCGGCAGCCGCCCCGGCCCCGCGAGCCCCGGCGTCGCCCGTCAGCGCCTAGGAGGATGCAGACGCCGGCACGGCTCCCCGAGGCGTCCGTGCGCCTACGTGCGCGCACTGACATATCCGCACGCGCGTGCAGATGTAGGTGCAGACGTATCCACACCGTTACAGCTTGGAGGAACTGACAATTCCGCTCGAATTTACGCTGCCTGGCAAAGTTGATCACAGCAGAGCCCTTATGACATATCTCAAAAATAAACGTGGCTTTTCAATCATTCAGCCAAATTTGGCCTGAAAAAAACAGATATCAAAGAGGAAAACATCTAACAAGGGTGTCTCGCAGCAGTCAGGCTTTATAGCACCAGAAACGAGGGTGTTCCAGGGACGGCAGCTGCGCCGAAGGGAGAACGACAGCTTTGACACGTATCGCCAAAGAAGGATCCTCCGGATCAAGCAAAGTGACAGGATTGCCAACAATTCAATCAGGCGGGGAACAAAGCCGCCC
Source organism: Apteryx rowi (assembly GCF_003343035.1). NCBI lineage: Eukaryota > Metazoa > Chordata > Aves > Apterygiformes > Apterygidae > Apteryx > Apteryx rowi. The sequence continues at coordinate 92,193 of NW_020447339.1, forward strand.
CGAGCCGGCGCGCCGGGAAGGGACGGACGGGAGCGCCGTCGCCGTCCCCGGCGTGACGCGGGAACAAAGGCAGCGCGCGCCGCCCGCGCGTCCCGACACAAAGCCGCAGGCAGGGAGCGAAGCCGAGCCGCCGAGCCGGGGCACCGCCGAGGAGGCAGAGCGAAGGACGGGGGTCGGCGGAGACGCCTCCGAGAATTTCACGACGGCTGACGGGAGCGAGAAGCAGCTGCCGAGACAAAACCAATAGAGCAAATACAGGTGGTAACGAATACTCATAATACGCTTTATGTGAAAACACACTCATAAATCAGGGTGAAATATCGGAATGCTGGAATTGAGGATGCGGAATCGCACCGGTTACCCCGGCTCTGCCCCGAGGTAAGAAATCACCTCCGCTCGCCCCGCTCGCCCCGCTGTCGCCCCCAGGTCCCCCCGCCCCGCGGCGCGCACGGCCCGGGGCGTATTGTTCTCTCAATGACGCCGAGTGACAAAATCTGCATTAAGTGAATCAACAAGGCCGTCTCCGAAGAGGCCAAGTAGGAAATAGCAGGCCCCATTGCCTAATGGGACTTATCAATTATTATCTCAGACCATATTTCTTTGAGGGGTGATTGTTTCACAGAGCCTGACATCTCATATAGCTTTAAATTACTCACAACCGGGACGCCTTACAAGATAGCAGTAAAATCAGGAGAGGATTGGGCAATGTAATTATAGTATGGAAATGATGTTGATCGCTCAAGCAGTGAGCAGACCTTGAATCGAAAAATCCCCTCCCCRCTCCCCCTTGCTCCTCACTGCAGCCACGGCACCTGCGGAGGCTGGAGACTCGAGGGCGGTTAAGCCTCCCGGTTAAAGCCTGCAGACGAGCACACGCTAATGGCAGGTACCAGAGAAATGAACCTGCGGAGCAACAGGGTCTGAGCCTGGTGCGGGGAAGGACCAGAGGAGAAACCGGTCGGTCAGCCAGGACCAGCCGAACGGATGCAGACTCCAAAGGGTCGTGGAGGGAGCCACACAGAGGCATATATAAAAGGAAAACGAGGGCCTCGAAGATTAGAAACCAAGCTCTCAGTTACGCAGGTGCAACCTGCCCTTAGGTTGAGGCCAAGATCAACAAAACGCTGCGTGTGGCTCCTTCCGTCGAGGCAAGACCTAGAGAGAGACATTGCTTAGTGCCTTCGTCAAGGGACTGCAAAACCTAGACGAGCTCTGACACAGCTCCCGGCGCCGAGATGCCAGCCAAAAACCTCCGAAACAACATCCCATTAGTATATCAGACAACTACACAGGGACGATAGGAGATGAGGTGGCACTGGGATGTGTTTAGGTAAGACGCAAAGGGACAATCTGGTTGTGCTGTGGGTATCGGGACCAAGGACCTCGGCCGTGCCAGGGGATGCATCCTTGCCAAAGCTGGCACTGAAGTGGGAAAAGTGAATTGAAAAGTGCCTTCACTCCTTAAAAATGTGCTTACTTTCCTTTGAAAACCTGCAGACAAAGATTTTTTGTTCAGAAAATGGACTTATTAGAAAAATTTCCAGTTGTGTTCAGCTGGACATTTTCTTATTTCAAGTCTGGGAAGAATTAAAAAAAATTAAGAAGTGTTTTCATAGACAGTTTCAGCTGGCATGTCTGCCCCCAACCCATTTATCATACAAACCTAAGTTATGTCTCATAATATGAGACTGGAGGCATTGGAGGCATTATGGGCAAAATGAACTGGCCAGAAGACAGTCATAGAGCCTTACCCTGAGAGCTGGATTTCAGCATGAGAGACAAGACAGCTAGGGAGTTTTCTAATACTTTTACTTATTTATTTATTTGCGGGGATGAAAGTTACTGTTGTGGCCATGATGTGTTGGATGAGGTATATGTACACAGTTTACGAATTGCACAGCACCCAGAAATACTTGTAACATACCCATCTGCTGGGGCTACTGGGCCCAGGGGCACAGCAGGAGTTTTGCACTCATTGCACAGATATGCATTGAGTCATTGACTGAAGTTCAAATGTTTCAGCAAAAATAGCCTGAGATGCAAATCTGACTTTAAAACCCCCTAAAGCTGGTACCATCCAGCAGAAATTACTTACCAAATTTATACGCGCCATTGTGATGGCTATACATTTCCTAGTCAAACCCTGACTGCACTAGCTCTAAAATATAGCGCTGAGAAAGAAATGGGTAGTTCAGCAGGACCTTTAAAAAGGCCAAATTTCCTTTCTTGGACTTATGTGTTATAAATAGCACAGATCCAAAAGTAGCATTGCCATTTCATGGAGATTTCCAAGACATTGAAACTCGGCTTTGCTCTTAATTATAATTAATTTTTTATTTTTTAAACACAGTTTCACAAAACATTACACTTCAGTTCTACAGCTTCAGTTCTCTGACTGTGCTCTTATTTCAGAAGTCAAAAGGAAAAGCCAAAGGAAATGATAAAATCAAAATGAGAGGTTCTTATTAAAATTAAACAATAATTTCCCATCAAAATATGAGGAAATTGGTAAATCCCTTCAAACACTGATTCCACAGACCCTCCTTTTTTCATTTTCGGAAAACAGGTCCAGCAGAATGTTTTCAGCTACCAAGAGGCGAATAAAGACCCTCTCACAGCAGCACAGCAGAAGAGGACCTGGACTGGGGCTACAGAGCATCACGCGCTGAGCGTGATTTAAGAGCAACGTTCTGCTGAGAAAACACTGTGTTGGGACGCGCGGGCAGAAGGGCAGCCTGCAGCACAGCCCTCCGCTCGCCTCCGCATGCCTTGTTAAGGGAGTCACACGAGCAGGCCTGGCTCGCGGGGGGAGGAAGGCAGCGCGGCTGGAGCAGGCAGGATGCTCGTGGGACGGTGGCACCGCCGGGCGCCCCGCTCCGTCCCGCGAGTGGAGCCGCCTCCAGGTTCCCCGCGCCGGGAGCGGGCCCTGGGGCCGCGGCGCGGTGGGGAGGCCCCTGCCGCCCTGCCACCCCCCAGATGCCCCCCACCCCTGCGACGGTGCGAGGGCTCGTGTTCCCCCTCTCGCGTCGCCGGCTGCGAACAGCAAGCTGCAAAGCTCTGCCGGCGCCTGCCGGCGTCCTCTCCCCGCCGGAGCCGATGGTGCTAGGGAGGCAGAAACCTCACAGGAAGAAGCAGATGAGATTTCACACCTGCACTGGAATATAATGCAAAGCTTCGTAAATGAAAGCAGCTTGAAACACCCAGGACACCAATTCCCGGGAAGCGCGGGGCAGCCCAGGGCTTGGAGCCCGGCGCTTCCACCACCTCRGTCCCAGCCCGCAAAGCAGGAGCAGGGGGGATTTCTGAGCTCTTTCTAAATGTTGTTGACAACATTCTTCAAACACCTTAAGGATTTTCAAAGGTAATGGGATTGAAATGGAGAAATCTTGCTCTGCAAAAGCTCCTTCACGAGGTTATTCAGAGACGAAATCAAAGGGATTAGTATCAGCTAGGCACGTATGTCGGAGGAAGGGGGCTGAGCCTGGGATAGGTGCTGCAGGGTCAGTCTAGCTTGCACGTACCAAAACCAGGGGGTTCAGCAGGGACGGGGCGAATCACGGGTGCGCTTGGCACTGGGAGACACCCAGTGCACGACCACCCTGCTTGGCAGTAACCACTGTTGCATCGGTCAGACACACTGACAAACACAGAGGCAACGAAGTCCGAGATGGATTGAGAAGGCTTTAGGAATTAAGGAAGTCAGTGATTATGGATGTTTGTGCCTTTTTTATTCTCTTTCCAGATTAAATGCTCCTCTCTGTTGCCCTTATTATAAAGACCCATGTTTTACGGCTATGAGTCGTAGGTACCTTCACCTGAAACAACGCTCCTGATTACCACTTAGCCTCTTTGAAGACAGAGCAAGCTCAACAATAAGAAAAACTTCTCCACATACCTGTCAAAAAATCACAGGTAGAGAACGAAAGAGTTGCTTAACATTTTGCATAAATTGCAAAGTCTCCAGAGCTTGACTATGCATCACAAAGAACGCTTCCCAGTCTGATCATATGCCTTTTGGGAACGAACCTCTGCTATCAGTACCTGGTATCGGCAGCAATATTTTCCAGGATGCTGCCGAGAACAAGTGGACAATATGAGCCTGGCTGGATATTTACTGGTGACAACCAACAAGTCTGCAGGAAAGAAAATGAATGTCCCTGCGGACGCTCACGCAGCAGCGCTCTCGCCTTCAAAGGCAGAGTCCTGGTGGGAGGGCTGGGGCAGGGAGCAGTAGCCTATGGGCACAGATGACAGGGCTATCAATTTGATGTTTTTAAATGCTTGAGCAGGAATGCTGTTTCCAGAAGGACTGAACAGGAGAAGCAGAAATCATGACTTGCCCCCCCCCTTTTTTTTTTTTTAATTAAAAAGCCCTGCTTTCTCTGACTCCTTAAAAGTTGATGTTCTGTCAGGCTTAACAAGCCGCTGTCAATCCAGTTCCCAGCCGAGCCTGGTGCAGGGGGAGGAACAGAGCAGCAAGGAGACCGGGCACGCATACGTTTAGGGCTCACAACCAAGCAACCAGCTCTATTTCGGGTAAGAGCACAGTCCTGCCAGTCAAGAGAGAGAGAGAGAGAGATGCAAAACCGGGGCTCGGTGCCGAGCTCAGTGCTGCGCCGGCAGGAGCGAGCGCCCGGGCTTGGCGATGCGGAGGCTGCAGAGCCCGGCAGCGCCCTTCCTCGAGGAGGCAGCCCTGGGGCTGCGCGGGACGACACGCTCGGGCTGCAAACCCCAGCTCCGCTGGCTCGCGCGGCTGCAAACCCCAGCCCTGCGGCGGCCTCTCCCACCAGCATCCCTCCATGGGGAGCAAGGTCCGGGACGTGTCCGATCGGGGGCAGAGCGCCGTGCAGTCGCCCTGCTCTCGGCCGTGCATCCCTGAAGGCAGGAGCTCTGCTTGGAGAGGTGGGAGAGGTGGGCAAACGGCAGCTGTGGACGCCCAGGAAGGGTTCGGCACGGCCAGGTCCGCACCAGGGGACCTGCCCCGGCGTGGAAACCCCCCAGCTCTGTTCTCCTCCTGCTCAGCCCATGAGCAGGGGAGCTCCCCAGGCAGGCAGGCAGGCGTCTGCCCGGGGGCTCCCACCCGCCCGGACCCCATCCCCATCAGCCTCGTGTCGGACCACGGGCTCGGCTGCGGTAACATCCTGTCTCTGTGGGTGCTGAAACGCTCCCAGATAACGAGGTTAATTAATATGTTCCTCTAAGCCCAGAGGAGCTGGGGAAGGGTTGAATCAGCTTGTCCCCACCGGCTGTAAGAGGTGCACCCAAGAGCAGGTATTGTCCAAAGGTTATGCAGCGCAGATGTGCTTCAGGCCAYGCCAGGAGATAATAAATCACTGTTTATTAAGAGCCTTTTAAGAATGCCTGCAGAATAAAAGGAGGTTTGTGACCCTCCCCTCAGCTTCTCTCCTCTTTCAATTCGTGCCCAGCGTTAGGAACCGAGCTGGTGCTGACAAATTGCTGTTTAGAGTCCCAGAAGCACCTTAAAAAGCTMAGGAATGCTGGACTTTGGGGCCAGGCTGGATGGAAGCCAGTAGCCAAAGAGGCAGCTAAGAAAGACGGTCAGCAGAGCAGGGAGACAGGCAGGAACRCTGATGGGCTTAATACACCAGCCGCAGAGAAGTCCTGATTTTGAAACGCATCCAAAACAAGCATCGCATTTGGTCTAAAATGATGTCACTGCTGATCATTAGTGTGGTAATTACAGTGAAAGCCTTTTGCAATTGTATCCTCTGAAGGGTCATTAATGCAACCCAACCGCACCAGTAAATGTCTCATTAGTCTTATTTCAGACTTATGTATTTTTCAGAGCTACAGAATCCTAATAGTCTTTTCCCTCCAATAACATTAATATCTACTCCATACTCCAGAGTCCCTGACAACAGGCCCTTCTCCTTCAGGCCTCCAGGCACTCTGCTCRGGAAGACACATTTTTAACGGTGGGGAAGAGGCACCGAGAGCCAGTGTTGGAGAGGTCATGGACTGCATCCTGGCCTCTGATCACCAYGGAGCATTCCTCCATCAGAGCCAGCTCCTGCTCCTCGTTCACAAGCAAACATCATCTGGGCGAAAACCCAGGGGAGGTGGAAAGCCAGCTGAACACACGTACGCAGGATCAGTCACCTTAAAAGTTCCTCGTGTTAAATGTCAATAGTCAACAGTGCACGAGACCCCTCGGACGTCTGCAGGGGGGAGGTGGGTCAGATGCTGTTCCATGTTTCCACTAACCCTGTTTTGGGGGAAAGGGAGAAAGCAAGCTAAATCTGCAGGAGACTTATGGCTGTCCAGGAATATGAGACCACTGGGAGGATATTAGAACTCAAAACCATGTTGACAAATTGGAGGCCTGGTCTGAAAAGAAAAAAAAAGAAAATCAAGATGAAATTCAGCAGAGACAACTGCAAGCCGTACCGCTCAGCAGGAACAGCCAGCTGCACAAACACAGGCTGGGAACGGCCGGGAAGGCAGCGGCACTGCTGAGAAGGGGATCTGGATTCGAGGGGTCGCCAGCTGAACGCGGRCCAGGGAAAGGCAAGGCTCGGACCGCAATACGAGCAAGCGGACAGCCTGCAAGGTCCGCAAAGGAACTCGCCCACCCTCGGCACTCACTGCACCTCTCGGATGGGGCATGCGGCCTRTGCGTGAAAAAAGCTAATCACAGAGATTGGCAACTGGTCTGAGTCAGGGTTAGGCTCAGATGGGCATCCTGTCACACTTGAATGTTCAGAAGAAACTTTGGAAAGGAAAAGTAGAAAACTGCTGGKTGAGGGACAGGTCGGACAACAAGGGGAGGCAGAAACAAACAGCAAGAGATCGGAGCCAAGCCCAGCTCAGCTCACTGCAGCGAGCCGGCCTGGGTGCTCCTGTCCCCAGGGCCGGAGAGGGGGCACCTTCCCGGTGAGCTCATTCTCCTTCCAGCACAGAGGGAGACGCAGCTTCTCCTTAGCTGCCCTCCATCCCTCTCGTGGGCTTCTTGGAGTTTCCGCCTCGGTCTGCCAACGCGGGGCTGCATGCACGCTAAATGGCAGAACCGGGGAAAACACGTTTCGCTCCCTGTGGAGCAAATTCAACCCACCACAGGCACCCAAAGTCACCCAAGGGCACCCCGGATGCCCTTTTCAGATGCCTCCTTTCAGAGGCTCCTTGGCCGGAGAACAGAGCATGCTGTGGAGCCAGGAGCCCAGACCCGAGGGAGCATCTAGCCCATCCCGCATCGTGAGGGACCTGAAAGGTCCAGCGTGGACCATAGCCTGCCCCGCAGCAGGAAACACAGCACTCGGAGGAGATCCTCTTCCCAGAGCCAGGTGATGGGGAAGTGAGCGGAGACAAGAGGTGGTGGATGAAACTACCGCCCAACAAACTGCAAGCCAAAGAGCATCATCGCTACAGCGTCGCGGACCCCCAGACACTCCAGGGCTCACCCCACCAGGATGGGTGCTAGCATCCGGGCAAAGACAGCAAGGGGCCGACGTTGAGGGAAGCGCCGTTTGGGCGGTTGCAGCAGGGTGACGCTCTGGGCAGGAATCCACAAAAGCAAGCCCTTGCCTAGAAAATCAGCCTGGCTGAGTCCTCGAACCCTGCAGACAGGAGCTGCTCCCTGGGATGCGCCTCAGCCCCCCACCCCCAGCACATCACGGGTAGCTGTTCCTAGCGCAGCCAATTCCTTTCATCAGAGAAGAAAAACTCTCAGAACACAAGATTCAAATCCACCAGGAAAGGTGACAGATTCTCCTATTCTTCAAAGAGGCTCTTTAAATATTAAAAATAGCATTGTTGTTTTAGCAACATTAATTTAAATGATGCACGCATGACACATTTAATCGCCTGCGTGTGCTCCAGACACAGAGCTTCTCTGAGGCGACAGAACCTAGGTAGGAGCTCTTCTTTTCTGGTTTGGCCCATGACAGAAGAAAGGAGTACAACTGCCACGCTGAGGAGGGGGCCTATCCCAGCCCACCAGCCCGCATGCACCCAGCATGTGACGAGACGTAAGCAGGCAGCAGCCCGTGGTAGGGGATCACGGGCCCTGAAAGCTTGTCCTTCCTTTCTAAAGCTGGGCTCCCAGATCAGCTCAGGTAGAAGCTCATTCCCATAAAATAGGACGTAAGTAGGTCAAACACAAAGACACACACCCTGAACTTTTTCCTTGTTCTCCCTGCATCTCCTCAACCCACTCTAAATTCTTGCTTCAATAGCTCCTTTCCTGGTTCTCCTCTTCTTCCAGCTTTGCTGGTTTGATGATCCATTTGGCCCCTACTTTCAGGTCTTGCTGGTGGATAAAAGGAAACCAATGTATTCCAAGAGATCTGGGACTCAGCAATATCTTGGAGGAGTTGATTGCAACCATCATCTCCATCTTTGCCCTCCAAACATATTTCTGGACCAAGTGAACAAAAATAACTCAGGTACTGTAAGCTAAAGCTAAACACATGGGTGGGGAGCTAGATGGGTCACCATTAAAGGAGAAGTTSCATGTGGAAAGGGCTTTATAAGAAGATACACAACCTTCTTTCACCACAGGTTCCCTGCAGGCTCTTTCTTTCAAGACCCTGAGCAGTTTTTCCTTGCTCCCTGCTTCAAAGGGTCTCTGCAGAACCAGGGGGTTCAGGCACAGTCTGCAGGGCTGCCCACGCCTCATCAGGATTTATTTTCATCAGCCTCTGGAGAGATAAAGAGCCAAATGCGATGCCTGGTGCTCCACCGTTCACTCTAGTGAGTGCATTGAACGCTCTCTCTAGTCAGCTAGAAAACACATACACAAGAGAGGGCTCTCACCTTCTTTTGAAGACCCAACTGAGGGTGGGGGATGTGAGGGGGAAATATATGATTGTAAAATGATGGAAATCATCTGTGACTTGACCTTCACTAATGATGGATGGCCTATTCGTAAAGATCATCAGCAGAAAGCCTTCATTCTGATGCATCACCTGCAGCTGCAATGAATTGAGGGGAAAACTTGAAGTCCTTCCTCAGCTCTCTGGAGCTTGTGCATGATATGTAAGGGAACAGTCCAGTTTCTGATGAGTTAGATACTTAAATTTACCTACACAAAGGAATCTGAATTGCATTTGATATCTGGACTATACATGAGTCAAGCGCAGTAGTTAGGTTGTGGCTCAGGTTTTCACATCCAGGTGTCCCAGTATGAAGTCAGTATGTCTCATTACAGCTTATTCCAAAACAGATCTTGCCCGAGAGCTGAGCGAAGCTGCAAATAATTTAACTCTCAGCACTGGCTGCCTGCCTCACCGAGACATGTGTTGCTGAAGGAATTGTCTTAATCTGCAAATTATTTTCCTATACTAATTCATTTTGGTGAAATAAAACTATTCCAAATTACTATCAGCCTAAAACTGGATATGCTAGGAGCTACCTTGTGGACAGTTCTCTCTCTGTTCTTGGTGACAGCACATAATAGCTTCTTGTATTAAAGTGTGATGTATTAATGCCTTGTGCTTGCATGGTGCTTTCCAACTCAGCATCTCAGCACATCCATAGGGATTTTTTTTTTTTTTTTTTACTATGATCATTATAATATGAACTTATTGCCAAAGGAAACAAGACAAGGAAGCCAAAAGCACAGAAATAAAGTGGGATGGAAAGACATGGGTTAGCTGTTTCTACATGTTTGGACTCAAAATAACAGGAAAGCTGCTCAGCTTGCCTGATCCATCTTTACAGAAAAGGACTAGGACTGCAGATGCAGGAGCTAGAAACCCTCTCTAGTCCCTGACTCCTGCTTGTTTTCAGCATCAGTCTCTTATGGTCTTGGACCAGTTCCAGGTTGTTCAAAAAGACTGTGCCTTCTTTAAGCCAAGTTTACATGTGGTGAAATGTCACAGGAAGAGGTTCTTCAGATTCTTCTGGGAAGCAAACCAGACTTGGTCTCAGCACTCTTCTAACTGTAATTCTCAGGCTCCAGAAAATGGTTCTTCCTTTGAATACAGCCTTTGAGGCTTCTCTGCCATTGCAGTGATACTAGGGAGGGGGCAAAGTGTTMAAACGTTACTGAGTCTGCGGGAGAAAGAGAGGAGCAGACAGAGAAAAGAGGAAAACAAGAGCTTAAAGAAAACTCCTTGTACTTCCAGACAGCTTGCATAGAGCTGGTAATTAAAGGAGTAAAGGTATGCAGTGCATTATCCCAACTCCTGCCTCTTCAATGAAGGAAGATTTGGATTATGCATTCTGACGTGTAACAAGGTCCACTGGTTTGGAACAAGAAGTCTGCCAAAAAGTACAGTGTTAGAAAGAAGAGCTGAATAGAAGTCTGAAATGGCCTTGGTGCTATTTCTGCAAGTGCAAAGAATATTAACACTATTCCGTGGGAAAAAACAGCCATCTTCAGCAGAGGCTGTGGAGAATGCAAACCATACTCCCCACACATTTCCCAATTGCCTCTCTCTGGGAAGGAAAATCTGAGCATAGTAATGACGGGTTCCTGAATCTTGTAACCGCTTTCTCTGAGTAAGATTTCAGAAAAAAGGTGCAAGCTGTTTTCATAAACGCTGTCTCCTGCTCCCACAGGTATGTAAGCTTAYCACTGCGTTGACTCCGATGTCTGCCTAACATCTTCAGACACAAAGCATGATGGCATGGTGCAGAGGGCATGGAAACCTGGGYCAGGTGCACAAGGAGACTCGGCACTGATGCAAAGCTCCCATTCGTGTCCAGATCTCCAGTGCTACGCACTTGAGCAAACAACTAGGGCCACTTCTCCCCATTTCAAGAACAGCCTTTTCTAGCTTTCTGTGTGAAGAAATATGCAGGGATGCCATCACCAGTGGAGTCTGGAGATGATAAACTCATTACAATATCACAGAAAAATAAACTTAATGGTTTCCAGTCCGCCAGTGACTGTGCCCAAGTTTAGCTCTGATGAAGCGAAGCACCTAGAGATTTCAGCTCAGCAGGAGCTTAAAGTTAAGCATATGCTTGAGGCTTTTATGAGTGACATCGAAAAGGAATATACCTGCTACAAGGATGCAAATTTAGTTCTGAAAAGGTGGCTCTGTTAAAAAAGGACTCATCCTGCAGACATGATGAGCTGCAAATAGGGATAGTTGAGTACAAATCTCTTATATACCCTCTGGACTTGGGATCTATGCTAGCTTTTCTTGTGTGCACGTGGAATGGGACAGATAATGATATTCGGTGAAACAGTTTGATTTTGTTTGCTTGCCTGTTTGTTTTTTAATCCTAGAATGTTTCCTGTGATTTCAGAAATACTATTTTGTGCTGGGTATTAAAATGCCTAGTTAAAAAGACTGTGGTCTTTGGTGTGTATGTAAGTTCCATAACCTCTTTGCTGTTGCATGCATAAGTGCTTGAAGGAGTGTTTGTGCAGAGCTAAGCAAACAGATGAAAACATTCCTGTGTATATAAATTTCATTCAAACACAGATTTCAGTGTAACTGTTTCTGCAACCTTTTACAATTTTCTTTGCACCTGTGTTCAAGTGGTGGAGCTTGACTGATCATGAAAGCCGATACTGTGCTCAAATACGTCCTTCAAGTTTCTCAGTCTACACTTGATTGCAATATTCAGAATACATAACTTTGGGTTGGTTTAGTCCTCTAAGTTTTCAAGAAGAAAGCAAAACAATTTTTGCCTTCATCCCCTCTAGCTGCCAGATCCTAAAAATAGCTCTTTTATTCATGGAGAAGCAATGGATGCAATTCACATTCATTATCGGTGTGTCATTCATAGTCCATGCATCCATGGTACCTTGTCCTTTCCTCTYGCACCTCCACTTCTCCAGCTCACTGAGGATGGGAGGGCGCCTAATGACATGGCTTGCTCTCATCTAACCTGCAATCCATGTCAACCTTCGTGGCTGCTCTAGCATGAGATCAGCAGCTGAGCTCGGTGATGTGCAAGAGCATCGTAGCACCTGTAGTGATAAGAACGCCCATGGCCAGGCATATGCTTGAAAACAGCAGCACCATTAGCAAGAGCCACAAATCAGCCATGCTGAGTATTTGAGTTTGGAACCAGCGGGCCTCTGAGAATCTGTAACTCAATATTGAGCTGAAAAGCACAGCAAATCGAGGTCTTCCTATTCTAACCCAGCGCTTATTACCAGCTTAGCGGGCCAGGCTGTAATGGGAAAGCCACAGCATGTCATGGATGCCCAGTTGGGAGACCACACAGCAAGGTAGGTCAATCTGAGAGATAYGACATATTCATAAACACCTTCAAGTTAAAAAGCACTGAATGCTGTTTGCTCTGAAGTCCCATCTATCCTTATTCTAAAGTATCTGTATATCTGCTTTTTACTCAAGAAAACTTAGGGGGATCCCAAAAGTTTGGCCTAATTTGGCCACAAACTCCTCCTGAAAGTGCCTTATTTGTTACTTTCTGGCAACTTACTGAGATTTCCAGCTCTGCGATCTAAGAGCAGGAACCTCGATGTGCGAGTTCGGTGCCTATCCTCCACCTGGTGCCACGACAGCAAAGAGCAAAAGCCAACTGGTACCCAGCGGAGAGTCAGCAAAGAGCCATTCGCTCTGCCCAGCAAACCCAGTCACGGAGCACCAGGCTCAGGAGGACCGTGCCTCTCGCRAGCCTTTTCCAGCGACTGCTGCCCCTAACTCCTTCCTCAGCTCTAGCGATTCCTTGAAGCGCAGGTAGCATCACAGCTCTTTGCTTGGCGCTCAGGCTCAGACCTCCCGGTCAGGAAGGCTGCTGCCTCCCTGCCACCCTCTCCGGCAGCCCGCGACGTGCTCGCCGGGCACGAACCCCTGCCCATCTGCTCCAGCGGAGAGCTTTCCAAGAGATGGGGCAGACCCCATCACTCTCCCGTGACTCCTATTACAGCTGCCACCCAGCTACCTTTCATTCACGCACCTTCCCTTCACAAGATGGCTCTTTTCGTCCACGGGCCCTATGTTTCTAGTTTTACAGAAGTGAAAAAATCTGTACAAACATTGAACCACTGCAAACAGCAAACCACTCCATCCTAGACCTATTGCTGCTAAATATCCCAGCGACCTGCAGCTCCTGGCTGCACACCATACCATCTCCTGTCCTGCTCTTAATACTCCTCACATGCTTTCGTGTAAGCGATGGAGAAAAGTGTCAGGCTGGGGAAAAGACAGATCACGAGTATTTCTGGCCCTGACATTTTCCTCCAGATATCTGGATTTCCATATATTTGAAAACCTAATATAAACAACAGAGAGAAAATTTGCATTTCGGGCAGTGAGGAATGAAAAATGGAGGCGGCGTAATGTATTGCTGCTCAAAGAAGAGGAATGACAGTGGTAAAGTCGAGCACACACGACAGCACCCAATCGGCTTGTGGCAAACTCATTTCCTGGCAGAATATAGGGTTTCATCTGCTGGAACATTTAATAGGCATCAAAGAAAGATCACTTCCCTCCTCTCAGTGCAGATTGAGAGCCTTCGCTCTTGCTTTATTTTTGCCATTTTATTAAACCCTTTATATAGTTTTAATACAATATGTATGATCCCCCTGAAAACAAATAAATTCYTGGGCGCTTCCCAGATTCTAAGGATTTCTAATGGTTACGTATGTTTTATTTATATTTTCAGAGAGATATTAAATATGTGACGTGTAAAAATATGCAACAACAATCAACTCTAATTTATTGCTATGCATGGAATAACGTTAKGTAGTTAATTCCCTGATCTGGGGAGAACTAGCCCAGCAAAGGGGCTGAGCACACTCGCGCAGCACCCAGGTTTTACTGCCTTCACTGAAAAGCATGAAGGTGCCAACTGCCCGCCAGGCAGCGTGAGGAACTTTTAATCTTCACTCAACTGGGYGCAGGGGTTTCACTGGGGGGATTCTCAGCTGAGTCGTAAGGGGAGAGCCGGGAAGCAACGGGAAGGTTTTTAGCTTGTTTTATTGCCTAAATTCGCCTCATAGCCGCCCACTAGCTTCCGTGTCTTTTTGCAGAAGAGGGTGTATGCCAGGAAACTAAGAGCAAAGCCAGGATGCTGCACCAGGGATTTTGGAGCCCAGCGCTAGCACGCGGCTGCGGCGGGAGCAGGGCGCTCGTGGCTGAAGGAGCAGGCGAGGGGGACAAGCTGTTTCGCTGGTGCCACCGGCGCCGACTGCCTTTGCCCATCCCTGCCCTGATCAGCAGATGCTGCCAGCTTTGACGGCGCTGCTGCGGACGCCCAATGCACCTGGCCAGCCCTCCCCTCCCCTCGCTGCCCTCCGCGGGTGAGGGATTCCCACGGCGCTGCGCGTACGCCGCCACCGTGCAGACGTGCTCTCCGAGAGCTATCCGCAAACRCAAAGGATTAACAAACCCTCTTCTGGGCCGCAAGCGCCCAATTAGTCCAGAGCAACGATGTTTATTAAGTCAGAGCTAAGTGCCCCAGTTCCTCATACGAATTTTAATGCCACGTGAAGAAGCAGCCAACTGTCTTAGCCAACTAAACGCGCTCCATGCCTGGCTACGCTCAGCACCTGCCGAGTTGAAGGCATTCCTTCTATCATGCAAAAAGCAATACAGGCAGGAGCACTGCAGATCCCGAGCTCCCCTTTGATTCACCTTAGGCAGCACTGACGAGCTTGCCACGGCCACCACCACACGTGCGCCCAGGGGACTGAGTAGACAAAAGTTCTCAGAAAAATGCTTTCAATAATGCAAGGTGTAAAGGAAGCTTACCTGCAAGGCCAACTGGGTGATGGAGCACCCTGGGCTGACTTTAACCATGCTTTTCCGTACCTTTTGAATTCTATTTCACAGTATCTATGGCTTTCCAAAGTCAGCAAGCCTGTGTGAGGAATGGGGGGGGGGGCAGGAGGAGGAGGAGGAGGAGAGAGCACAGTACTGTTTTTGATGGCAATATTCTGCAGAGTTGGAAGTGAATGTCTGGTGAACTTTAGTTATGGCCTGAAGATGCCTTTTGCTTTGAGATGCCCTTATTTAGGAACAAAAGAAATATATCGGAAAATTTTCAAAGGCTCATCAATTCTGATCAGATTCAGTCTGGACACAGGATCTCTCCAGCTCAGGCATATCCTAGAGCAGGTAGTTCCTATCTCCTAAATATACATGCACACAAATGCACAGTCATCCACTCCGTTTATGTAAGCGATGCTTGTACTATTGCAGAGGGCTAAATTACTGTTAAAGAACGTAATACCTTGCACATTAAGCCTGCTTGATGTGGTGCATTGGTCTTCTGGCCACTCATCTGCAGAGGGATGAATGTTGCCTTGCACTGTGATTAGCATCGTGGCATGGAAGGTGTCCCTTCAGAGCCTGCCACCACATTCCCTGGTTCCTCCCAGTCTGAAGCCTGAGTCCTGTTCGTGACATTATATTTATTCTGCAGCACCCAACTGTGATATCACAAAAAGAAGATTCTGGCTCAGGCTAGGCGATGATCAGAGATGATTCAAAGCATTCAGAGCAGACAAGGTCTTGTCACGGAAATAACTTCACAGTTAAAAGACACACGGACAAGGAGGAGCAAGTATATGTGGGTTTCACCAGGAGGCATCAGAAAGCCCTTAATGCCACTGCAGAGTGTGTTGAGCCTTCAAATGCTCATTAAAGAGGCACTAATTGCATATTAAGGATCCGTAATACTGGCTACACAGTAAACATCTTCCCACAGAGGAATCAGGGACACATGAGAGAGACTCTTCCAGCCTTGCTGTCTCAGGCACTTTACAGCTATTTTTAATACCATCTGAATGAGAAGACATTCCGAAATCCCAGGAAAATCCCTTCTGAGGGAGCAGGGAGCTGGTGCCATTGTCTCTCGCGCTTTTGGATGCCGTAGAACGGCTCGCAACCCTCGCGCACACACTGCCTTCCCGAAATACAGCTTACACTGAATACATTATTTTTGGTCTTGTGAGCACAGTGATGTGAAGTGACCTACTGGTTAAGTGTAACCTACGTTAACAGAGCTGTAGTCATGTTGATTCAGAATATCTTTCATGTGTGTCCTTTAGAAAAACATATTAGCAGACAACACCATCAGTGCAACACACTTGTATTTTTTTTGCAAATCATTAGCCCAGACACAAGAGTACACAAACACAAGGGAATGCCACGCTGGCCTCTGAAGTCTTGGCCTGCTCATACAACGGCCAGGTCACGGTGGCAGTGCTGGTTATATGCATGCCCACTCTTTCTGCCAGGCCTGCAAATCCAGACTCTAACCAAATMCCTTCTTTCTCAGAGCTCCACATATTCCATGAGGGAGCTCTGAAAGGTACAAAAAAAGGACAGATCCCATATGCAAAAGCGCACCTGAAGCCAGGTGCTGGTGCCAGACCTGAGCTGTACAAGTAACTGAACTCCTGGTTTGCTGGCCAAAACAAAATAACACAGTCAGAAAAGTCAGCTTTCTAGTTGTCCCAAAATGAAAATGAAATGAAAAGGCAACTGAAGTAATTCAGTTTTTCCTAAACAGACGCTTCATTTCATCTACAGGCTTATCTCTTTAAATATAYACCAGCTTCTTTTTAAATGAAAACAATTCAAAATAAAGAACGAGTATCTTCTTAAGGATCACAACAAAATCTTCCAAGAATTTTTTTTGAAACATATCTTCCAAGTTGTTTATTGATTAACTAATTTTCAAAATTCATTAGAATTCCTTTGGCTGCCCCCAAACTTATCTGGAGAGCAAGCAACACCCACCCCACAATCGATCAACGCTACCAAGTCTGTGCTTGTTTTGCATCTTTTTCTGATCTGAATCTTCGGAGGTTGCCAGGCTGGTCTCAAAGCCTAGGGCTGCTGCTTCTAGAGCCCAGCAGCAGATTCTCACCATCCCTCACGGCATGCGGCAGCTTCCAGACCAACTCACAGCCCACAGCAGAAGGAAGGATGGACAAGACAAGACAAAGGGGAAGCTGAGCAAAGTTTTTGCAAGTATTTTTTTTAGATGGTTTAATTCTAGAGAAAGAGACAGGGAAGTTAGCATCACTGTCTATTCAAGACCTGGAAGTAATTTTAGATTAAAGCCCTGACTATGCAAACTCCGTTTCTCCAAACTGGCTGGCGCACAGATGGGGAGGTGGCAGGATTCCCAGCCGTTTCTGGCTGTTGGCCATCCAGCACGGTAAGGAGGGGGCCATCGCTCACCCAGTTCTCAGCTGGATTCGCTTTCTCTAATAAGCAACTGGACACGGTGTGTTTTTTGACCAGGACACCTTGGCACTAACGAAACCCCTGGCCTTCTGTTCTCCTGGAGGAACGTCCAGCACGCCAGCGAAGCTTCTGCAGGCTTTTAATTCTGACTGATCCAGAAAGCCGGAGAAGATCTGAGCAGCAAGGAGTTCCAGGGGCAGCCGAATACCCCAACAACAGGCTCAATACCTCTCACCGTTGCATATCACACCGCAGAGCATGCTCTGACCCAGCCTGCCTGGGACCCGGCAGCCCGCAGTCCCCGCTCTCTTTGCCGACAGCCCCAACATCGCCAAAGACCAGGCACAAACGTGCCAAAATCTGAACTTAGTTTTCGCATTGACAACTGGTCAGGCACACAAGGTGACTCTGCCCACGCTCTACACGCAGCAGAAAGTGCTATTCCCTTTGCCACAGACGCCCGCCTGAGCAAATCCAGGCATCTACTGCTCCGAGACCTCCGACATCCGCTCCGAGCCGCTCGGGCAGCAAACACTGAAACCCCCAGCTCAGGGGTGGGCACTGCAGCATCTATTAGATACGGAAGCAGCAGGAAACCCAGCTCACRCAGTAATCAAAATGAAACGACACCATAGGGCTTAACAGCTACTCCAGAACCCCTAATTACGTCCCACCAGCGAAGCCCCGTTCCCCTTCCCCGCCTGCAGCACGACACCCAGCGCTGCCCCACGGCCCGGCCGGGCACTCACCCCTTCGCAGGCTCTGCGCCCGGCAGGCTCAGCYGCGCTCACCGCGCTGGCTCCCACGGGCTTCGCCAGCCCCGGCCGACCCAGCAGTGCCCACACCTGGGCTCGGGGAGCTTGCAGCAGGCCTGGGGGCTCGGGGTTTGACGGGACGCAGCTGTGCTGTGGCTGTTTATTGGGGCACCTGCTCCATGCTGTGCAAAAATGCTGGCCGGATTCATATGCTCCCATATTCCCAGGCCTTTCTGGCAGATGAACACTGCTACTTGCTTGTTATTAAAAGTAATAGCTGTCAATTGATTTTTTTTCCCCCTGAATTTTCAATTTGGTTATAACAGTGGCAACAAGCGGACGAGACTCTCCCTGCACGCAGAAGTGACAGGAGAGGCTGCAGCGCCCGGCCAGAGGCTAATTTGCAGCTCCGGGAAGGGTCTCCAGCAACTCTAGTGATCCCAAGCAGACAGACCCTTAGCTCTCCTTGTCCTAAACAGCCCTATATGATCTTAGGCCTATTGCTGGGAAAAAATACCCCGGTCTCTAAAGAGATTCTTGGTTATGCTGTCTGCACGACCTTCCTCTCTCTTATTAGATCCAGGAAGCAATACTGAAATAGAGGTGTCTTTTTCTTCTTTGGTACCTTTTCTTCATAAACCAATGCAAACAAGTGGGGGATAGGACATGACACCAACAGAGCCTGGATAAAAGAGGATGTAATTCTAGCAAGCCAAGGATATATGCAAGAAATTACTATTATTTCCACTAAGAGACGTGTTTGTTACTACAAGGATGTTTCAGCTCTTCAAGCTGGTAAACTTCCCAATGTTTCTCAGAGAGCTTCAGTCCATCCATGCCTCTCCCCATATGTATTTCAACAGTTTCCCCCTAGAAACCCACCAGTCTGGAAGCCACTTCCCTGTTCCCTGGAGCATCTGCCAGGGCAATCCTTGGAGACTGACACCAGAGGGCTCTGCGTGGGACCGTGGGAGCCGGGACGGAGCTCAGCTCACAACCCGCCTCCCATATTGCACGTTTCAGCCCGCTACCTCCAGATACGGCGCTTGCTGAGACTCAGCAAGGCTGCGGAGCTACCAAGCAGCGTTTAGCTTTCCAGGTTTGCAGTTGGAATGATGATTCTCATCACCACTTGAATTTAATTTAAATGGTTTGCTTCTGCTTTCATTTTATTGGCACCCATTATATCCCCCTTGTACCTCTGGCATTTCCTTAATAGTCTTTTGACTCATCTGCTCTCAGGAGGAGAAACATTTTTTACAAGAACAATATGAAGTAACAGTTATAAAATCTGTAGCCTGGTGATAAATGTTAAGGACTCATATTCTTTTATTGGAAATTGCTGTCTTTCAAATGTTTAACAGATTTGTAAAAATAATTTCTCCGAAAGGTTACGGTTCTATTGAACTCCATTAGAGAGAGGCTGTGCTCTAAATCACGCATCACGTCCAGGAGACTGCAGAAGGGGACACACCAAAGTCATAACTTTCTCCCTTCATACACAACATTCCTTGGCTCCTCTCCAGCATTATTCTATTTCCAGGACACTTTCCTTGACCCTCGGGTCCTTCAGCCACAACAGAGGGGGCGCGCCTGCCTGAATCCAGGCGTGAAATTATGAAAGAACGGGCCCGCGGTAGCTCCAGTTGTGCTAAGACCTCAGATGTGAAATCGCCACTTTTTTTTCCCCTTCTCCTCATACTGGCCTGTCGCATGCCGGGCGGAAAAGATTGTATTTATCACCTGTCAGGGTTTGGCAGAGCTGAGTTACGTGGAGCAGGACAGCATAAAATTATCATACACAAGCATGAAATTACAAAATCGCTCGGAACTGAACAACAAAATTATTTCATTTCTGAGGGAGGCCATTCCATTTTTTAGTCGTGACACCTCAACTGCCAAACTTTGAATTGAAATTGAGTGTGAGGTGCATGGAATATAGACAGCAATAACAAGCAAAGGCATGTAAACTAGCCATGCAAATACACTACATTAATGGCCCCAGAAACCTCCCACAGGAGATATGTAACTAAATAAATGTCACATGTCCCAATAACTCAACTTTTCTTATACATTGTGAAATGAATTATGCTGCAATCGGAGCACAGGCTGCTCCTGGCAATGGGACTCCCATTTGCTTGGCATTCTCCTGGACTGCATATGTTTCTTGCTTTTCCTCTCCCAGTATTTATTACCAGAGGTGGGTAAACACTGCAAACATTTGATCACCGGCTGGATCTGAAGCTGCAAGAAGGACGCAGCAAAGCAGAATGCAGCTCCCTAAAACTGAATTTTGTGAAAATATATCCATTCGTTTCAATGAACTTCCCTGCAGTTGTTAACATGTGTAAGGCAGCATGGAATGCTGCTATCACATCTCCTCCAAACTATAAAACCCACTGGACCCGTGGAGAGGAGCTAACGCTTCTATCCTATTATTGCAACCTGGTCTCAGGGCCATTCTGTATGGCCCAAAAGGTCTTGCAGAATTACACAGGGCTTACTAGACCACTTATGAAAGCCAGGCATCACACAGGCAGGCAAAATCACTTCTCTTCCAGGTTAGCTTTCTCATCAGAGAAAGCTCAGTTCAGCAACTCTCGCTCTGTCAAGGAGCAAACATTGGCAGTAATTGCACTGAGGAGTAAAAGAACCGTTCCATTTTATTGCAACTAGTAGCATCTTGATGACTGTAGGCAAGACAGTCCCAGAGGAGCAATATATTATAAACACTATTTGTGTCAAAGCTTATTGTGTGTTTGTCTGACTTTTCCTGGGGATAGGAGCCCATGGTGTAAATAACGTGGCACCTTCCCAGCCCTGGCTGATGCCTGGCTCCAGGTGCCTCGCRCAGTGCCGAGTGCAAGCACGCTACCTGCATGGGCATCTCCCTTCACCAGACTGCGGTCCGCAGCAAACTGACTCCGGAGAGCAGGAAGGAGCTTCCGGACAGAGCTGGCGGTTCAATAACCGGTTCCACTCGGAAGGAGGCACCGCAATCCATCATGAAGGGAATGGATTTGTCAGCTCCTTCTGCAGCACTGATGGGCTGTGCAGGGTCTGAGCAGAGCAAACCAAATGAGATGTTAAATAAAATTAAAGACAGAGTGAAATAGCAGCCTGGGATTAGGAGAGACACCAAGCTGCCTCCCGCCAGCCCAGATCACCAGCCTCAGAGGCACTGCAGGCTCCTGCCGTTCTTTCTGCTGTTTGCTGTTTGCACCCCAGCCTGGCCTGCTGCAGCACACGCACTGGGGCCAGGATTCACCGGGAGGCAGCTGGAGAAGCCCTGAAGGCGCCTGAGTGCCAGCAGGTCCTTGGGCCACCCGACTGCCAAGTGCATTGCAGTGTGTCCTGCTGCGACCCAAGGAAGGTAGGTGCCGAAGCCCTCGCTGCTGGAGGAAGCACTGCGCTGCTTCAAGTTGCTGTAGGGCAAGGCCAGGTCCTGCTCTACAGTGAACTGCAACCTGTCCCCTACATATACTTGCAAGTTTGAATACCAGCCAGATACATCTCTCTGCATCCCTGGAAATGTCCTGGCACGTTGTCCCACACGTGCCAGCAGTGAGGACTGGGAGCAGGAGAATTTGTTGCTGCTTTCAAAAAGCAGCAAAAAGCAGCAAAAAATCCATCAGACTGAGAGACAAAGCCAATTAACAAGGCCAGAGATTAGAAATGCCAATTTTTCCAGTCCTAAGCAGGGAGAAGCTTTCCCCATGATAGTCTGTCCCAACAGGAGAAATACCAGTGTCGGCAGCCTTGCCTGCTCTCAGCTGGAGGCTGACCCTGAACTGAAGCAGCGAGGTGCCCGCAAGTCAATCTGCCAGCAGCTCCTGTGGTCCAGACACGGCCGCACTGGTCACATCCAGAGAACAGCAGCTTGGGTATTTCAGCTTGCAAGAAAAGAAACCTGAAAGGCCATCCTTCAGGACACGAACGAGAYGGCCCTACCCCACCTTCCACCTGCCTCTCACCATCCAAGCAATAATAAGGCTTAGAGTTAGACAGAGCTTTCACCAGGCTGAATGTCTCTGATCCTCGTACGGAACATTTTGATCTCAGTGCATCGATATTTACTAACCATTGCTCTTCTGCTCGACTTCTTTTAAAATATGAAGAGAGATTTCGTAAGGATCAGAATTTCAAATTTGAACCCAAGCAGCATTTGGAAAGCAGTGTTGTGCAATGGAGAATTTCAAGAGAAAAGAGATTCCTAGTGATTTATGATGAAGGAGGCAAACCTGGCCTTTGCTTCTCTCAGGCAAGCCTTTGATGCTGCCCCTTTAATCCTTAGCCACCTGGTACTAATTATAACTGTAAGATAGTCTTTATATTTAATTAAAAACAAGGAAGTGCTTCTCTCTATAATGAGAAGCCTCAGGCAACGGACCCTGTGCTCTCTCCCCCACCAAGTTACCCTCTGGTATCTCTCCCCTCTAGTTTCCATTTGAACTGCAGCAGTGTCTCATCTGCTGAGAAGCCAAACTGCAGCTCCACAAGAGAGAGCCCCAGTCCACCTGCACCGAGCTCACCATCCACATCCTCCGAGGCATTTCCACAGGTTCTTATCGAAAGGTCATGAACAGGAAGCAAGGAGCATTTTTCATGAGAGACACGCTGAATTACAAAGTGCAGGGCTGGCTAATAGTTCCCACACCAGGCTGCCTGGAAGTGGCTGTGATTCTGATCTGTGCATTTACCTGCCAGGAGCCACCTGGAAACCTCTTGCGAGCGCTTTTGCTGGGGTCTGTTAAACCCAAAACCGAGGAAAAGTGCAGCCCTGCCAGGTGGGCACAAAATGAGAAAAGCCAACGCAGAAAGTGAGGTGCAGCTAGGAGCGGACACAAGGGTGACAGCATCTCACTGCTCTGTAGCAGGAGGAAGACCAAGGAAAAGAGCGGTCTGCTGCGTAGTGGAAAGGGGAAGAGATCGATGGTAGTGTGGAGAAAGTGGGGGCTGTAAGCCCTTTTTGCCTCAGTCATCACTAAAAAACGGTCAGCTGTGATCAGATGGCTGGCACGATTAGCACAAGGCGTTGCAAACCTGGGGCTGAAATCTCAGAGCTGTTGCTGGTTGTCTCTGCGGACGTGCGCAGGATGCGTGCAGTACGAGACGACTCGGAACAGCAAACATGGTGCCTGGTTTTGAAAAGGGAAAAGAGGAGCCAGGAAATTATAATCAGGTTAAGTCACTTTAACTTCAGTTCCCAGAAAAATATTGGAACAAATGATCAAACAAACTATTTATAAGCACCAAGAAGATAACAGGATGAGTAGCAGCCAACATGGGTTTGTCAAGAACAAATCGTGGCAAACCGATCTAATTTTCATCTGCGACAGGGTAATAGGCCTTCCAGATAGAAAAGAAGCAGTAAATGTCATATCTTGACTTTAATAAGATTTTTGACACCGTCTTATACGACATTCTCACAAGCAAGCTGAGGAATCATAGTCTAGACGAAAATACTGTTTGGTGATTGTAAAACCAGTTGAAAAACTTCAGTCAGTGACTAGTCATCAATGGTTTTCTGTTGAAATGAAAGACTGTATTGAAGAGGGTTTTAAAAGGTCTACCCTATATCCAGGGCTATTTAGTATTTTACTTACTGACCCATATGACAGAAAGGACTATAATTATTACATTTGCAAGACTATAATTATTAAATTTGCAAGCTCAGAATGTATTAGAGGACAGAATTAGAATGCCAAAGGTCTTGAGAAATGCTAGAAATGATTTGAGAAAAATAGAAATTTATCCTACGGACACAAATGCAAAGTATAGCCCCTGAAGTTCAGTGTAATTGGGGAATTACTGGTGTGACAGGAGAAAAGAATCCACGAGTTATTTGAGATCATGAGTTGAACTTAGGTCAACAATATTGTGATGCTGAAAGAAAAGCAAACAATTTCCAGGAACTTATGAACAGGAACGCATTCTATGTGAGGCATAGGATGCAATTGTTCTGACCAACTCAGCAGTGATTAAAAGCAGCTGAAAGACTCTTTCAGGCTTGGTGAACTTGGACCTATAGGATAAAGTCAACAAGAAAGTAAGGAGAAGGAGCGGAGATTTGGACTGCTGTGGATACAGGTTTGCAGAACCTGAGTCTTCCAATTTGCATCCACCATGAAAAAAGGACATTATCAAACTGAATAATAAAGCACTTCAGAGAACCTGGACAGCAGGAATAACAGAGGAACTGACAACAACTTTTGTATGCAGTGAAATTGAGAAGATCAGGATCTTTACCATAAAGAGGAGTCAAACAAAAGTGTACAGAAGTCACCAAAAGAAACGGCACGAAGAATGGAGGCCCCGAGCAGTTGTTCTTTCTTCTGGCTCAGGACCAAAAGGGCTTTCATTTCAGATAACTGTGCAAAGCAAATCCTTACAAGACTTCCTAGGTACGCCCTGCCTATCCACCATGAGCAGGAAAGGACTAGGGCCAGCTGAAATTTCGGAAAACATTAATTGAAATATTCATCTTGTTTTTGTTGTTTGGAAGGTCCTTTCTGTATGAAATTCTGACTTTTCTAGGCTTTTGTTCTGCCCTAGAATGAAAACTCCTTTGAAATATTAAAATTGCTCATGAAATGGAATTTGTCTTATTCAGCCGGCACTGGAAGGGACTCAGGCCCAATGCTGGACACGGCTGCCCACAAAGCGCAGGGCTTCCCCATCGCCTGTCTCCACCAAGAAGCCCAGAGACACGTAGAGAACTTGCACAGCAGCCTGGTAACTGCAAAAGGATTCACTGCTCTTCCTGGCCGCAGTTAATAGCTGCAGCCCTTACTGATGCATCTGTCGCTGGACATCCTCACGAAGCATAGAGCCAAAGCGATGCTCAACTAACGTGAGCAATAGGGGAAATCCTACCACAAATGCCAGAGCCTGCTGTGCTTAGTTCTTCTGATAGATCCCCACAGCGCTGAGCAGGTGCGGATTTTCATGTCCTTCCCCATTCTGTTAAACCTGCCCCTGCACAGAGCAAGGAAAGACCACTAGGCTCGTACCATAAAAAGGACCTTGTCCAGCATCCCTTTGATTCACCTATAGCACATCCTCTAGCGCAGCAGGTCTGGATTAGAAAATGACCAGTTACAGACACTGTGACATCTCTTGGTCAGTTGTTCTAATGCATAATTACTTTCCCTGCTAAAGAACAGCATGCTGCTTTAATCTGAATTTCACAAGCTTCTGCTCCTTCTCTTGGCATCCCTTTCTCTAATAGTTTCAAAACACTGGTACTAAGCAGGCAGATACTGAGGATGCCTTAGACTGGGGTGGAAAGGCTGAGAGTCAGCTCTGCGTTGCAGACAGTCCCAGTTTTTGGACTGATGCACACAGTAACTCTGTGCCAGACTGCACAGAGCTTTGCTGCGCGTTACTTTATTGTAAGACTCCTGGGATAGTACTCACCCTCCAGAGAGCGCTCCCCGGACAGGTGTTGTGATTCCCATGATGCGGACAAATTTATCGCAGACCACAGTGAACCTGGCCTTTCTCCCACTTTCTCCATCCAGAGGTCCTAAGCTGGTCTAGAGACTTCAAAGAACAGAGAAGACCCTCGCAAGCAAGAAGAGTCAGTCATTGCCAGCCTCCCTCTCTCGCAAGCACCATTCACCACTGCAGGGCTCTGGCACTTCTGCTTTCTTAAATAGCCAGTCCAAAGAAAATTCAAATGAGCGACAGCGAAAAGCATGTCTCATCATCACATGGAGAAATCAGAGGTCCTTGGGCCAGCAGCCCCCTCTAGACATGCAGCTAATGGCCTCTAGGCACCAAACCTTTACCACCACCTTTTGTGACAAGGCAGAAACTAATATAGGGCTTCTCCCCACATGCACACGTCAAGGGGAAGGGAGAAAAACACAACAAGCAAAAGGCTGGCAGGCCCTTTGGTCTCCGTCCTGCAGCCAGACACTAAYGCAGTGGAAAGGAGCGGCCAGTGCCGAAGCGGAAGGGACAGACAAAAGGTCAGTGGGTAAGACGACTTCAGAAAAGAAAAGGGCTTGCTTGCGGTGGAACGCCTTTTCTCTTTGTGCTGCAGCTACCGGGCACGTCTGGCGGGGAGAGGCACACGAAAAAAATTTCCGATGCAATCAGACCACAGACCCTCTTCCCCCCGCCAAAATCACAGTCACTAATAATCCCACCCAATGCAAGTACTCTGCACTGAGCCGCCGCTAAAGCTCAGTGCAGATGTGCCAAGGAGAGAGTGTCCACAAAGAGTTAAAACCCTGCTTCGCCAGACTGTGAATTCTCAGCGAGTCTCCCACATGCAGCCAAACAACAGCTTGACATTTTCCATCCTTCACGAGAAAGACAAAGGCGTGAAGATATTCCCATGATTCCTTTCTGCATGCCTAACTATGAGCTCAGGTGCAGCAGCATTTGCCCTGGACCGGCCTCATCAACATGAAGGGCGAACTCATCGTTTCTGCATCTTTCCTCGCCACTGCTTGATTAATTGGCTCACAACGATGCTGGCTGAATACCTAATGCTTCTCCTGTCCCTGTTCTTTCTTCACAGCCTTTTGCTGCATTTACATATACTTTATATTCCATAATTTTCACACACAAAAAAAAATGGGAGCACATCTCAGTAATTTGATGTAATGACGGCATGTCACCAAAAAGAGGAATTAGAAAAATCTGTAGGTATTTAATTTATTCTTGTTTTTTTCAAGTAGATCTCTCTGAGAAAGGCATTAATATTCATGTGCATGAAAAAAAGTACTCTCGAAAGGAAATTTCCAGCATTTTAGTTTAAATTAAATACATTTTTAAAGAAACAATATTTAACTAATAATGCTTAAAGGCAAAATTAACAAAAGTAGCAATTTTTATCTACAAAAGCAAGGTTTTGTCTCAAGGGTTTCTAGTAAAACTGCCCTAACAAGAAAATAGCATACTGCTTTTCTGAGGAAGGATTCAATGAGTACAAGACGGAGGGCATGGACAAATGAAAGGCCTTTTAAATTACCCYGTCTGTAATTTTTGCTTAACAGTATTCCAATAATTCATTGTATTTGAGAGTTTTCAACACAGTTCTAGGCTGCCCAGCCCCTGTGAGCTCACCCTTAGATGCAGAGTGTGCATTTTGCCAGGACCTCAATGAAAAGTCTATGGATGCTGGGTTTGGAGGGGTTTTTTAGTTATATAGGAGAAACTGAAAAATAGAAATCAGATAATTTTGTGGGAAACAAGTAAGCACAAAGTGTCCAGCAAATGATATATAACGACTGTTACATATGGTAAATCCCCCCAGTTCCTCAAATTCTGTTCGTCAGGACCACGTTAAACAGAAAAATGTTAAATATAAAATAATAAATGTTAACTTTTTTCCAGGATTTCATAGAGAAAGGCGGTGCTGATTGGTAGAGACTGGCAGAGGTATTTTAAAGTATTAAATGGATTGTGAAGGCATAAAAAGGAAACAAACTCCGGCAAGGAAGTTTGCAGCTGCCGGTGGGCGCTGCTCACCGAGCCGCGCGTTCCCGGCAGTCCTGCTCCTCGACGCTTCCCTCATTGGGGCTTTGGTCACCACCGGCTGCAGCGAGAGCAGATTTCACACCCGGGATGGCCTGTAAATTCTTCCCCATGGACAGGGTAGGGAATCGGGGGAAGCAGGGCGAGGGCTGGACCCGGGGAGCCTGGTCCGCCGCCGCCGTGCCGCGACATCCTCGAAAGGATGCCGGCTCGGTCCCGAAAACGCTTCCGTCCTCCTATCTGCCAGTGCAAAATGGTCTTAATCTGGTCTCCGGGAAATAAAACTTCCCATCCTTGTCCTGGCCCATTACAAAAAGATTATCCCCCAGATTAAATAAAATTACAGGTTTTATTTCTCAAGCATGAAAGCCGCAGCCTGCCAGAGCGCCAGAGGCAGAGGCTGGATAAACGACGGAAAAGGTCCCTGGTCGGCGAGAGAACCCCCCCGAACGCCTCGCCGTTCRGCAGGGCTGCACGTGCGAGCAGGAGCTTCGGCAAGGTTTTAAATTGGTCTCCTGATATTTTATGAAATAACTTTTTTTTTTTCCTAAAGTACTTCTTGATATTTTTATGTTTATATATTTTAACTTAGGATCGGACTCATAAAAAATACATGAGGAGTAAGTGGTTTCTGCAAATGTTTTATACATGATTTGGGAACAGATACTATTCAGAGAGAGAAAAAATTACTCCTTTTTATGCCAGCCTTGAGTCGGATGTGGCAGAGTTTAGGTCAGCTGCCAGGTACCCCCCCGCGGGAATCGATCGAAGGCAGAGAGGGGAGGCGAGCGCCTTGCCCTCGGAGAGCGGGGCCCTGAGAGCAGAGCGCCGGCGGATGCCCAAGGACCAGCGCCGACATCCCGCTCTCGAGCCCGGGAAAGGGGGGGGCCTAGGAAAGGCGACCGCCACGGGGACGAACCCACGTCCTCCTGCCGCAGCCAGGCCCCCGCTCCCCTCCCAGACAGGCTTCCCRACGCCCTGCAGACTTGCCGGCCACGACAGGAGGCGCGGGAAGAGCAGCACGCTCGCTCTTGCGAAAAACAACTCGGAGAAGCAGCGTCCAAGTCAAAGGCGGAAACCGCGTTCAGAGGCAGAAGCGAGCGCGACCCGTCAAAAGGAGCCCGTGAACCAGCCTGCTAACGCTGACGAGGCTCACCGTAGCGAAAACCTCCTTGTGGCAACTAAGAGGTTAAAGCAATATTTCATTTGCTTCCACTCTTGTAGCATATATTATCCTTTTTGACGGTGTAATATGATGCAAAGTTTTTTAAATGATACAATTGTATTCTATTATATTCCGCTCTTCAGGGAGATTTTAGGCTCATCTTTTGCATGAATGATACTCGCTCGATGCATTTCAATACTGACACAGATAGCACTGTAGGCACACACAGTAGATAGGGTTATAGCAAGTGCACAGATAAATGCAAAAACATATGGCAACACGAGGAAACTCTACATTCTTTATTATATAAAAGCAGAACACATGTTCCTAGATACAGTGTGCAAGATCTGAAAGATGGAGTTACTGTCTCCTTCAGATGGATTTTTATAGGATTTACTTAAAATAAAATCCAAGCAGGGATTCTGTGCAAATTCCCCCCTTTAGAGAACTGAATTGCGAATCAAGTTTTGCCTGATCCACAGAGGAAAATCAGTTTGGGGGTTTCTTCTCTGGGTCTCTAGGGAGCGTTTGTCCAGCTTAACTGMATTTAGCACGATCTCTGCCCAAACGAGGCCCGAGGGCGGCAAGGCAGGGCACGCCGCAGGTCGGGAGCGAGGGGCGCTGGCAGGATGCGCGGGGTCCGGGAGGCCCAGGCAAGCGCGGCCACCGGAGCAGGGCTGCAAAGGCAGCGCGCGCCGCCAAGGCAAGGAGCGCCGGTGGGCTCGTTGGGGTGGAGACGCAGGCAGCAGCTCCGTGCTTCCGGCCGGGCTTGGAGCAGCGCAGCGTGCCCGGAGCGGGGGCAAGGCCGCGGAGAGGCCGCGTGCATCACGCTCTTGCCTCTTGCACCTTGCTCCTGCCAAGGTGCCTCGGGGTGAGCGGAGCCTCCTCGGCCGCCGGCGGGGCAGGAGCCYGGGGAGGTGCGCGGTGCCAGGCCGCGGAGAGCCATCGCGCCGGCCGCGCTGCCGCGGCGGCTGCCAGCTGCGCGTCCGGGAGGAGTCATCTCGCCGAGCCACCGGTGCCAGCCCCGCGTCCGCGGGAAGTCATCGCGCCGGCCCGGAGGCGTCAGACGCCGGCCCAGCGATGCCAGCTGGCAGCCTGGGGCGAGACGCCCCGCCAGACAGACCATCTGCTCCGGGCGCCAGGAGCGCGGCCGCGGGCCCGGGCAGCGCCAGCGCCAGGCATCCGCGTGCGGCGGGCAGCTGGACCCGTGCTCCTTCCCAGATCCCGGAGCAGGGCGGGCTCCTGCCTAGGCGGAGGATGCAGAGAGAGGCCGGGATCCTCAGGGCTTCGCGCAGCCCAGGACAGGGCATCCAAGCTGTCCGGCACGAAAAGCAGGCACGGGAGGATGCGGCTCCAAAGGAACGTCCTCTTCTTCACTCCGGTTAACGCACTCGTGGGGGTGCAGTCAACCCTGGACGGATCCACCGGCACGGCAGAGGCCAGCCGAGCCGACGTCGCTCCGCCGACCGTTCCCCAGCCCACCAAATCCTGCCCAGACCCTGCAAAATGCCCTGGAGCACCAGTGCAAACGAGGTGCTCCGGGGTGAGAGCAGCTTTCCCATGGCCGGCAGCACATTCCTGAGCAGAGGCCAAGCCAACGTGGGAATGTTTTCCCCAGGAGAAAGTGGATTGTTTGGCTGCTGTTGACATCTTGGAATAAGACAGAGAAAGCTGAGGAGGAGAAAAGCCATGYGTCCCCTTTGCCTTTTGGGCATTGCTTCTCATTCCTCCCCCTTTTCTCTCCTGCCTTTTTTAGACCCTGCCACGGAGGGAGTGTGGACACAGCCAGGACCCCAAGTGCCCCACGTTCCTCCGGCTGGAAGCGGAGCTCGCCGCACCGTGCGCTGGGAGCTCCCGACGGCTGCCCGCTGACCACCCGGCCGGGCAGCTCCGTCACAGCCCCTCACCTGGCCCACGTTCCTCTTGCACTTGGTTCGTGTCCCCCTTGCAACGAGGGGAAGAGCTCACGTACCCCTGCAGGAGGGCACTCACCCTCCCGCAGAACACCCTTCTGCTAGGCAGGACGGCAATGAGCCTCCTCCAGGCCGGGAACGCTGCCGCCGCCGCCGTGCTTTCGGCTGCATCGAGGCAGAGAGGCTCCCCGTGACGGGGTCTCTACCCTGCGGTGAGAAGGAAGGACGTTGTGAAGGCTGCCTTGCTGCCTGCGAAGGTCTTAAAAGAAATTATAGCCTGCATAAAAATATTCACTCCAGCCAAGGGCCTTAAAACATTCCCCTGAGCATTGAACAGTGACTGAAAGTATATTACTGTGCACTTAAGGTTACTGTAGTAACCCAAGGTCAAATAGCAGCGCGTTATATCCAGACGGCTCTGGGATGGATTTGCTTTAGTGCTGGATGGTAACAACGGGAAAGGCAGAGGAGGTTTCCCCAGCCGTTGGAACTTAACTCCGGAATTATTTTTGATGGAGCAGAATCCTCGTTTATAATGCTATAATGTTACTGCCAGACCTGCAGTTTGATTAGATGCTGGCGGGCACCAGCCAAGCGCATCCCTAACCCCGACTCCCTCGTGAGGGCAGGGTCTAGCTCAGGAACGGCGTCGCGCGGAGGGCGGCCGGCTGGCGGYGGAGGAGGCTCCCCGACCCCCGTCCCGCTGCACCCCCAAGAGCGGCCGCCTGCCCTTGCACCCTGCTGCGCCTTGCACCTGCGCCAAGAGCCGCGGGGAGCAGCGCAGCAGGGCTCAGCTGTGCCTGATCCGTCGACAGCCCAAAGTCTTTCCTTGGCAGCACCYTCCCGCAAAGGGAGGGCTCTGGCTGCCGTTTTAAGCGCCTCACCCCGCAACCAGATGCGGGAACCTCCTTCGCCTCCGCCGCAACAATCTGAGACGCAGGCAAAATTTTGGCCCTTCCCCGGTGCTACGTGATCGAGGGGAGAGCAGGGATGCTGTTCCCAAGGCCTCCCGCTGCGAGCGCCGGCAGGCGTCAGCCTCCCGCGGTGTTTGCTTTGGGCGTCCCCCCGCCCCGGGACAGCGAGCCGTGCAAGCATGCGGGGCCCGAGGGCAGGGTCTGGGAAGGGACATCCTTCTCCGGGCTGCCCCCAGCCTTGCACTAGGAACAGCGGAAAAAAGTAAATGAAGAAACTTTTTAGTTTTCACGAACTCACCGCTGAGAAATGCAGAGTCAAACTAGGGGACTTGGGTTGCTCCCTTCCCCTCTGAGACGTCTCCTGCCTTCGCCCCAGCAGCCACGGCTTCCAATCCTGCGTGCACTCRCCAGGGGTGCCGAGGGGAAAAGGAGGTGAGCATCGGAGCGGCATCCCACCCTTTCAGCAGGGGCTGGCAGCAGAAAGCGCTGACCCCAGGCCCTGGGGAAACGTGGCCTTCAAAGAGCCCCAGACCAAACCGCACACGGCAGGACCCTACCCAACAACGCACCCAAGCTCCCAATCGTTTTCTTCCTCCTCAAAGCGTGCCTCCCCTGGAGCACGGCTTGACGTTTAGAGATGATGCAGAGGGGTGGAAGAGATGTAATATTTCTCTCTCTCAACTTCAAGTTCCCATGAATTTAGAATTCTTTTCTCTGAGGGGCTAATTATATAATTTCAATGTTTACTCTGTACAGACGGTTCTCTTAAGATGGTGCCCTAGGGACTCGAGAGCTGGATTTAAACCCTAGCAAGGTAGCACTCACTGGATAGTTTTATGGCACGACTCACATCACAACCCAACGCTCATTCATTTCTTTTGGCAGGGTATCTGCTGGGTTTTTCTGTTGTTTGCTTCCTTTCCTTCCCCTCTGCTGCCTCTGAAGAATCCACGAGGAAAYGAAGCATCAGTGACCGATAATCAAAGACAAACAAACTGCTCCGTGCTCACCTGCGCTGCACCAGCCATCAGCACGCGGCTCTTCATCCCCGGGAGGTTCAGCCACTGCAGCCGAACCGTGCCGTTCCCGGCGTTTCCAGGCGCACGTGTAGCACCGACCCCTGGCACGAGACCTCGTAGCTGCGGCTGCTGCTGTTCCTAAGAGGACCCATCAGCGCCAACGGGCTCTCGCGGCCCAGGAGCCCTTCCGCGGTCTCTCCTGGCCGGACACAGGAGAGCTCTGGGGTCTGAAGCACGAGACCCACGTTTCCGCTCACAGGACACTGCCCGCCCCCTTGCTTTGGGCTTTGCCCACAGCCAAATCCTTTCTCCAGGCCTGGAGATACCCGCTCCCCAAGCAAGGCTCTTCCCTGAGAAGGGGCCATGCCCCTTCCTGAAGCCCAGCGGAAGGATGGACGGAGACCGACGGCTCCTGACAGCGGAGGACGATTCTTCCGGTGGGCAAAGGCTCCTGGGGAAGGCAAGCACAGCTTGGAGCTTGGATTGCCAGGGACGGACTTCCCGGGGGCCGCCCTGCCCCTGGCGACCCCGAGGAACCACGGCTGCAGCGGCGGCCGCGGCCCCTGCGGAAAGCTCCGAGGAGGAAGGGGCTCAGCTCGCCCCGGGGCACGGGCGCCCGCGGCTCCTGCCCCCCAGCCGGGGCAGCAGCGTCCTGCGCCCGGTGCAGCGGGAGCGCGGTGCTGCGCTGAGCCTCTGCTGCAGCCACCAGCGACCTGCAACAAGCTGCCACCACCAACCGTCCTCAGCGCGGCGGGGAGGGAAAAGCAGTTCACACTCCTGCCCGAAATACACAACACGAGGAACATGTCATTAGACTTCATTCCTCTTCCCTTTTCCCCTTGGGAATACATTTCCCATAATTACAGGACTGGATAAGCCGTTTTTGCCTYTCACTATGCACAGCTATTTATATTTAACATATTTAGACTCCCTGGGTCAGAAATGGAAATTATGCTGCACCTAGCTCAACCTTAAAGTTACAATTGCTGCTTAGTAACCCAGATGCTTAATACAAAAGGGAAAGCTTTCAAAACTGCAAAATTAATTTAACAAAACAAAAAAGTACAGTATGGGGGAAACTTTGTTTCATTTTTCCCGTGGAAAGAGGAGTGAGAGCAAAGGCATCAGGATTTTTCATTTACCAAGTTCAGAATCCCCACAGCTGTGAGCTGTCCCTTTAACCACTGCTAAATTGTTTTCTGACAGCCCTTGCTGCAATTTTATCCCCTGACATTTGATTTACATATGATCTTTAAGCACTACCACTGCTGTAATAGCTATTTGGTTAATATTCAAATCACTCTGTGATGTCACATACCTTGATAGGTCATTTCACTCCAGCTTGGCAAAATGCATGTAAAAATAAATGTATAACTAATGAAATAAACTGATTAAGGAGAGAAATCAATCGTTTTACTGCTGTAGTGAAGATCTAGCAGTTAATTTAGCATGGATCTGCAAGGGTGCACGTTAATAGAACAGGCTCTCATCTAATTGGTGCCACAGTAAATGAAATACAGTAATATTCCATGATGCATTGGAAGAGTTCACTTCATTTTCTCTGCTCCTTCCTGATAACTGTTTATGGCACAATGGATTTTTATTTATTTATTTCTCTCTCACAGCGGCAGAAACCCGCAGGTTCCAGTGAGCCAGGTTAATCTACCACACGTAGCAAGTCCAACATCCTCCTTAGAATAACTTCTTTAAAAACAGCTCCCCTGCCCTGCAGAACTTGGTTATTTGTTTAAAGCTTTTCAGAACCCCTCCGTGCTGCCGGGAGCGAGAGCCGCCCTCGGTGAGCTGCTTTCCAGAGGCGCCATCCCGCGCACGGCGAGGTGCCCGGCGCCCCGAACCCCGCGCGAGCCGTGCCCCACCACCATTGCGGCTCCGGGCTCCGCTCGACGGCGCAGTCCCGGTGGGAAAGGAGGCAGAGCACCCGCTTCGCCCGCCCCAGCTCGCCTGCGCTACCTCCGCTGCTCCGCCAGTCCCACGTATTCGTGCCGCAGTCGCCCCGTTTCCCCTACATGCCTGAAGACTGTTTTGCTCTTCATTTTCATTCACTTTGCCAGGCCTAATCCGACACCTCGTGCTTCGCTCCCGAGCTTTCCAGCATCCGCGCTCTCACTTCTCGCTTTGCCCTACTTACGGGTTCGTCGCTTTGCAGCCCAGCCTGTACCACCAGGAAAGGACCYGACGTTCCCCAAAGGGAGACCAGGCTCCGCGACCTACCCTGACGGGGCAGGCGAATTCCCCCCCCCGCATGCAAAAGGATCCCCCTTCCCCACTCCGGGGCCCGGCTGCCACGGCCCTGCATCCCGCCGGGCGCGAGAGCCGGGCTCGGCTGCGACTGCGCCGGCACCGTGGCCCCTCGCCCCCCTCCAGCTCGCGCTCCGCACCTCCCTCCCTCCAGCCGCGCTCGTGTAAACTTTGCGGGGACTTTGAACAGTTATAGTGAATAACGAAGCTCCAGAGGCTTGTGTTAATTTCCTAGGCGTTTAATCAATACCATGCTGCCCTGTTCATTACAGCTGTCAAAAATATGCAAAAAGTCCCATCTGGTCCTAGCAGGTACAGAGCCTGAAATCTCTGATCTAGAATAATCAGCTGACTGACTAATTACCACACCCCGTTTCTCCTAATTTAGGGTCACCGTATTAAGAATGAGTTCCCACCTCAAGTATAAAGTAAAACTATAAATATTTGAGAAATGCCATCTTGGAACAGCCTGCATTTACTAGCAGTTGCTAGTCCATGTTGAAATAGAGAAGAAAAATAACAGCAACTGGTTAGTCTGAGGGCCAGGGATTATCCGGCAGGCTCTCGCACCACTCTAGGAGAGTCTCTCTCCTCCCCTAAAATATTTAGCTCTATTAAAAAAAAWAGGGAAAAATGATCTATATGAAAGCTTTGCATAAAAAAGTGATCAATGCAAATTCCTCTGAGAAAATTGCACCAACAGATGGAATCAACCCATTTCCAGCAAATGCCTCTGGCTGTGCAGATGGTAATTATAGAATGTATGTAAATATGCAAGCTCTAGGAAGCATAGCAAAATGCACTGCTGAATTTAGGCCTTGTAGGGAGATGCCTGCTTTGGCCCTTCCTAGAGCCCTTTGGCAAGAGGAGGACTGGAACTTGGAAGGGTTTTCTACTACATCTGTACAGCCTAAACCAACTGCCAGCACCCCAAAACTCAAAATTTTTGCCCTCAAACTTTCTTCTATGGAAGCTTTCAGAACCAAATCTGATGTTGTACCCCAGTAGTAAGATCTGACACTAACCCCAGAAAAAACAATTATTTAGGTGCCTGACGTCCAGTTTCTGTCTGCAAGGAGGTACCTTACTTGGTTATTTTCAAGTCATGAGTGGGTTCATCCCTCCCTTGGTTGTCCCAGGAGCTGAGATCACTCAGATGTGCTGCACTGCAGCTGGTGGGAAGAGGCCACGACCACTAATGCAGCCTTGTGATGGTAAAGCATCAGCAGACTACTCCAGAGTCCATGTAAACACATGGCAAAGCGCACAGGGAACCTGCCTCCCTTTTGGCCGCAATTAGTGGTGGCACACGTGGTGACAGCAGGCCCCTGCTCCAGGAGCCCCCTGCACCAGGGACAAGCCCCTTGGGAAGCAAAGGCTCGCTCCGCAGGCTGCTCTAGCTTATTGCCACGTGCAGCTCACAGCGATAAAGGTCGTTAGCTCAACTTCTCTGCACTACTGGAAACGTTAGCGGCCGTACACCACCAAGGAAAACGTTTCCGTAGGGGGAAGCGCTCCCCTAACCTGCAGCTGTACAGCAACAGTCATTCCCTAAACACAGCAGCATTGCACAAGGAGAAAGGGAGGAGAATTAGAGCAGACCCAGCTGCACATTCCCGGCTCGGGAGATGATGACACTTTGCATGTTACTACATGGCCACGTACCAGAGATCTGCTACCCCTCACCTAACAGCTCYGGCCGGCTGTGCAAATAAGCCACGCTCAGCCTGGGAAGCTGAAGTGCCACGTCACACCACTGGCAGAGGGAAAGGAGGTTCTGGAGGCGAGTTCTGCTCTCTCACCAGATCGCTCTGTGCCACCTTCGTGTGCACCACTACTACTGCAAAACAGCCATGCCGCTGGCTCAGGCAAAACGCAGCATTTTGAGATCCCAGCTGGTACAACACCAGGTCAGCTTTGCAGAAACCCTGCACTGCTGACGCCAAGAGGATGTCCCTGCAAGTGACCGTCCGGCGTTCACAGCCCTTCTCCTGGGAATCCACACTGTTACTGGGAATCTCCAGCACACTCCCTCGCTGCAGGAAAACCCTTCGTGTTTATGGACCTTCTCTTTCCCCCTGAGAGAAGCATTTCAAATAAGAGCTATCTAGAACCTCAAGATCCTGCATCCTACACCTCTCCTCATGACTGGTTGAGATCATCCAACTGGTGTCATGGACACAGACACACGAAGAAAATCCCTGATCTCGTGTATGGAATTCTCGTCTACCTTATTTCTGGAAACAGTTTTAGTAAAGTACTTAAAGTACTTTAGTAAGCGGTTCAAGTAGCAGGCTTCCAGGCTTTGCAAGTAGGAAGCTTGGTTAGAGAAAGGTTAAAAGAAGGGGTTTGACAAAATTCTCTGGTAGCTCCCCATGAAGTCAGCTTCTCTGATGGCCAAAGGCAGGCCGTGCATTTACAGCACCATCTCCCCAAGCAGGGAAGGTAACCAGCCCCGCAGCACAAGGCTGGCGCCTGCCCCAGAAGATCAGAGTTAAAAGCAGGGTTTACCTGGGACATCAGGTGGGCCCACATGGGAAGTGCTCTTTTCACTCAGAGGGAGCATCCTATTCCCTTTCTCCTAAATCACAGTATTTCCTTCCCTTGATGTTGTTCCCTCTGTTGTGAGCAGTTTATACTCTTTTGCCAAAGATGGAATTTTATGGCATGTTCTGTTTCCTGTACTGACATGAGCATTATATTATTTTTACTATTACATTATTAGTTATATGTATTTACTAAATCTTTCATTTTTCTCACTCTCCTGCTATTTTCCAAACAGTAGACCAGGCCAGCTGATGTCATGCTGATTTGTAAGGGTTTGTAAGGAGAAACATTTACAGAAACATAATGTCATTCACTTGCAGGACAGTCTGGGACTGAGCATGCTGACGGGGAAGGGAGGCGTCTGCCCATTCCGATCTCCGAAGACASCGGCCCCAGAACTGCAGTTCCTCAGCCTGTACCGATGTCAGCACATTCAAATGACCACCGGTCACTAGGGTTCTTCCGGCTTGATTAACTCCGCTCCCTTTCCGCACGGAGCATCTTCTCTGCCTCTGTGCAAGCGTGCTCCTCTCTAGCACCACCGGAGTGTCACACTGTTTTCCTATTTTTCCAGTTTGGTGTCTAAGACTATTTTCAAGGCTACTGTATTTTTATTTTATGTTGCTGTTGACACTTTTTTTCCTTCCAAGAGAAGTGCTTGAAGAAGTCTGTGGTAAAATGTTAATTGGAGCCAAGTAATTAGACAAAGATAGTTAGTGATCTCTCCAAAGCAATAAGCTTTTGGTGCTTTGTTTTAGTGCTATAATAATTACTATCATTCCACAAAGTGCTTCGGCATTTGACAAGAAGAATCCACGTGCGACTGAATGCTTCCCCCAGGACTGATTGCACAAGGAGGGGCTTACGGCTCCAGGAGCGCTTCACCCACCGCACAGCAAGTGTCCTCCTCCGAGTCCCGCGAGCAGCGGCACCTTCCCGCAGCCCCGCTGAGCTCGTCCCGCGCTGGCCGCAGGCTCCCCTTCAGCTCACGGCTCGACTCCAGACACCTTTTCCTCTGGCCTGYTCCCGGGCTCTGGGGCCTTGTCCTGCTTCTCCTGTATGGCAGTATACGTTCAGATTAGCTTGTTAAAGCCAGCCTCTGTGTTTACACTAGCATAACTAGATCCAGATTTATTGCTGCTTCCCTCCCCCCCCGGCCTTTGAGTCAAGGCTGCTTCTTGTTTCTTCCAGCTCCTCTAGCTCCGAAGATGAACTTCACAGGCCAGACAAAAGCCAGACAGAGCCTTCAGGTTGCTTGTTTATGCAGTGCACATACAGCATAAGAATATGACCCCCGTACAGGCCATTGCACATTCTTTATATTTACAGAAGCCCCTCCAGAACCAGATCAGACCTGCTTATCCAAGAGCAGCCTGGTAGCAAAGAGGCTGAAATAGCATCTAGCTAAGTGAAAGATCCTTTTGTTTGGCTTAAGAATTTTCAGCATCTTTAAACTATTTTTTTTATTTAATTTAAAATATAGAATTGTAGCCAGAATGACCTGTTGCTTGAAATTGTCTTAGCCTTAATCAAGAAAATAATCCTGGCCTCATTCCTCTCCTTCCTCATATCAATAGGTACTGATCAGGAACAGCGACACAGAAAATCCAACCGGCGGTTTCATTGAGAATGAATTTTCCTAGCAGAAAATCATCAGGAGGTAACTTCCTGCAAATGTAAACACTGATATAATTGCCTTCACTCTGCATTTACACTGCGATTCTGAAGGAGAGGGAACTCCCTACAGCCTCATTATGCAAATGGAACAAGCCCTATACAAGCTGCATATAGAACATGCAAATTAGGGTCTGCAGGATGGAGAAGATTCCCAGAGCTGGGATCTGATTTCCTAGRAGACTGGCTTCCTTTTTGGTAGCTTAAGTAGCACTTCAGAACATTCCTACTGGAATCGCTACTTCAATCTTATAAAAACATATATATACAGACGTGCTGAGGGTRTTTTATGATTTGCACCAAACCCAGACTCCCAAATACATGCCAGACTTCCTCAGCTGCTACAAACAGGGTCCAGGTTAATGGAGGCAACCCAGCAGCATTGTTAAAATAAATGCTTTCCTTATGATATGGCGTTGGGAGAGACCAGGAAACAGGAGAGAGCTGCTCACCCGCTGCTCCAGAGACGAGCCTTGACCAAAATCCGCACGAGCGCTCAGCTGGCCAGGGCAYGGGCCACCCGCCCGGGAGCCCACCACCGCGGAGAGCTCGCCTGCCCCTCCGAGGGCAATTCCCTGCTAGACGGGGCGCCGCTCCTCCCGGAGAGCCGCCCCAGACCCCCCGGGAGCCTTCCCCCGAGGCATCAGCTCCCTGCTCGCCGCAGGGAGGTCGCCTGCCCCCCGGACCAGGGCGGGAGGCTTGGGACGGGCAGCAGGAGCAGGTGGCCCGAGGGCCACGACCGTCTCCGGAGGGGCTCCCCGGCAGTCCCTCCCGGGCGGGTTTCGGTCCGGCTCGGCAGCCAGGCGGTGCTCAGCACTCCTGCGCCTGGCAGTTTCCCTTGGCACAGCAAAAAGCAGCTGCTGAACCCCAGCCTGGCCCAGGAACAGGAATAGCAACCTGGTCCGGCCTTGCAGGCTGGCAAGGCGCACAGCAGCGGTGGCAGCGAAGGCCGTGCCAGACCCTTTGCGGATGAACTGCACGGCCAAGGCCAGCTCTGAAGCCAAACCACGGTCCAGGCAAAGGTCTCGGGGCCAGCCTGTGGCACAGCAGATCAACCCACACYGCACGACTCTCCCACAGCATCACCAGCAGCAAGGTCATCACCGGAGACTGGCATCCCCGATACCAGGATCCCAGATGCCATGGCAGTCCACCTCCCTCTTCCTACAGCGTTACGTTTATTTAAAAAATAAAAAAACACACCCACCCCACACATACCCACCCAAGAACTCATTAAACGCACACCATCCTACGGATCTTGCCGGATGAATACATGGGACACCATCGTGCCTGGAACCTGTTGGCATTGCCGCACCGACGTGCTGCGCAAGAGGAACACAAAGGGAACGGCACTCGTACATACCTCCCTTGTGTTTAATACATTAGCTTTCTATCTTTTCATCAGCAATCGCAGACAGATTTTCTCAGCGTGAGAACTGCCATGGAAATTGAAAAATTGCGYGGCAAAC
The DNA here is from genome assembly GCF_003343035.1 of Apteryx rowi. Taxonomy (NCBI): domain Eukaryota; kingdom Metazoa; phylum Chordata; class Aves; order Apterygiformes; family Apterygidae; genus Apteryx; species Apteryx rowi. Next base: position 132,487 of record NW_020447339.1, read on the forward strand.
ATTTTTTTTCCTTGATGCCCTGTCTAATTGTGCTGCCTTTGATTTTATTAATCTGTTTTTATTAATATCCTGAAGGCAAGAGGAAAAAATAAAAAGAAGAGCTTTTACTATCTGAAATGGCTGGTGCTGCTTGTGCTTTGTCTTAATAAATAAGGAAGTTACATGAGTATCTAGGACTCGGGCACCTGTCCTTCTGGAAGAACAAGGAATAAGCCTTTTTAGGTGTTCTCTTACTGCTTGGATATGGGGCCAAGTACCAGCCTTGCAGACTTCCTGCAATTTCTCTAGAGCCATCTGTTGCCTGATAGCAGGAGAAGATGCTGAAAAAAGGCACCCCAGGCCTATCTCAGCTGTAGCAGATTTTTCTATGCACATCCCTGTCTGCCTAGATTGACTGTCTTCTCACACTGTACTTATCATCCCATCATTTTTAGGTATCTAAAAAATAGAAGCTTCATGAAGTTTGTACAGAAGCTAATAGGTTTTGCTTGCATAGTCACTTGTAGGCAAATGACATCACCAGCACGTATTAAGAGTTGCTTCTCAGACTCCAGTGAATTCCCAGCAGATCTCGTGCATGACTGTGTGAAAGTCTCGCCAACCGGCCAGTTTGAAGAAAAGCACTCCCCCTGCCCCCCAATATCTAGATGACCTCTTTTGAGGTCAGCCTAGTATTAACATCATTGCTATTGTTACTGCTCTGTAATTCGCACGCAGCCRTGCCAAGAAGTCTCACCTGAAGCTGGGTGTTGTTAAATTGCTGCTATATAACCTGCAACAGAGCCTGCCAAGCAGCCTGCAGTCCCAAAGAGGRAAGGCAGACAAAGCTAGATGGAAAAGAAAGGCTGTGATCCACTTTACAAAAAACGACACCAAGGCCCAGAAGAAAGGCTCAACCACAGCGTTCAATCCCAGGACCTTACGTTACCTCCAGGAGAAGCTGGAGCCCTCCCGCAGCAGCAGGCCGGGCTCCGTCGCACCTTGCGGTGGGCACATGCCACGGGCGCAGCAGCTCCATGCAGGATGCTGGCAGGAACCTGCCGCTATGGGCTCTGCCATCCTGACAGCACGCTGCCTCTCTGCCACGCGGCGCTGGCCACATCTCCTGTTCAGCACCATGGCTGCACWGTATTACCTAAAATCATTTTCTCTTTCATTATCCAGTAAGGACTAGACTAGTTTCTAGGTATTAGAGCCAGCCAGTGTCCATATCAACAGTTATCACGTRTTCTCAAAGGATTGTTACCCCTTTATGCTTCTGAGATAGATGCTAATATCGATACCATCAGCACAAATGTATTGCAGCCACAGGAACCACTTCACCTCAGAGCCAACTGCTGACCTCCAAATATTCATCACATAAAGCATGGTTTTTGTCTACATACAAATATATGAAAAGAAACAAGTAAACTTTAACTTGCAGAAGTGCATTTTCATTTTCAACATTCTGGGCTCRTAGAACAACAAGAAATTCCAGTATACTAGAAAACACAATGGAAAAATTTCTAAGGGTGACCACAACCTACAGACCACCACAGCCTACAGAATTGTAATCCAGACTTTAGACTGCTGAATGTCCGAAACTGGAAAGGCTTCTTAGGGTCATTTCTGTCTCTAATGTACCCCTTCTTAATGGTTTAAGATCAGCGATGCTTTGTAGGCACAAACACATAGCTATAGGGTGCACGTTACTCCCCAGCTCTCATTCCATCACCCACAGAATCCTGCCAGGCCCACGCTGGGGTGGGCACAGGAGGGACAGCCCTAGCGCTCACGTCCTGGCAGGTATTGGGCTGGCCACGACAGGAAAAACAACAAACCGGGCTTTCAGCTGCTGAGCAGGATCTTTATTTTAATGGTGAGATGCGCGTGGTAATAGCACATGTGGGATTATTGACGTTCACTTTGTACTTGCCTGTAAAATGCACTGACACAGTATATTGCATGGTCAATAGGTCTTTAGGGTTTTTCCAGCGGTATTAAATATCATTTTATATGACATGTCCACRTACCTTATTAGTTGTTCTCATGGAGAAAGGCAAGACGATGCACTGGAAACATCAGCGCCCAGCCTGGGAGCAGCCACAGCTGGAGAGGGGTCCGCTGCGGGAGAAACAGAGAGAAAGATGGGGCTTCTCTGGAAATTGCCTGCTCACAGCGTCAAGCACTTGGCATAGAAGCACACGCAGATAACACACTCCGCCAGAGCCAGCCTCGGCCATGCCCTGCCCGTGCCACATGGTGGGCATCTGCAGGGCCGRCTGCCTGGATCCCTTCGCCTTCTGCCCTGGTACAAAAGGGTGACACCTCACCAGTCCCTCCGAGATGCTCACAAGCAAAAAGCCACAAAGCTTGGGGGCTCCCCAGCTCTCACTTTCACCTTCCTTCTCCCTCTCGGTCTCCCCACGCTCTTCCCTCTATCATTCGCCTCTCTTCTGCTCTCTAGTCCCTCGTGTACAGTGGCAGGGACAGGACAAACACACCGTTCCTGCCAGAAAGCCCCCAGCTCCACAGCAAGCTGCTTCCCACCCCAGGAGGATCTGCACAACACATAGGATGGGCAACCCCGCAGCAGGTCCAGGCAGCAGCGACCAGGCTCCGAGCTACARAAAATGAGGGCAACTGCGTGGAGACAGCAAAAGATTCCTACCCAAGAGCTTGCTGCAACGCTCAGGCAAGAACCGAAGAGAGTCTTCTCCTTTTGTCACCCTATCAGGGCATTCCTCCAGCCATCTCTTGCAAAGTTTGGGAGGCTGTGAGGTGTGTTTGATTATCTGATTTGAAATACAACCCTCCAAAGAACCCTCCCTATTGAAGAAGCCATAAAAAGAAAATCTTTCCTAATGTCACTCTTTCCTCCCTGTTCTTTAGGAGCCCGTGAACGCTGCCATTCATCACCTGCGTGACACTTTCATAATGTAGTCCTAGATAATGGCACACCTTCCAACTTTCCAGAATTGGCTGTCAGTGAAATCGAAGGAGACAAGTGTGAGATACTGGAACAAGGCTCCTTGGCGGGTACAAGAGCTGCAGAAGCGCAAAGCCCTGCTCAGCTCGGTTTTGCTGGTGAGCAGGCAGGCGGTTTCCCCTCGAGGCACAGAGCCAGCCGCTGGCAGAGAGGGGACACGCAGCTGCAGGAGGGCGTGTGGGCAYGGAGGGTGCTTAAAGCACTCGCGACATCGGATGTTCGTAACCCCGGCGAGCCTGGCAGCAGTGACAGGTCCAGTCGCGCTGACCCTCGTCCCCACGGGATCAAGCCAGGAGTAGATTTATTCCTGTGGAGGCAGCCAGTGCTTTATGGCCGAGCAGAATTAATCTGCTGCACCCTAGTGTGCCTACGCTGCTGTTTGGAAGGAAATTCCGAAGTCCAGAATAAAGTAAGGGTTCCCATTTCTGCAGAGGACCTGTAACCCAGCGCCAAGCCCCATCCGCGTTGCAGACACCGTCTCAGCAGAAGGGCCCCTGCCCATCGCTGGACCTGGCTGCGCTCTAGCAAAGCCCAGGCAGACGGAGCCGGCTGCAGAGCCATTGCCCAGGCTGCGCGCTGGAAACGCGCCGGCAGTGCCACGGCCCGGGAGCAGCCCTACGGCCCGGGAGCAGCCCTGCCCACGAGGGACGGAGACGTCCCGGCGGGCAGAGAGCAAACTGGGGCTCTGCCACAGAGGGGAAGGCGGTCGTGGTCTTTGCATGCCTCGGGTCCCACCTGGGAAGCAAAGGTGATGGCCCTGACCTTCCTCCAGCCATTAGGAGRATTAGCACATTTAAGACCACAAGACCCTCGGAGCAAGGCCAACAGCGGTCCCTCCCAGCCTACGCCGAGCACAGGCGCAGGCACGGCAGGTTACACGCATCCACCATCCCACCTCGCGCCCTCTCCCACCCCTGCAAAGCCCCCTTCCTCCTCCCATCCGTGCAAGCAGGGGAGAGGGCGCGGAGATGAGGTGGTGGTTCCCAGCAGGCTTCCTCGTCCCTCCCCACCAGGACCCCGCTCCCATCCCCGCCGGCCGGTAGCACAGCGCACCACCGAGTGCTGGAACCACGTGCTGCTTCCGCTTGCCAGCCCGTCCCAGCGCCCGCTATCCTGCTCCGGCCCTACTCAGCTCTTCTTCCTTCTTGTCCAACAATGCACTCCGCACCCCCTTTTTCCCCTCCTTTTAACTCTAATTCATCCTGTAGCCTCCAGCATTCCTCACAAGGCCCATTCCTGGCTCATTTTTGCTCTACGGTATAAACGCCTCTCAGATGCACATCCCTGTCTCCATTCCTGCACTTTCACTGTCCCTCTGCCTTCTCCACCGCCTGGGTGTATCCAGAAAGGCTTCGTATCCCACCGATTGCTTATAACAGCTCTGCAAAGAAACAACCCCATGTTTGTAGCCCTGCCCCTTCCCTCTCATTTTCTGCAATTCTCTTCCTGTCAGTGTCAAGGAAATTAAGTCCCCTGATCAATGTTCCAGGTTTTCCTCCTTTTTATTTTTTTGATACATCCTCTCCAGGTGTGCATAAGCATTTTCTGACTTGTCAGCTCACCTTGCCTTGATGGTTTCTAATAGTTTATTCTACCCTTTTTTTAGCCTTTTCAAGTAGAACTGAGTGCATGATATCTGAATGGTTGCACCCAAATTGTGCACAAAAATACGCATCTCCAAGTAACAAGATCTTCAAAACTTATTTCACGGCTGTTGCAAAGAGCCCTTTTCCCTGCCCAGGCACTGATACATCTGCCTTTACACACACTACCTGGGCATAACGACTTAACCAATTCACAGGTCACTAAGTCTACTATAGGGTCAACCCCCAGTAAAAAAAATCTGCTTTAATAGATATAAATCAATATTGCTTCCCCCAAATATCCAGCATGCCAGCCCATGGAGTCAAAGCCTAACAAGGCCTGTTTAATTGGAAAATACTTAGAAATACTTATCTTCGAATACTCTGTGCTTTTTCTTTATGCACATTGCCCCTGGTCTTGCCATACCTTTATACATATATCTTTGACAAGTATGAAACCAATCAAAACAAAATTATCCTCTTAAGGGGCTGAAATTGCAACTTAAAGCATTTTTCCCTTTACTACAATCTCTCAGGTACCCTTACAGCAAAGCCAGTGTTATTAACACCTTGCTTACAGTGACATTCACTGCTCATAGATATAGAGTCTGATAACCAAGATCTTTAGACATTAACCCTTTCCCATATCAAATCCTCCACTCTTAAAAAAAAAAAAAAAAAAAAGCCTCCAAAACAACTTAAAACATTCCACCTAAGCATTAGTTGCAGAAGGTACTAGGGACACACCACTCACCTGGGAATCTAGTCTTCCCTCCTCCCTAAAAACTGCATCTCTTTTCTTTACGCATCTTGAAGACCCTCCCCGAGCAGAGCAGAGCTGAAGTCAGCAGTCTTTGGCGTGTTGTCTTTCAAACCAACTGGATCAATCCTCTCCTGAGCTAAATATACACCTGTGGCCCTAATGCCTTATTCACCCCTGCTGCTTTTAATTAAGGGAACAGGCCAGGCTGAAAGAGTTGCCTTTCAGCTGGTGTAAGGGTCAACGAGGAGAAGGGCCCCAGAAAGCCGTCTAGGACAACGCTGCAGCGGAGGCTCTCGCTGGCGCGGAGGCACGTGCTGCAAGCAAGAACTCGAGCAGAGCGCAGCCGGCGCTGTGCCTGCGGCAATGCTGCGACAAGCACGTCCCTTTCCTGTGCCACAAACAGCAGCAAACGCGAGCAAAGCCGAAGAAGTGCCCCTTCACCCCCTAAAGGGAGACCCGGCCGCCAAGAGCCGCTCTCGTCCCTTCCCCGAGCGCTCACTGAAAAGCAGTAACGTCAGCCAGCGGCTTGCACGTTTCCAGGCACAACGCGCTCAGATGAGAGGGGGAGTGAACGCTGTCAGCTGGGTGCCTTTTCTTTGCCTTTAAATAAATATGTTTTTTTTCATGTTTATGAAAAATAATATAGCACGTTATTTTTCATAAGTCTGAGTGATATTTCCATTTCCCATGGTTCAACTTAGGCCGTAAACATGACCCTGCTTGAGTGATTTCACCTTCCCCATTGAGCAGAGAACCTCGGCAGCACTCAGACCAAGGTCCTGACTGATTATTGACAAATTAAAAATATAAGCTATTGACCAGACACTGAGATAGAGTCCCTGAGCTAGTGTCCAGAATCTAAATGAGGTTATTGAAGTTGTACCAATCAATACTGCAGTTATAACACAGGGAGCAGGCAGATCACTGCATACATAATGCAAAGGGAAGCATGCTGGATGCTTAAGTAAATAGTTGCTCAAATTAACAAGGATGCTCCAAGATGCATTCCTCCGCTCACGGCATAATGACTTTCTAAAGTCAGAAAAACAATAAAGCAAGGCAGTAAACAGCATGCACAGGGCAATGTGTTCTCCCTCTGAGCCTTTGYGTGAGAAGCCAATGCATGACGGATAGGGCTTTTGAAGGTCCCAGTGCTGGTGCACGCTTGGGGCCAGGTGGGTTTCATCCATGTCAACGCAAAGCCCCTTCCAGGGTGCCTCTCCCCAGCAGCAAGAAACGCAAAATGAATTGGCGAGCGGGGTGGCAATCGCCCACTATGCCTATCCCTCCTGGCACAAGACTTCTCTTGGTATAAGCACTGGTTCCACGAAAATCCTTTGCCAGTGCAGTTAGGCAGGTGTCCAGGCAAATTTGGCTCCATCCGGCATCCAGCAGGCCAGGACGGGGCTATGTGCTCAGTAACAGACCTGTTACGCCAGTATGTTTCCTTGGGGTAAAACGCCGAGTTGCCTGCCCCTAACACCCCCTTTTCTCCTGTCCCCATGGGCTCATCTGCGCAGGGCAGAGCCAGCCCCGGGCCGCGGGCTGCGTGTGGCTGGGGAGGGCCACGCCGGGCTGTCCCTGTCTGCCGGGAGGAACGAGGGGCTGTCTGTCTCCTCCGGCCCTGCCTTGCTGGCTAGCGCCATTTCTTGCCATTGACCTTCCCGCAACGCCGCTTCAGACCCTCCATCCCCCCCCAGCGCCTCGCTCCGCGACAAGCAGGGGAGGCAGACTGTTTGGGGCAGGATCAGACGGGCACAGATGGCACCATCTGCTGCAAGCACTCGTGAGCTCGGCAGCGCGAGCGCTTCCGTGCCTCCGGGCCAGGCTGCCGGAGCTGCACCAGCGCTGCTCGGTAGCAGGGCTGGCCTTCCAGCGCGGGATGCTGGAGCATGTCCGGGCACTGCTCCAGGAGGCCTCCTCCCACCGGGCTGCCCCAGCGGTCCCCAGGCAGGCTTTAGGAGGTGACGGACCACGCATCGGGGCTTCCACCCGGGGAAGCTGTCACTGTGTTCCCGGGGGTTGGGGGTACCCACGCTCCTGCACCTTCGCCCGCGGGAAATCTCCCTGCCTTCTAGAGAAACACGGCCATCCAAGGGCGTCCCCAGCAATGCTGTTTCATTTTCTCTGTTTGTTGTGTTTTGAAGCGAGGAAATAGGGAATCCAACTTCTTGCAGCCTCAGCAGGACTGGACACTGCTCCGTGAGGATGAACTACAGGTGTTGGCATCCCACAGGTGACGGGGAGTTTTCCTGGGAGATCCGAAGGTGAGAGCAAGGCACGAACAGGGAACGCTGCGGGGGGAAACTCTATGTATCCAGCAATGGGGAGAGTCACGAGTCTGAACTGAGGCTCAAAGAACAAGGTGACTATCCTGGTCTCCACTCCACATGGTAGCAAATTCTCCTGAGCTGTGAAAGAAGCAGAAATCACTTGGAGGCAAGGACCGGCCCCGCCAGGGAGCTCACAACATTCAAACGTGCGCGGCTCCCCCACGCCCGGTTTCAGAGCTCGCTCTGCTCCTTGCTGTCGCAGATGCAGACGTCCTTTGTTTGCTAGTTAAGTGATTTCTTGGCTCTCCTGCTAATGCTTGGTGACATTTATATTGCTTTAATCAATATTAATTATCTTTTGTCCCAAGTCAACAAAAAACTTTTTTTTTTATTTCCTTCTCATTGGTTTGATGTCATACAGGATTTGTGCCTCTTTCTACCCCAGATGGTCGGACCATCAGGAAGTCTTCCACTGACGTTCTCTTCTCCTACCCTGCCTTCCTCTATTTCCAAGGTTTCCCCTTTCCTAGCAGCTCTCCCAGGCACCACGACGCTCGGAGCTGGAAATCGCAGGTACAGTGCTGAGTGCCCTTGCCGAGCCTGGCTGCTGCGCTTCAAGAGTTAAACACTCCGCTTGGAAGCAGCATCATTTACTGGCAAAACCCAGCTTACAGTGTGAGTGCTGAGGCCCCAGAGCCCTGTCCTCTGGGGAAACCACCGAACAGATAGCTGCCTACATGTTTGAAAATATTTATGTCACCTAGCAGGCTGCAAGCAGGCTCGGTGGGTTTCCTGGTACTTCCTGATCGACAGGGTCAGATCCCAGCAGCTGTTTTGAAGGGAGAAGCTAGTTCAACAGCTGTGTGTAGTGATATAAACTGCCAATGATTGTGCCATCCGGCATCATCGCAGAACTCCTTCCTGACCCCCGGTTTTCAGAGGAACGCTTTGCACGCTCAACATCCCACTTGTGCCAACGCCTTGTGAAGGGGAAGCAACGTTTGCTGCACTTGCCACTGACGCAGACGCTCCATACAAGGAGCCGGAGGTGAAGCATCCTGGAGGAAGAAAGACAGAAGCTGCCCAGCACGGCTGGAGCTTTGAGTGAGGCCCAGAGAGGGATTTTCC
>NW_020447340.1:0-13553 GCF_003343035.1 Apteryx rowi
AAGGGAGGGTGTCAAGAGGATGGAGCCAAACTCTTTTCAGTGGTGCCCAGTGACAGGACACGAGGCGACAGGCACAAACTGAAACACAGGAAGTTCCATCTGAACATGAGGAAAAACTTCTTCACTGTGGGGTTGACAGAGCACTGGAACAGGTTGCCCAGAGAGGTTGTGGAGTCTCCTTCTCTGGAGATATTCAAAAGCCGCCTGGACACGATCCTGTGCAACGTGCTCTAGGTGACCCTGCTTGAGCAGGGGGGTTGGACTACATGATCTCCAGAGGTCCCTTCTAACCTCAACCATTCTGTGTTTCTGTGATTCTGTGATGCTGTGAAGAGTATTAAACAACTGCCAGGTCCAAAAGGTGACAGGAGAGGTCTGACCTCCATTCAACAACATCAGTAATTCATTTATCTATCAGTCTGCCTGTCTGTCTGTCTATCTATCTATCATTTATGTATTCAACTGAATCCTTCAGCTTGTTTAGTAAGTTTTGTGCAAAGAGAAGACTTAACTCAGGGAATTAAAGCAGTTTGTAACTAGAAATATGCAGCTTRACAGAACTTTTGTTGATTGCACTTGATCTTTTCAGGAGTTTCATAAATTAATTTTGCCCTGTACTTAGTGCTGATTTCCACTTTCAAGTTTAGGATATCAGTGTTGAAAATACAGTTTGCTACATTAATTAATTCCTTTGCTCTAGCCTCATATACATATGCTTTGCTTTGCTTTTCTAACATCTAACTTTTAATGTTAGAAATAACATTCAGCAAGAATAGCAAGTTCTGTGTGAGGTGCTGCACAGTCATTCACAGACAGCCTTTGTTTAAAAACCTCCGAATTTTTTGGTGTCTTTGCATAGGGTAATGCTCATGTGCAGAATCAAATCCATTGAACAGGACTGCTAGTGGCTGTCTGGATGATGACAGGAGTCTCTATTGCAAGAGCCCTTTCAACAGCATCTTCTCCAGGATCAGGTGAGACTTCAACTGTTGTTCTCTTTAATCCAGCTGGCTCATGGTCCTACGTGACCACTCCAGCATATCCATGACCCTTTTCAGTGGAGAGAAGAGGAAAAGAGAGGAGTGGAGTGGAGTGGAGCCAGCTTGATATCATTTGTATTAATTATATTCTGTCTTCCATTTGTTTTATGTGTAATTAAATACATTTGGGAAAAGATTCATTCCTATTGTTCCTTCACATGTTTTTTCATGATAATTGTTTCTATTACTGAACTAATTTAATATAATTCTGAAGTTGTCTCCTTTGAATGTAATTACCTTTTAATGAAATGTATATATTTTTCTCACTGTTATTGGTTAACATTTAACTACTCTTTCTATTTCTCTCCCACTTTTTCCTACACTTTTCACTTACATAATGCTATTAACATGAGAGTCTTGACAGAGGCAAAAACATGCAGTCTGTGTTCTACAGACGGAATAACCACAGGATTGTTAGATTCTAGATTTTAAAAACACGTCCCAGATTTTTAGTACCCCTGACTTCTTACTTTTTGGCTTACCATACTTCCACCCTCATTTTCCTGAGTATTCACATGTCTTGCACTTCTAGATGGAAAGTGGAAGTATTAATTCAGTAATCAGACCCAAGAAGTGCCTTAGAGGAGAAGAATCAAGAAGGGTCTTCTAAGGTCAGGAATCTGACTTCCTCACTCACCTAGCTCCCTTCATTGCAAACAAACTTCTAAGCTTACCATCCCCAGATCTGGCTGTCTAAATATCATAAAATGGATGATATGAATATTCCCTGAAAATGTTTCAGATCGCATATTCCAACCACAGGTACCCTGAAACACATTGGCTATATTAAAAATCTAGACCGAAGTGGCTTGATCATCRTGATGTTGGAAATGAACATAGGATATCAATTTCCTGACTGTTAGAACTGTGTCTTAATCTTGATATCACTCTCGTGAACACCTTCCCATGTAGATTAGTAACATTTAGCCTGGCAAGCCCACAAGTAGAAATAAGTTATATAATTCACTGCAGAAAGTGTGTTGGTATGACTCCTTTCTACAGCTGCTACTCTAAATCCTAAAGTCCTAAGAAGTCAGAAGAGTCTGAACTCCTCCACCAGAAACAAACAAACAAAAGCCCTCCAAAATGATAAAGATAATTCAAGAGGATAGACAAATATTAGGGGATGGAAGATATGAATTATACATTGATGTTGTAAGCCACATGTATCTATACCATCCAATGCGCCCCCTGGATCTGTTACCTAGATGTTACCTAGATGACAGGTGAAATTGGGACAGATGTCCCAAGGACCAGCTCAACTTCCATCCAAAGTTACTTATGAAGAGCTTATTAAATCTGTGTGTGTGGAAACAAAACCAAATTATATCTGGCACTGTACTAAGCCACTAGCTATGCTGAAGTTGCACTTGTAGTTTTGTTTCTGAATAAAGAATCCGATCACAGCTGAATGTAATCATTTGTACCAATCTGGTATTAGCGTCACCTCTGCGGTAAGATTTGAATTCAAATAGTCTCCAGCTCCCTGGTTTATGGATTGTGTTTCTATTATCTTCTCAGCAATAAGTGGGTGCAAATATGTGTGAAACACTAATTCAGTGTAATAGCATTTTATAGTCATTTCACAGTCACTTTGTGCAGGTACAAATAGAAAAGTATTGATTTATTTAATAGAAAAGATTTTGAAAGTTCCTTCTAAAAAATGAGAAACAGTGCTATCAAATCTGGATGCCTCTCCCCAAATCATGTGATCTCCATATCCGCATAAAAAATGATTGCCTTTTGCTAGTGCTTTGTGTAGGCACATTAGCTACTCTTCTGTTTAGATGCTTAAATATTCATCACCAATAGCACATGGATGTTGGACTGATGTACTAACATGGTTAGTACATCAGTATGCACAAATTCTATCCCTTAGGGAGAAATAGTAAGGAGATTGGTTGAAGAGTGAATAATACAGTGACAGCTTACACTAGCAAAATGTGAGGTGAATTAGTAATCTTAAAATTATATATGGTTGGATATTGTGGATAAATGCTTCATTATTAATGTGGAAGTTGTACAAGAACATAATCTTTGTCACCTGCACATCACAATTTGGCTTTATATCTGATTGAAAATGTTCCATAATTTATGAAGTAGTAATGTGTTGCTGAAGTTGGGTCCCCAGTCTCTTTTCAAAAACCTTTCCTGAAAAGAAGAAGCTTGAGTGGTTTTGGTAATGGGCCAGACTTATTTGTCAAATAAAGGCTCTCTGAATACAGGTTATATTATGCTATGTTTGAAAGGGTGTGGGAAGCATGAACTACCTCATTTAGCAATAAGATAAGAATTATTTCATTAATCTATGAAGATAATGGCATAGATTCGTAACTGTTTTTATATTCATTATGGCAAGGAATGCTGTTGCTGTTGAAAAGTAGTGCAATGGCAAAAAGAAGCAGCAGTTCTTCACATTCAGAGGTACTTGGTGAAACAGAATGAGAAAAAAAAGAAAAAAAAAACAACAAAACTTATAGTAGGCTGTATAGTTCCCTACTAGAAACAAACCTTTTGTTTCTGATTTGGCTGAATATGACAGAGGAAGAAAAATATCTGTCTTTTACAGCTGTGATATAGAATTAATTATATTAATTCTTTATGTCTCAGACTGTTTAAAATGTAATAATCAGAAATGTAGATGGTCAGTTGAGTGCTATTATTCCTGGACAACAACATTGAACAGTCCTCCCTATCAGTAAAATATGTTCTAAAGTTATCAGGAGATTATTGTCTACCTGCTTATGAAAGAAGTATTTGTTAGTTCCCAGCCTGTACTGAAATTACGTCAAATCATGACTTTAAATCACAATCAGAAAAAGTGCTAATTAGGCTCTTTTTTTCCAAGTGTCAAAGCCAAAATCAAACTATAGAAACCTTCTGTTTTCTAATCTTATGCAGATTGAAGGATAGTCACATTTAAAAATGCAGAAACCAGGTCTGAAATTATAAATACTATCTCAAGGTACTTTTGTTAATGTTTTCTACATTGTTCTAAACTAGATTATTCTAAAACTGCATTGTTTCTTTTATGCATGTGTAACAGTATAGGTATCAGTGGAGTTCCAGTAGCCAAGATCTGGAATGATGCAGAATTCAGCTAGTTTTCTCTTTTTGAGGAGCAAATTATATGTGCATAGTGTATTTGTCAAAACTCTTTGTAGGACTCTTTTCATTATTTCTGATGTGGAATGAGGGCATGTCAAATAACCTTTGCAGAAGTAAGGGGTATCACCTGGCTGACTATCTGTACAACAGTAATACACATGCCACATAAACACACCTAGGGCAGAAAGCTACAGTTTGCAACTCAGCAAGATCATGCTAAATTAGTGTGTGTATATACAGAGACACTGAATAGGTTTAGCAACTCATTCTCCTGTAAACATGCAACAAGTTATATGGTTACTCCCTTTTACTTTAATAGGAACTGCAGTGTACACTTATACCAAAGAGAAATAGCCTTCATCATTTGATGCGCAATATTTTGTGCATAATTTGTTCTTCTTCAAAAGCTCCCCAAGGCAAAAAGATACTGGTAATTTACTTTTATTGAAGCAGACCTCACTCGGGAATAAACCTAAGTGCGAGGATGATGATAGAAGACAGATAAGGTAGATTTCTTCTCTGTGACTCCCATTTTTAAATCCAAAGAAAGCTTCAATAATGCACATTTTCATGCTGTGCCTTTTTAGACTGTGCAGTTGGATGCATTTAAGGCATCTTTTGATACATTCAGAGAGCTTGCTCTAAACAGGAGAAGATACTGCACCTATACTGTTGTACTGGGCTGTGCTACATCATGCAGGTTGGTGTATGCTGGGACTCTATCACAAACACCCTTTGTGAAGAAATCCAGGTGAGCAGATAGTTGAGAAGACCTGGGGACAGGGCAACAGATGCATAGGAAAATCCTGTCCCATGCTCAGTGTTGATACAGTATTGCTCTTTAATCTGTCTCACTCATTTCTTCCAAATTTATTTCAACATGTCTTCCAGGCTTTCATGCTTCAGTGTTCCCCATCCCCTGCTGAATGCAGCATGCTCAACCACGCAGTACAAAACATGTAAAACAACCCTTGTACTTCTCATTTATTAACCTGCTACAAAGAAAACATCACTGCTACAGGGAGAAATGCCACTTTAAAGTCCAAATCCTTAAACCTGCATATAGTTCGCATCTCCGTTACTCATCACAGATGCCTGAGAGCCCCGCAGCCCTGGCATCACTCCTTGTGCAAATTCATTTCACTTTTTCATGCTATCACTTTGTCCTAGAACAATGCACAAGATACCTCACACCCTTCATACCTGTTCAGGTCTAGGAAATACCTGTCTTCAGTGTTAAGTATACTCTGACAGCTGCAGGACAATTGTACAGGGAAGCAGTGGGGCAGCATGGTCCTACTTCACTGCTAATCAATGAAGAGGAATCTTGCTAAAGGGCAGCTGGTGGATTTGAACAGCCCACTTCCAAAACAACATCCGCCATGGCTCCAACAGAGCCAATTTTCAAATTTTAGGCCGTTATTACTTCTTTGATTCTAAGAGGTGATCACTTTCAGGACAGAGGCTATGGAAAGACTTCTATGCATCGGGAGCTCTATATGAAGCTCTATTCTTGCAGTTTGCAGCCTGATCTTGACATGTGATACCAGGAAGCACCAGCAGCTTGCCAGATACCAGTGAACAAGTAACACTTCTGTGCAGGTCTGGAAGATCTCCCATTCCTTGCTGCCACTTTTCCTCTAAGACCAAATGGCCATAATAAGGCTCGTCTATTGTGCTTCCCAAAATGCCACAGAGATGGAAAAAGTGATTTCTTTGATTAATAACTTTTTTATAATTATTTTGGAATAACTGAATGTAACATTTTTCCACAGTGACTGAATTCATGTGGGGAGGAGCCAACACGTCTTACACTTTTACTTTCTCTATACATGCAGCCTTTCTTTCATCTGAATCATCAAATATCAGAAGACAGGAAAAGGTAAGGGTATACAAATGGGTGTTTTTGCTCCTGGCCTTGCAGAACATAAGGATTTATCTATTGTTTATTAGATATCTGGATATGATTCCTTTGAAGTGGGTAAATCTGTGGTGCCTCTGAACATAGAAAGCATTTTAATTTATATTAAATAGAGAATTTATATTTACACTGTGTGTTAACCCAGGTCAGAATTCTAGCTTTTATTCATGAAGTTAAAATATCAAGATTTCTCATCCAGACCTGAATAACATTTGTTCCCTGTAGGATCACCATAGCATTTTAAGTTTTATGCTAAGGCTGTATGTAACACATATTCAACTGTAACATAAAGGCTAGTTTATTTCAAGTATTTTTGGTCTTTGATGACAAGTTTCTTTTCAATTTTCTTATATTTCTGCTGCCACTTACACATCTTTTCCCTTGGACAACATTTTCTCAGTTTCATCAGTACTTAGCTCTCATTTCACAACCTGTCAAATGGCTACTCAGGAAGAAAAAACACATGTAGTCTCCGTAGGCTGAAAATTAGCCTACTCATAGTTATGTCTCCTCTTGGGAATTATCAATTCACTGATTGCTGAAAAGGCTACCAACACTGACAAGAGTCACCATGATCACAGGAAAAACAATGTAATGTAATGCCAGTAACCTCTATTCCAGGTGAATTCAGTAAAGTTTGCCTTTTTCCATACACCCTACTGCTGGCTGCACAATCACTTATCTTTTGAACTTAGTTATCACTTCAGTACTCAAGTGCCTTGAGCCACTGTTTCAAAGCCACGGGACTGGATTCCTTTCACCTAACTTTAGACATTCATGATGTAGACTTCTACATCTGAGGCAGTTATACTAAGCTTCCTTTATAGTGGAGACAGTTAAGCACTTAGAGATATGATTCATCTGACCTATGCTAGACATCTGTTTTAGGATGAATCTACAGCTGCTCAGATTAATTCTGCCTAATGTGACTTTGTCATAAAGCACTAAGACTATTAGGGATTTAGGAATCAATGTAAATATTCCCAATGGTTTTTCTGCAAGCCTCTTTTGATGAAATGCAGAAAATTAGAACTTTTAATGTCTTTTCTGACAGAATATGCTAATACCAGAAAAATGTGCAGATCAAACTCTAGGGGTTAATCAGGGTTCTACAGGCAATGTGAGATTCAGGGACTTAATAAATACTTTTAGTTTCTGTTCAAGTTTTTCTTAATAACAAATGTAAACATATTACTAGGCAGAATTTCTCTTCCTGGCATGTTTGAGAACAGACAGAATCAACAGGGAAATGCAGGGAGACCCAGGAGTATTTAGCCTTCCTTATAACTGGCTGGATTAGATGATTTGACCTCTTAATACAGGATTTTATGACCATGACCAGTTGATGTCTATGTTTCTTAAAAGATTTATGTGGATATTTTGTACAGCTGATGGATTTCTTCCACTGATATTTTAAAATGGCAGTTCTGATGTTCCCAGGAAATATTTGTTAGCATATAAATATGACAGTGATGTTTTCTTGCCACTCCCCACTAAATCTAAGATTCTTTTTTAGTAAATGATATGATATACCAATTCCACTAAAAAAAAGTAAACAAAACATGAAATTGGCATTTAGCTATATAACTCAGTTTGTCTAGGATTAGGAAACAATAGAAATCTGTTATGATACAACATATGTACTTTATCCAACCCTTGTTTTTTAACAGTAGTTGCCATAACTACTAAAATATATTTTTTTCTTCTATGTTCCCTGCTTCAGTTTATACACAGTATTCAGAAATACCCATTACATGTGGAAAATTACCAGCTGCTACAAATGCTGTAAAAAGCTACATTGTGATGATATTTTGATCTCCTACATGTGGTGAAGGAGGAGTGATGAGCATAGATCAGCAAATACTCATATGAATCACTTAGGGCTCAGATGTACTGAGGGTTTTATGTAAGACAGTCCTCCCTACTGTTGTCACACAGTTCTAAAAGTTAGATCCTCAATCTACTGTTTAACCTCATGGTATAATGTCTAAAGACAGTAGTTTTTCCACACTGCTACTGTGTGGTCTAATGGTCTGTTTTTATGCCAGTCTATATGTGGCTAGTCCTGGAAGCCTTTATGATATGACCACTTCAGCCCCTTCCCCAATTTCTTCCCATAAGTGCCTAGCCCCTTCACTGTGCATTAATCTCTGATATAATTAAACTCAAGATCTCACCAAGTTTTAAAATAAAAAGGAATATGAAGACATCATTATTACTGTTCTTTGTCCATTTGAGAGTTGGAGAGACAATTATCCTGCATATTAAACTACAGAATAGAGATAAAGGTGGTGATTATCAGCCAGACATGGAAATCCATCTGCAATCTAGAGTAAGGTGACTAGGAGAAGGGGGAGCTTGAGATATATTTTTCTCTAACACATTTGCTGTTAGGCTAATTTTTGGTGCTTGCTGCTCTGAATGGTGGGTTTTGTGGTGCCCCTGTTGGATTTTCAGCTGTTCTGATTACATAAGGAGCTAGGCACTCCACGCAGGGCTCTCAATCTTATTAGGTATCTAGATGAGTATAAATTACATGCCATAAGTAGCTCCATTTTTTAAATCTTTTAATATAATTTGTCTTGCTTAGCCTAACTCTTGAAGATTCTTCAGGCCTTGTTCTGCTTTTTGTGGAAAGAGTAAGGCAAGATCCTGTAGGGAAAAACAAACAAACAAACAAACAAACCACTTCTCATTATTATATCATTAATGACTGCATGTATAAGGGGAGAGAGAAAAGACCTGTGGTTGTTCAGGAAGTCTTAATAGTGGAATGTTTTCACTTGTATGTTTGACTTTGTAAATGTAACAAACTTTTAGCATAGCTGTTGTCTTTTCTTACATACATAAATCTAAGTTATGTAGTTATTATTTGCAATTTACAAGTCTAGATTTGTATATAATGGAATTTGTTGAAAACAGATCTTTCTCTTAAACAATTTTGGTTTCAGTGAAAAAATGCTTAGAAAGTTCACAGCCAGTTCTCACTGGCATTCTAAGAGGAGAATTAATCAATGAAATTTAAATGATGAAATTTTATAGTGATGAAGACCCCTAGTATTTTCTTGACAGAGTCACTAAGTGTAAGAAAATGTACTATTTAGTCCATGCTCAAAATGTGTGCAGAAAACTCCACTTCTATCATGTACTCTCTGTGGTTTTACACTAAAAATCTTATCATGGCCCAAAAGGGGAACGCACCCCTTCTGCATAAAGCCAAAAATTTATGGTTGGTCTAATTAAAATCTGAAGTCTAACTAAAATACAATAAGCAGTTACTCTTAATCCCATTACAATGCTGCTAGCACTAGTAGTCCAAATTATTCTACCAGATGTACACAGATCTTCTTAATAATATAGTTATTTTTTTTTCATTCAGAAACTCCCAGGTATCTCCCCCTTTTTCCATGGTGTTACACTCACCCTTCCTCCACCCCTCTAGTTTTGAATGACAGCCCCTGCTTC
Organism: Apteryx rowi; assembly: GCF_003343035.1. Classification (NCBI taxonomy): domain Eukaryota; kingdom Metazoa; phylum Chordata; class Aves; order Apterygiformes; family Apterygidae; genus Apteryx; species Apteryx rowi. The sequence continues at coordinate 9,535 of NW_020447340.1, forward strand.
TTCCCAAAGAAAAAGAAGGGGGAGGGCTGGAGGCTCAAGCACTCAACAATCAGCCTTAAGCTCTTTGCTAGGAGCAGTGTGGTGCTGATGATGGGGTTTCCTCCTCCTCTTTTCTTGGAGATTGGAGTATGAAATTGATGATTTCCTCCTCCCTCACTCTAGGACCCACTTGAGGCTATTTCTACACATTCCCTAACACACTTCATTGAACTCCTTGTTGCATCTATATTTACTGTGTACAGTGCATTTTGCATATGTTAGTTGTCCTCTGCTCTCTTTGTCCCTAGACTGGGTTTCCTCCAGTTGTCAATTCTGCATTTCTTTAGCCATGAATAATTGACCATTGGTGAGCTGTTTATAGTCTGGAGAATAACTACTTGTTCCTATTATCTATATAAAATTTACGGTTATACCACTCAATTATACAAAGCTAAGCAAAAATAAAGCAAATTAGGCAATAACCACCTTACTGTTTGGAAAAAAAAATGTTACAGCTAAACAAGCTAAACCAAAGCTCCAGGCAGGCCAACACAAGTTCAGACAAAACAGGACAAGTCTCAGTTCTCAGGCTTTGCAAAGTTAATACGATGACTGCAGCCTGTTACTAGCACTCACACTTCCATATGCACTAGGCTACGGTATATACTCTGAAAGGTTTTGTTTTGTTTTGTTTTTTAATCAAAAAGGTCTATTTGGATATTAGTGATAGGAGGAATAATGGAAAGAGTCTTTACACAAAGATAACATTGACCACTATGTGGCAATGGGAACAGTTCAAGAGAATTCGGACTTCACTGATTACTGGAGAGCACTTTAAAAAAAAGGAAACAAAATCCTCAAAATAATTTGTAGCATGGGGCAGAAATACCAGAATAAATTGTTAGATTTTAGCCCTATTAAAAATAAACAAAGATAAAATGGTTTTGAGACACATTCAGCAAAACTGTTTGCCCCTTCTCACTTTCATTAGTTAACATCTGGGTTGTTATTTTGAGTTGCAAAGATGCTTAGCTCATAATGCTAAAATTAACCAATATCAAATTTCAACTCAGAGTAATGTTAGGTGACAAGGTAATGGGATTAAGAAGCCATTCAGAAATCTCTGCTTTGGGAGTGGCAGGAGGCAGAACAAATGCCTGGGAGCATTAATCCCTTCAGTCAACCTAGGCTACTAGAGCCCTAAATTACAGCTGGCAGAGTCAGTCACAAATTGAATTACTTCCCAAACTGTGCATGGCTTACATAGATACTGTCCATTCAGTATTTTGGCAGTTTGATTTCTGTAGGGGCTTTGCTATCAGTGGGCCAATAGAAAGTCAAGGATCTTTGCCTGAAAGCTACTTAGGCTGAAAGAATTTTGTCTGAGATACGTGATTTTCTTTCTGCAAGGAAGCAAATCCTCGCCAGACAACTGAAGAGGTCACAGGGAACTTAGAGAAATGTAACTTCCAGTTCTCATTTTGTTACAGAGAAAAGAATGCAGCTTTATAAAATTAATCTCTCTCTGCTTCCTCCCTCAGAGCAGACTAAGGTTATCAACGAGTACTGGGATAAAAGGGTTAAAGGATTTTACTTTTTTCTTAAAATGTCAGCATGTTTCATATTTCTTCCTCCCACAGAATAGAGCAGTACTTCTGTAGACTCAGTCAAATTTATATTTGAACATTCAGCAAAGTAAATGATTACTTTGGATAAAATTTTGTAGTGATAAGATGTCAGCTAATAGACTTGATTAGAATTGAGTCAGCAAATAGTTCTGCTTCTTGCTTTACAGGACTTGAGTATATAGAAATGGCTATAAAATGCCCACAATCTACAGCAAAGTTGCATCCATTTTTGTCAACATGTAAAAATTAAAGTCAGGCAGAAGTCCATCTTTCCACATAGAGTAAGATGGTATAATTCTACATAATGTGGTATCAAGTATATTAGAAAAATAACTTTTGTCTCGTGAGTAGCAAAAATTTTCAAAATTTGTGTGACTAATCCCAAACCACCCTGCCCTCTCTCTGCCCAGAATCAAAAAGTTTATACATTTATACTTATTTATATTGATCACACTTGTGTTTGTGGGCTAGTATGTCTTATGCAAAGTCTCATGTTTTTGTTGCTATTGAGATCCAATCCTTTGAACCTGAGATTCCAACACTAAATTTTGTGCAGTCTCATCTGTGCTATACGGACACGTCTGAAACTGTAACTACTGAAATAAGTATTTGAATGCTCAGGAAGTTTAACGGAATACATCATTGTTCTCTAAAATGATCTTGACTGATCCCTTTGGGCTACGCTGTCCACAAAATCTGGCAAACAAGTAGTCACTGTCCTGCCAGTCTGCTTCCAGGACTACATTGCAGCTGGGACCAAAATCTGAAATATAAAAGCAGGAGTACACACAAGGAGGATATTATTTTCTTAGAACAATTAAAAAATGCAGAAAGCTAAGTAGTGTTATAAATAGCATTGTGATGCAAATTTAGGGAGGGTTAAAACAAGTAAGGATCGATTTTAAACTTACAGTAATACATAACATGCAGATCTTTCCCCACCATTTTCCTCATCAACATTTTCACTCAGCTCTTCACAGCAATGCCTGATGCATATTAAGCAATGTGAAAGTACAGGATTAGTCTTTCTCAGAACTGAGTAAAAGGCTCATCAGTGGAAAAAAAGGCTAGAATAAATTATAGTTAAATTGGTTCATCTTTGATAAAAAATATATTTAGAGAGTAGTTATCAATAGTTCATTGCTTAGCTGTAGCAAAGTACCACCAATTCTCCCCAAGGTATTGGTGGGTCCAGCACTGTTCATTAATGACTCAAAGAAAGTACCATTCTTACACTTCAGATGAACGAGAGGCCTTCAAGCATTTCCTGCTTAAATGAGAGGCCTTTAAGATCTTCAGGAGATGAAAACAGGATTCAGAAAGATCCTGACCAGTTGGAGTAATGGTCTGAAATAAACCAAATGAGATTCAACAGAAACAAAGGCAAAGTCCTGTATTTACTTACATACAACTCAGGGAACTGATGTGGCAGCAGTTTTGAAGAAAAAAGGCTGAGGACAACAGTGGACAACAGACATGTATCAGTGATAACACACTGTCGCCAAAAATAAAAAAGTGAAAACTGTCCAGGCCGCGAGAGCGCCGCCAGCGCTGCGGTCGCTGCCCCGCCGGGCTCCCCCTCCGCGCCCCGCCGCGGCCCAGCCCGGGGCCCGCAGCGCTGCCGGTGCCGGCTCCAGCCCCGCCGCCGCCCTGCCCCGGCCCCGGCCCCGGCCCCGACCACGGCACCCCCGGCCACGGCCCCGGCCCCGACCACGGCACCCCCGACCCCTGCCCCTGTCCGGCCCCGGCACCCCCGGCTGCCCCGGCTCCCCCGGGCCCTGCTCCTTCGGGGCGGTGGGACGGGACCTGGCAGCCAGCACCGGCCCGGCCCGGCCCACCCTGATAAGTCCCGAGTGAGTCCCAGCTCCAGCTACGATGAGACTGGACTTCTCAGCATGTGATTTCACTCCTAAATTTTATATAGATATTAATTTATTATTTTACTAAAAGTACAATCTGTGGTGGAAAATCTGACTCATCTTTTGCCTCTATGGATAAATATCTGGAGATTTCCATTGAGGGTGATGCGAAATCTGGATCCCATATACAAGCCTTATGCTATTCCAAAGTCATGCCAAAGCTGCCTGAATGAATCACCACTTAAAGATAGCTGGCAGCAACAAGAATTCAGGCAGTAAGAGCCATTTAACACATTGATCCATAATATGGATGCAGGCTGAGTCATGCTGATTAGTATATTGCAGCCAAAAAAAATAAAAAAAATAAAAAATAAAAAATCCATTTTCCAGTTGGTTACTTGCTGTTTGCCCACCAAAATACTATATATATATATATATATATATATATATATAAATAAAATATATACACACACACATAAGTGTAGATATGTGTGTGTGTATATAAGTATTGGTATATAGTATCCTATATTTTTAAACTATAACTAAAACCTTT
>NW_020447340.1:13713-141550 GCF_003343035.1 Apteryx rowi
TTTTTTTTTTTTTTTTTGGCTAGGCATATAATAGAATGATACCCAGAATATTGTCTTTAGATGAGTTATTTTTGTTATTAATAGCTTTTTAATTATTTTATTATTGACTGGACTTATACCTTTAACATTGCTTGAAAGATATTCTGTTCTGCTTCCAGTGACTCACATTCCCACCACTGTCCAGTGATTTTTTTTATGAAAACAGAAATCAAGTTGTACTGCACTTTTATGTGTTTTTACTTTCTCTTGGATTTTCTTTTTTTTATATACACATATCTCTTTTAAATTCCCTGTCTCTTCTCTGTTGCACATCGTTTTGGGATTTCTAGTGGTATTGCAATAGTCTTATGTTCTACTCTCTTCATTCCTTAAGATGTATCCACTGCAGTTCCAATTGTATTATTTGATACCTTTTACTGTTTCATGGATCTCCCTTCTGTTTGTAATGATTTTCTTTCTCCCCACATTATTAGCTTTGCAGTGAAACAAAAATTGAAAACAAAAGGTGCCTTTCAAAAGTGCATTCTTCTGATGATTACAAATATTTTTTTCTCTCTACTGGAGAAAAGGAAAATGGTATTAAATTCATTATGAATAAATGAAATATTCTATTTTATTTGCTATATATAAATTGCCTGGTTCTAGATTAGGTGGAACAAGGCCTCTACACCCAGTTTGAGAGCTTTTTTCGTAAAATAGGAAAGAATTTGGCTAGCGGAGCATGGAGAAAGGAAAACTTTGGAGGAGCTACCAAGGAGTCAGCATGTTTGCAAATGGTTTTTATTTTAGCTACAACTACAGAATTTCTGTATCATAGTTCTAAGAGCCTTTTTAAGAACCATGGTATCAGCACATGCTCATATCTACCATGTGCCAGACAAAATGGATAGAGCTAAATAGAGTTGGTCTTCTGCTGCTAAATTGGTCTTCTGCCACTCTCCTTGTAGTACTAGCTAAAGTGCAGACTGGATAAAGGGTAGACAGTGAGGATGACTGAGACATTGTCAGGCCCCGTTTCCTTCATTTACACCATTAATATTCATCTTCAGTGGCAGGTTTGCTTTGAATATGGAATTTAGGGTCAAATTATCCTCAGTTAATGATTACTTTGGTTTCTTCATTTACATGAAGTGGACAATTAACATAATCATTTCAGACTGAATTGTTCAAAAAGAATTCTGAAGTTCCACTGCATATTCTAAAATTATTTAATTGTTTCACTCTCTTTCTAAAAGCAATGGTGAAAATGATAAACACAAAGTTTCCACTCTCACAGGAGTCACTGAGTTCTACGGAAAAGTGATTTGGTCTCTTTTCAATAATCACAGCATATCTTGAAAACAGCATTTCAACAAAGGAGGAAATGTTTATGACAACCAAAACTAGAGGTTTAAACCCTGACCTCCTCATCTTTAATGGGGATTCTTCTTAGATGTGTGTATTTTTCCATGTTGCTGAAGGTTTTGTGAATGAGGAAGGAAAGCTTCTAAATGGAATAAATGAATTTATTAGTAATTGGTCTTTCTAATTCAAAACATAAGCAGGTATAAAACTGCTTGTTAAAATAGAAAATAATACTATTAGTAAAAACTGACTTTGTCTAAGCAATCCTATAAGGTGTAATTATTGCCAAATCTGCTAGAAAGTCCAGATGTTGCATGGAGTGCATTGTGCACTTAAGACTCCTATATAAACAAACAACTCAACACAAACTCTTATCTGTTGTTCTTCTATTTCCTGCTCTATAGCTACTGCTGGCTTTAGCTGTCAAATCAAAACCATTCCCCTCCTGTCACACAAAGAAAGGAAGATGTTTTCAAACGTAAAAGTGGATTTCTGGAAATGCCGCTGCTGTATCCTGAAGAGTTCCTTATTTGTTTTTTTTAGGACTTTCACAAAATGTTTCTTGCCAGATTAGCTGTTTTGGCAGAACTCACCTAATGATGGCATAGTCTATGCCGACAGAAAAAAGGACTTTAAAGCTAAATCAACAAGAGTATTCTTCTGTTGGCATTTTTGGCTACAACGACACTAATAAGCATGCTTGGTGATGCATGCATCCTGGCCATAGTGTCTAATGGGTGTAGAAACAGTCCAAATCTATGGTACTAAACTTTTTCTGCCTCCAAAACATGATGGCTGTATGAAGAGCTTTACTGGGAATGATCTGGGTACCATTTTAAATGTCAGACTGTGCCTGAAAATGGCTCAGAAGAGTTCTAGCTGGAATAGAATAGATTTTTACTAGGCAAAGTTTGAAACATGGCTAATTGTATTACAGTGCCTGGGCAGAATTTATTGTATAAGTACAGTTGTAACTTTTGTGCCCGTACAAAGAGTTTCGCCAACAAAGCCATATGCTGTGTATGTATGAATACACATATATGTGGGGTTTTTTTGTTGGTTTTTCTTCATGGTCCTAACTGGCAGAATTTTTTCATATAGAGTATGGTACATCTAATAGCAAAGGCAGTACACACACACACACACACACACACACAAAAACCTCCACAAAAACAAAGCTAAAATACTTGTAGCAGAGATATCAGACGTGGAAATGTGCCTTTTCTATGCATTTTTTAACAATGTTTACTTCTCTCATGTTCTATCAGAATTTTTCAGACTAGCAGCGTGGGAGGAAGCAGAGTACTGGTGATCACAAGAAAAGTGAACCAAGGCCAGAAACTAACAGACAGTGTGAGGGACTTCCTGCCAAGCAGGAAATCTCACAGAGCAAACTCGCATCTGGCCTCCTACTTATCTGGCACCAAAAGAGTGCCAGTGACGAGGACTGCTGCAAACAGTATGTATAAAGAGGAGAAACAGTTAACACAACAGTCAGTGCACAGATAAAGCGAAAGGGATCCAAAGGCAGGTGCTAGCCACAGAGAAGATCCTCAGTGGTGACTAAGGACCACAGGATATGATTCCCTGTCCCAGCTGGTGCAGCCAAGTCTAGTCCTTTGACAGCCAGCACAACAAAGATTTCCTGACACCAACCATGTCAGGCTGTAGGGAGTGCCTGGTGCTTCTCCCTGGGTCTGAAAACAGTGCTGGTGATCTTACCATCCCATTGGTGATCTGTGTGGATGGCCATGTACATATGAATGTATGCATTGTGAGTATGTGTGCCTAATGGGTATATGTGCTCAGCCTTGCTACTGGCAGGACCTGGGGACATGGAGTTGTGACAGCCTCACCTCCATTGAGCTACCAGATTCGGCAGCTCCTAGCAGCCTAGAGAATAGATTCAAGGCCCTTGGAATCAACCTGGAATGATGAGTTGCATCGGGTAAGTTTCTTGTTTGGATACTTCAGGTCACTGGATGGGAACCTGTGCCATGAAGAAGAACTGAGAAGTGTTAGTGGTTGGTGGTTTCATTCCACACAGAACAGAGACACCTGCTCTCCAGGCTGATCTGCCATCCAGGGAAGTCTGCTGCTTTCCAAAGGCMCAAATCCATGATGTTGCAGAGAGAGACTTCTGAGGCTCATCCAGTCACATCCCAATGTTCCAGTTACTACTCCTTTCTGCTATTCTGTGTGGGCACCAGTGCTGTACACAGGGAAAACCCTGAGCAGGTCAAAGGTCTCTGGGGGCGAGGGTGAGAGGGACAGTTACGTTCTTGAGTGTGGTTTTCCATAATACTTCCAATAACAGAGCCCTGAGTAGGAGCAGACGCTTCCACTGTTCACTGAGCCTGAGGACCAAAGCCCTAAATTGATTAAAAGATAACAGAGGGCTTTTGTGAGAAAAACAAAGGGGGACTTTCATATTTCACATATTTTGTGGCACATATTTTGTGGTTCACATACACAGTGGCCTGCACTAATTATCAGTAAGCTAACACATACTACTTGGGCAACAAACAAGAACTAGAAAGCCATACACAGTCTGAGGACTAGGATACCACTGAAATCACAGGGACCTGTGAAATCACAGGGACCATATGCTATGTGATAGCATAACTGAAATGCGGTTGCGCATTGCTACGAGATATTTAGAAATGATAGGCAAGGAAGAAGAGGAAAGGAATTTACACTTTCTGAAAAGGAGCTCCCTGGTTGCACAGAGCTCCAGTATGAAATTGGAGATAGGTGTGTTGAATATCTAGCTCAAGATCTGAGGGGAAAGTAAAACTGAGGATGTTGTGGTTGGGCTCTGTTGCATACCATATGACAAAGATGATTAAGTGTGTTTGGCTTTCTAGAAATAACCAGCAAAAGCCTTCCTGTAACATTCCCTCACCCTCGTGATGTTTTGTCCAGCTATCCAGACTTCTGGGAGGGCAGAATGGCAGTGTGAAAGCACTTCAGGAAGCTTCTAGACTGCATTGCTGACAATTACCTCAATCAACCAATGAGTGAACAATGAGGATTAAAGCTCCACTTGAACTTTTGCTCCCAAGCAGGTTGTAAATGTGGTCATAGATGGCATCTTCATCTGCAGTGACTGCAATATGTTTAAGTCTAGGATCTGATGGAAAGTAAGTGATAGAATTAGGACTCTGGACTTTAGGGAAGCAAACTCCCTTATCTAGGAACTGCTAGGCAGAATCCCCTGAAAATCAGCTGTGAAGGGAAAGGTGGCCCAGATCTGTATGATTATTAAAATACATTTACAGGGATGTCAAGAAGAAACCATCCCATTGTACAGGAAGATCAGGAATTTCAGCAAAAGTCTGACTTGGCTAAGCAAAGAGCTTTTTAATGAATGGAAGTAAAAAAGAGAGTATATAAAAAGGGGAGACAGGGCAGACAACTCAGAAAGAGAATAAAAATATTTTCTGGACACTTAGAATAGAAACTAAGAAAGGCAAAACCTAGCTGAAGGTAAAGCTAGAAAGGGACATAAACAGTAAGAAGAGGGTTCTACAAGCAGACCAGTAGCAATTGCTGAGTGGAGAAGGTAGCCTAGTGAGAGATAATATGAAAAAGCCTGAAGTATTCAAACCCCCTTTTGATTGTAATCCCAGGCAAAGCTCAATCCTACACCTCTGTGTCAAAAAAAATAGTTTAGGAAGGAGAGAGACAGCCAACAGTGAGGAGCAACAGGTTTGGGTCTGCTTAGGGAAGCTGAATAGTTTCACATCTGTTGGGCAGAATGGGATTCATCCAAGGGTATTGAAAGAACTCCTGATGAAACTGCAAGTCTGTTATCGTCTGTGAAAAGTCATGGTTATTTGGAGAGGTCTCCCAAAACAACAAAAATGGCTGACATTACATCTGTCTCTAAGAAAGGCAAGAACTTCTCCCAGGGAAGTAAAGGCACGTCAACCCCACTTCAGTCTATGGAAAGATCATGGGGCATGTCCTCTTGGAATCCATGACAGATTTGAAATGCATGATGGACGTGAAGGAAATCAAATTTACCAATGGCAATCTTGCTTGACCAACCTGAGTGCCTTCTACAATAAAATGACTGCTGCAAGGAGAAGGGAACAGCACTAGGTCCATCTCAACTTCAGCAAGAGTTTTGAGACTGTGTCCCACAACATTATCATGTGGAAGATGACGATGTTGGGCTGGACAAATTGATAGGTGAGTTGACTGCCAGGGTCAAATAATAGTAATCAATATCTCAACATCCCATTGGTGGCCAGGAACAAGCACGGTACAGCAGGGTCAATGCTGAAGCCAATACTGTTCATTCTCTTCCTGAACAACCTGGATGACGAGACAGAAGGCACCCTCAACGAGTCTTGAGCAGTCCTGTTTTGGGAAGGTGGCGCCTGACACACTGGTAGAGCTGCTGTCCTGAAAGACCTTGAGAAACTGGAGAATTGGGCCAGCTGATGCCAGCTGAGCTGAATTGGGCCTCATGAAGTTCAGCAAGAAGCGCAAAGTTTGCACCTGAGGCAGAATAACTGCATGAATCAGTGCAGGTTGGGAAGCAACTAGCTGAGCAGCAGCCCTACTAGACAAGAACTTGGAGCCCAACAGTGCGACAGTGGTACTGCAAACCTTGGTTTGGTACAGTACAATGGTACTGTAAACCATATTAGATGAAGTGTAGCAACCATTTGGAGAGAAGTTATTATCTCCTCTACTACCCACTGATGAGACCACAACTGGAGTACTGTGTCCAGGTTTATGTCCCCCAAACCCCCAGTTCAAGAACGATCTTAAGAAGTTGGAGATGGCCCAGTGCTGGTGTCCCAAGATGGGGATTTGGGGCACATAAGAAGGGGTGAAGAAAGCTGGGCTTATTTGGTCTGGTGTTCTAAAAGCAGTGGAAGGGCTCTAAAAGCAGTGAAGGAGAGTTACAATGTTGATGGAGCCAAATTCTGATTTTTAGTGTCAGGTGATAAAAGAAGGGCCAGTGACCTCAAGACACTTGGGAAGTTGACACTGGACATTAGGATAAATCCTTCCCAGGAGGATTGGTGCACTATTGAATCAGGTTATCCAGAGAGGTGGTGGAATATTCATCCCCTTGGAAGTTTTCAGGACGTAGCTAGACAAAGCCATGCCTAACCTCTTCTAGTGCTAGCACTATTCTGATTTGAAGGGGGATGTTGAACAAGATAATCTCCCAGATTATGTCATTTCCAATGGATGAATCTGTAGTTCTTCAAGAACAAGATAAATCTGGTCTTCAGCATGTAAGTTCTCCAGCTCTCCCTGCCTCTCAGCTGTCAGCTCACCATATTTCAGAGAAGAGAGAAATTGAATATGACTTTAATTTTGAAGACATATTTTCATGTACATAAGGGTGATTCCAGTGTTTCAGCTAAAATCGTTTACCAAGAAGGTGCATCAGTAAGCAAACACTTTTTCAATGAGTAATTTCTGTGAAACTAAAGAGTGCTAAGAATGCATTATTCTTTTGGGAGAGCAAGAAAGAAAATGCAAACCTATTTTCTTTTCCAACCAAATTATGGTTGAATTTCTCTTAATTCATGTGATAAAATACCCCAGCCACCTAATGGGCACTTTTTGAGGAGCAGTATACAATTCAAACAGATCTAAAATACTGTATCCCATAGGTATCCCAGTAAGACTACTTTTTAATACTCAGTACAGGAGGAAAATCTTCTTTAGTAGCTAGTTGAATCAGAAGTTTCTTAAGTAAGAAATTGGATAGTTTTTGGAAAGATGAGGAGATGAGCAACATAATGTAGCTAAATGTCAAATAGTCCTTAACAGGTTAAAAGACAACATCTAAATCAAAAGAAAATGAAAGAATTTACTGATTTAAATCTCAGAAATTATCAGAATCTCAGAAACCTCAGAAAAATTCTCTCAGTGGAGAACAGTTTAGAAATCCTTGCATCATTTTCCTTCTCAACAAGATGATCCAATCTTGGAAGCATCAATGGAAATGAATGGTAGAATCCAATCTATTTAGATTAAAGGAGGGGCTACATTTAAGCAGCCACTGTTTTTTAAAGAACTTCCATAAAACCCTTGGGACATAGACATCTGTATGTTTTATGAAAAGTGCTTATAGGCTGAAATGTGATAAATAAGGCTAAATATTGAGCTTAGCCAGTGCTTTAAGATCTCCTAAAGCAAACCCCTTCTGAGGGCAAGGTATGTGGCCAGGGAAGGTAGCTGAACTTGCATGGTTTTAGATCACGGCTGGCATCTGCCATGAAGGTCACTGAAGTTGGCAAAATCCTTCTCTTGTATGAATTAGCTCAGTGTTAGTTCTGCAGCACTAGAGTAGCGCAAAGATGGTTTACATTTTCTTTCTCTTCTGAGTTATAAGCCAAGGTCCATAATAAGATTTTCATTGAAATGTGTTAATTTGTCTCTCACAAAGTAATTAAACTGTGATGTGAAACTTCTGTGGGAAATTAATATTCTGCTAACATTGTGTTTCTGTAAGCAGGTTAGCATTTTTGAAACATTCATATTGTCTCTGGCTTGATCTTAAAAACATTTTTTTTACCTATTATTCATCCCAGTCCAAACATTTGGTAGAGATCTGTCCTTTTTTTTTTAATTCTTTCTTTCTTTTTCTTTCTTTCTCTTTCTTTCTTTCTTTCTTTCTTTCTTTCTTTCTTTTTTTCTTTTGGCTTCAGAGTGCTTACTATGGCATTTGTGCATGAATATCAAGCCAAAAAAGTACCATTCTGCTTGTTCAGGTAGGAAATAGACACGGTCCTCTTGGACTAGAGCCAGTGACTTCAGTCAATTATCCCTGTTGTTAATGCTAATGTTAGAATGCTAATTACCATGTAACATCCATTGAAATTGTTCCATGAAAACAATTTCATACCAGCTTGATTACTACCTGGAATTTCCTGATTATAATTGGTCAAGTGGTAAGTAAGGAAAAGAAGAAGAAGAAAAAAGAAAAAAAACGCACACACAAAATAGTTTACATTTCATTAGAGTCCTTGAGGAATCAGTCACTGAATAACCGAAAAACAAAAACAAAGTTATACCTCAAAAACGAAAATGTACCTCTGGTTGTATGGTTGGGTTATTTTGTTTTGACTTGTTTTTAATTCTGTAACTATTTCTGCATTTTTTTTTTCAGAACTTAATAATAGTCTAGGATAGATGATGAGTGAATGCTTGATATACTATGAATTCTTTATGGTTTGAGTTGTCATTATTCACACTGAGGAACTGATTACGCTAAGGTAATACCATAGATTTTAGGAAGTTGCTCGTTAGTCAAAATATGAACTTTCTTATGTGTATGTAGAATATAGGGCAGAAAATAAGAGCTAGCAGTAGTCAATTTTGCTTCAGGACTGAAGATAATATTACCTTGCTAATGCAGCAGTCTACCTGAGCTAACAAACTCTGGAAGAAATCCTGAATAGCTGGGCTTTTAAGCAGAGAACATCGTCCTAATGCAACCATGCTAGTTAGGATTTAAATAGTAGTCTTATGTGAGGTTCAGTTGCAACTGGTGAGTATGCCAGGTTCAAATGGCCAGGTTCAATTTTTTCTCCTCAGGACTCAATTGTGTGGTGAAGACCCAGCCTAAGCGAACGCTTTGGGCTATGGCAAAAGTTGATGAGCAAGGAAGGAGTTGAAGCCAGTGGGTCTGTTTGTATAAGTAAAGGTTTCTGAATCCATTCCTCTTAAGGTCATCATATCTTTTGTTTAATCAAGACTATAAAAGATTATTCAAAAAAAGTTAACAAATGCTCAGACACTTGTTCAGTAGCTCATGCAAGTTGCAGTAGCTTCAGTGTTGCTATTAGTGCAAATATAGAGGGAAAGTAATTTTCCTTTACTCAGAATAATTCACTGTATCATTTCACACTTTTGCCCTGTGATTAAATGAATCCTGTCTGTCCATTGGCTACATGAGCTCAAACATAGATGCCTACAATGTGGATGTGAATATTTGGTAACTATTCCATCCCCTTGTGCTCATTAACTTCTGTAAAGATTCCAGTCCGGAGGAATGCAGCTGAGGTTGAAAAATATTATATAAATAAAGAAACAAGCAAACACCTTGTGCTTCATTCCAGGTCTAAATAAACTATAACAAATCTGGAGGAGGAAAAAGATGATGTGCACAGCTCAAAGTAAACATTTGCTTGACATATACTGCCATTCAAAAGCAAGCAACTGGAAAAGAACAGTGGAGAGTATGACTGAGGATTATATAACACAGTTATATACTCTCACATGGAATACTGTATTAATTTCTGATTAGCAGAAAGATATGGGAGAATACATGGATTTAAAAGTGGGTGATAAAAGCAATTGGAAATATCAAATGAGTTTTGTAGTAAGCAAAACTAAGAAAGGCTGGGATTGTTTAGTTCGAAGGGAAGATGAGTAACAGAGGATGTGACAAGGGCACAGAAAATGCTAAATAGTGAAGACAATTCAAGTATTATGGTGTATCTTTCTCATTCCACAGCAAAATTAATGGAAAATTTTAAAAGTAAATATAAAAGTTGCATAACTTTTAGCAAAAAATCTATATTAACAGAAAGAAACAGTAGTATTCTTCTAGAATCTTTTGTTCAGCAAAACCCAGACTCTGCAAGCCAAGAAAAGCAGAGTTAAGGTACATGTTTATGCAACTGTACTGTGTCCCCTTGTAACTGACAACAGCTCCTGGGAAGTATCTACATATATTCCAATTGTACAAGATAAAGGTATATGCAATGGTGAAGAGAATTTAGCTTGGAACATCGTATAAGACTGCCTGTGGGCCCCTTCCCTCCTTAGGCATGAGCAGCTCCTTCCCATGGGTGTGACAGAAAGCAAGAGATGTTTATCTAGACAGATCTAGTCCAGATATTTTCAAAGCTCTGGCTGCTGCATTGGTAATGGTGTATCTTGCCATGCTTGTTGTTACAAGCAGATTAATATATAAGTGCAGGCAAGGGATTTAGTAAATATGCAAGTGGCCGAAGAGCACTAATAGTGCCCTGAGGATCCAATTCATTCTATCTGTCTTAATACATCTAGTTGAGGGACTCAGGAGTGTAATTATCCTAAACTCCTGTGTAATCAGTGATGAGGGATATATAAGGGGTATATAAATAGATTAATTCAGATTTTAGTTGTGCTAAATCACGCTCTGCAGGTGTCTGTCTCCATTGGGAACGTATTCTGCTGAGAGCTGCTGCTAAGACCTCAGGTGTCTAAAGTAAGGCAGGAAGGATGTAGACCCCTTTATTTAAGATGGTAAAATTTTCTCTTTGTGGAGGAGCATAGTCCACAGAATACAATCTTTTTGCCGGGTTAAGAAAGAGTTGTATGTGTATTTATTATTATTATTATTATTATTTCTGAAACAGAAAATGTTTACATGTTTAAGTTTGTTTAAGGTTGTACAAATTTTTGCTCATTTGAAATTACCAATTCTATTTGTTTTTGAGAAAAGAGTAACAATAGAGTTGCATAAGATTCTTATGTCAGCTTCCACTGCACAATGTCAGATTATAATAATAATTACATTTTGAAATGTTTTTGGATATACTCTCTGACACAAGAGTCAGAGTTGACAATGATAGTGCATGCCACAAAGTGTTAACAGTTATTTATCGGTAGTTGCAGTAACTTGAATCTCATGTGTTTTCTTCTGCTTTTCATCCCGAATTACTACTGAGGCATATAGTCTGGCAATATTTCCATTTTTTCCTTCTCAGTAAACCATTTATTTTCCATAGTTATTATTTGCTACTTTGTTTTATCGTCTCTGCATAAATGTATCATGAGTAGCAGATCAAACACTTCTTGAGCTTACAGTAACCTAAGTCTCACACTAAATCTTGATTTCAGTCAGCCAGAGCCCTTGAACTCTCTTTGGCCAGCCACAATCCATCCATTCTCACACCCATTCTCACCAACCATTTAATCTGCTGAGCACCTAATTACCACATTAATAAACCACTCATTTCTAATCCCCCATGTATCTCCTCTCACAGTTTCTCTCCTCACAGCAAGCCCTCTTATACGTAATTTATTTTTGGTTTAAAAGTACTCTGAGGTCCTCACTTATCTGCTTTCTCAAGCTTTGATTTTCACTGAGCAAAAAGCCACTTTGAATAAACACTGATAAGTGATTTGTCTATTTAGAGGTTTTTGGTTTGATAATAGTGATTTGTCTATTTAGAGGTTTTTGGTTTGGGGGTTTTTGTTTGTTTGCTTGCTTGCTTTTTTTTTTGTTTTTTTTTTKTTTTTATTATTTACAGTGTTTGATTTATACATACTTTTTAGACTTAAAGCATTTTCCCATGCATTGCCTAGTTATGTGAAACCAGGAAACAATCTTTCCTCGGCTTTCTTCAATCTTTCTGGATGGTGAATCAACAGCAGGTACCAGTCTAGCCAACTAAATTCTTCCCATGGCCACTTTTTCAATATTGCATTCCACAAAGGACAATGGATACCATACTGTAGTGTCTGAGATAATTTGAAGATCTTCAGAATACTTAGATGATAAAACTGCCAGCTTTATAAAATAGTTTAGTGGGGCACTTCTTTGGGTGGAGAGAGAGGAGAAGGCAGGCATTGCCTACTTTTTCATGAGACACCATCTGATCTTTCCAGATAACTGAGATGTCCCATTTAGGCTTAACATCATGTGAGCGCTCATGAAGGTGCCTCTTTTGAAATGTACAAAATGTGCTGGTTGGCATGGTTGGTTGGTTGGCACAAAAAGTGTTGGCTGGCATGAGAAACAGCTCCTCAATAATACTGGAGAAAGTTTGGATCCTGACTCTTCAGGGCTACCATACTGACTGCTATCCAACACTGCAATTTGAACAAAAGAGGAAAAAAAAACAAAAAACAAAACTAATATTAACAACTTATAGCAAAAGCTATTTGTTGACCAAACGCTATAGAAAAAAAAAAAAAAGAGTTATGTATGCAACATTCTCTGTGCTTTCTGAAAAGCACAAATACAGGGATTAAGTTCGAAGGGTAAGAATATGATTTTTATTTTTATACTACTTTTTCGTCTAGTGACTAGTAAAGTTCTCAGCCCTGTTACTGGTCATTTTTCTGTCCTTTCTCACTTAGATCTGTGGCATTGTGTTCTGTGAGCAATGCAGTTAAAAAACAAAAAAAGCCACAATCCAACTTCTCCTGGTTTCTGATTTCATGCTTCTCACAATAATATTATATTTCACAGAGAAGGGAATGAGATGGAAATGGCCAATTCAAAGATTTTTTCTTCAGATTGACACAGGAGATATTAGGAGCAGTGAGATATTCAATGACTGTAGCAGCAAGTCTCTAGCAAGTTCTGCCCAGCACATGCAGCTGGTGATTGACAGCTGAATCATGTCAAAGCATGTGACAGTTCTTTGCTTGGTCTTTGAACAGCTCTTTTATTATTCCACAGAGACATAGCCTGAAGTACTCAAAAGCTTCATGCTAAATTTGGTGTCCCGTGGTTTTGATGCTTTGTCATTGGCACCTGGAATATAGAGCCAAGAAGAGCTGTGATGATAACTGACATTAGCTGAAAGTCGTAGGCATTCCCTCCTTGTAAAACTACACAAAAATAAATAAATGTAAGCTAGATTTTATGTATTTTGAGTTGAGCATCCCAAATCAGTATCTACAAAGCTAGTGAATGCTTCTGAAAAGTCTGATGTTCTCACTGGTCTTAGCCATGACCCACTACATGTCCTCATGTTTTGGAAAATCTGTATCTGAATGTCCTACTGAAGGTCACTCTTTCTATATGTTTAAATTTCACATTGTGCTTTTTTATGTAATAGATATGAAGTACCACAGAGGATACTGTCTTTGAGAAGTGAATCAACTGATGTCAATATGATACTTGAATTATAACAGTGAACTCTCTGCACCTGTTTGTCATGGTTCAGCTGTCCCATCTGTTAATTTTAAAACAGATGAATAATAAAAGAATAAATATTTCTGTCCTGTGTAAGTGTCTTATATCTTGACAGAGCTAACTATTTCAAATAAAACAATAGATTAGTTCTTAATGCCAGTGGAGGTGACTTATTTATTTAAGCCTGTCACTTGCAAACAATCTGAACTGAAAGACAGTCTTAATTCAGAGTTGAATTGCAGGTTTCATTTTTCATTCCTGCTGAAGTTCTCTGAAGCCTGTATTGTGACACAATAAAAACGAATAAAAAGGAAAAAAAAATCCTATCTTGATCTTCACACTCCATGAATAATAACTTGTAATCTTATCTTCTGTTGATGGTATAAGACATTAATTATAAGATGCAAAAACTGAAAGTGGCCATAATAAGCAAGAATATGAGAGTAGCTTAGGAGATAGCTATTTCTAAAATGCAATGTTGAATACCAGAAGGTAAATCCTGTAGTCACACACAAACACACACACACACAGAGCTATATATAAATTGGATGAATGCTTCTCAGGGGAAATCATAAAAATGAAATTTAGCATTGATCTGTCTTCTTATACTCTTAAACTCAGTCCCTTGTAGTTTCTCTCAGCCTTGTTTGGTATTAACAAAAGGCCTTTTTTTTGTTGTTGTTTTTTTTTTTTTTCATTTCACATAGAACAGTTTCAATTTCCTTTTAAATGTACTTAGAATCTATCAGTTCTCCCTGAGGTAGTGAAAATGGCTGGATATCTTCCACTTCTAAAATATCGAAGCACGTATACTCCTAAGATCACAATTGTGTCTATCCGTTTGGTCTTGTGAATATGTACTGTATCCATATGATATAGACTTACCTCTTCACATTGAAGATCATAGCAGTATTCTTACAACAGCTTATTAAGAATAACAGAAAGTATTACATCTCACCAACATTTCAAAATTTAATTTTGTAATATATTTTGCTTAAAATTTATGATTTTTGAGTATTTGGATAAAAGCATTTAATGTTTAAAGCATTTATTGATAACTCCCTATGTTTCTTCAACTACTGGAGCACTCAAAGTATATTAATTTTGAAAATTTTCATTACACTTCATTATAATTCGTGAGGTAAATTATTGATTTTTCAACCACATCTAGAAGTCACCAGAAATGTTTTATATCAGAAATCAAGTAAATGAGAAAAATGGAAAATACCTCTAATGAAGAAAAACTTCATTAAATGTGCTTTCTAGATATGAATAATAATCTCAAGATTAAAAAAATAGAACTCAGACAATACTTCTATTTTTGTTTCAATCTTGATTGAAGATCTTATATGCTGAAATAAGTGCAAAGATCTATATTTGGGATGACACTGAGATTTATATTGAATGCTTGTATTTTCTGAGATAAATCATTGTGTAGATTATTTGAAATTTTGTGTGTTTAGTTTCAGCAGGGTCTCAGAAAGGCTTTTGGTTCCAAACCTTTCAGAAAGAAAAAAAAAACAAACATATATATACTTGATTTATTTCTGTATATGCTGTAAATATGAAAGATATTTATACATAATATCATTGTATAGTAATATTTATACATAATATCATTTGTCTAAGTGGTAGTTACCTGCACACAGTGGACATCTGTAGAATTTTATAAATAGCTAATCAATTTATATGGCATGCTTTTAATATGAATGCTCCTGTGCAAGAAGTCTGCAACGTTGTCATGGGAAAAAAGTATTCTGAAATTATAGCACACAATTACTTCTACTTTTGAGCAGCTTTGCAGCTTTGTTAATTAAATCAATTCTAAACTACATTTGGGGTGAGTTCAATGTTTGTGAAATGAATGATTGTTGCAAGATTACTATCTCAAATGAGACACTGTAGTGGTGTTAGTCAGAATTAGGTATACTGAAAGAAATGATGAGAAAGTGTCCCCACAGTCCTCTGTCAATTCATCTCTATCTTGACCTGCAAACCTCATGATGCTCCATCCCTGGCCTTTCCTTAAGCAAAGACTGACAACTGTGCTAAATTGTGGCAGATTGTGTTGTTGATACAAAATATGGCCATTTTCCCCCCAGGGACTATATAATTATAAGCATAAAACAGAAATAAGATAAATGAATCAAAAGTTAAAGCTTAAGAAAGAGATTATGACTATGACCTGAGAGAAAGAAATGATTCAAAATTATAAAATGTTTTTAAGACTTATATACTCATCTCAGTATATCTGCAGACATCAGTACTTTAGATCATTTTACATAACGTTTAATCTGAATTAATTACAGTACTGCTGTCTTATAAAAGCTACATTAACAATATTTTCTTAGTGTCTTAGCTGCTCACCTTAGCCTCTAATTTTTCATGTGCTGTTCTCTAGTGTTTGCTTTTTCACACTTTTCTTCCAAAGTCTATTAATAAAGGCTAGCTTCATCTTTTCAAAATCTGTTTAGCTGTTGCTTTTATATTTGTTTCTTCTTCCCTATGACTCTTTTCCTTTCCATGGCTTTAAGCTTCTTTCTCTCTTTACTAATCTCTGGGTTGATCCATCGGCCTCTCCAGCTTTAACTTTCTTCTCTTTCTGTCCTGTGCTACTGGTCCATTTTTGTTTCTTCACATTTACAAATATAATTTTTCTCTATCCGTTCTTCTGCTGATTTCTTACCAACTATTTTCTACATCTACCCCTTTTCCCCTCTCTTCTCTCTATTTTTGCTATATCTTCCTTTAGCAATATGCTGTTCTTTTCTTCTTTTCTTTCTTTCTTTTTTTTTTATACATTTTGGATTGGTTTTGTTTATGTTTTTCTGCATGGGAAACAGTTAGTTAACTACATTAGGAATATCTTGATAATAAATAGAAAAAAGTGACTCATTAAAATATTTCTGATTTTTTTCAGCTTAACCAGGCTAAGAAACAAAATCCTTACTGTAGAGACTAGTCATATACTGTGGTGAGAAAGGGCATGAACTGGGGTAATTGCACAAAGTAATTTTTAATTTAATGGCAGTGACACTTGAGCATTAATGTGATAATGAAATCGAGTCTGACTGCTCAGTAAAACCTGAGGACTGCCTGTTCAAGAGTTCTGTGTGTACAGAAGAGCCTGCACCAGGACTAGTTGTCATTTGGGCAATTCAGATATCCTCCCAAAGACTTCCAGTAGAGCCTGTTGACTATCAGGGATAAAACCTGCATACATGACCTCCTTAAAGTGCCCCACAGCATAACTGAGGGAGCTGATCATTTGCCGTAGATGTCTTCCTGAAGTGTCTTCAGTAACTAGCTCATCTGATAGGGAGGATATCCAGATCTAGAAACTGGAAATCCCTTCTGGCCCTTCTCACCTACACTTAGCTTGTACAATTGGTTACACCTTCATCACCTCTGATGTGGGTTTGTGTTATTCAGGGAATACATGTCTAGACCTGGTACGAGGTTATTATAGGCATGTGTGAGAATGGATGGGATGTTTCTAGAAGATGAGTGGAAGAAAAAAAAAATAGGCAACAGATTTGTCACAACAGGAAAAGATATCCTAATTTGCCCTAGTTTGTAGATAACACTGTGCAACACAGAACTATAAGACTAGTATTTCAGACTGCTCTGGTACATTTGGAACAGCAGCCAGGGCATTCATGTAGATGCCGCCATGCAAAACCATTTCTGAAAGTGGCATGGGGTTTAAATGATTCACTTTTTAACTACTGTGTAGATGAAATTCAAGCAGAAGAGGTTGAACAGAATGTAAAGCTGCAAAATGCAAGAACAGCTTAGCAGATTTAAACAGTAGCTTGTATAAGCCCACCCTATTTATGTAGACAGAAATTTTGGGATGGTACTTTCAACTAAGACTTAAGTTTAAAAGATGTGTAATCAGGAGGTGCTACAGATTGTTCTGAGGAGAAAAGGGAAGGGATAATCATGTCAATAGTAACGTTCCTGGCTTCTTGGCTCCTCTTCCAAAATCATTTGATGCTTTACAACTCCCAGTGCTACTGCCATTTACTTAAGGTTGCCTATAAGTAAAATAAAGAGCAGGAGAAAAGGCAAGGACGAGGAAGAAGGACAACCGGAAGCACTAATGGAATATGGAGGGGAGAGAACCCAAAGACACAATCAGTTTATGACCCCAAAAGAACTGCGCTTGTCCTAGGATGTGAAACAGCTTTCGGTGGCCACGTTGACAGGAGCTTATTGTTTCTTAGCAATACTGGCAGTCATGCTCAGTTGCATAACAGAGGCTGGAAAACAGCTTTTGTGTGTCTTGTAATATCGCTTAAGAACCTCTCCTTGGCTTTGAGATATAAGGAAATGATACCTCGGAGAAACTATTGCCCTTGTGGAACTTACAAATATAAATAATTTGACAATGTATCACTTTCAGTGAAAGTGCTGACATTAGAGGTGATTCATGAAGTTTATAGCTGCTTATCCAGGCTAGTAAGCACAAAACTAGATACCACTAAATAAGCTTTCTCAAGCAAGGAGCAAGCTGAGCATATTACAGGGGACTAATATTGAATTATTTGATTTTAGCTGAGGCAGAGTTGGTTTCTCAAGTACTGCACATGTGTACTTTCTTTTTTTTTTTCTTTTAGCCAGTCACCTCTGGAATTTCTAATACATTTTCTCTGTACAGCTGCAAGGTGGCCATTCCACAGCAGAAGCTACTTCTCTTAACTCCAAGTCCTTATGTAGTCATCAGGAATTTAACATAAAAATACAAAGCACACAGACAACTTCCCATTAAGCTCCTCCCATGCAGAGAAGTTACAGAGTTTAACCTCTTTACAGGAATTTTCAAGACAAAAAATATAATTTCACTAAGATGTGTGATATGAAAGCAAGAACTGTAATTTTCTCATTCAAAACAGCATTCTTTTTCTCCCTCAGGACATTCTCAATTAGTTAATTGTAATGTATTTCTAAAGAAAATATGTCTCGTAAAAATCATTCCATTCTAAATAACAGTGAGCATAATGACTCTATGCAGGATTTCAAACATATTTTGTGAGCAAAACTGCCTGTTTGTTTTTTTGTTTGTTATTTTTTTCCTAGACATACCTTGATGTATATGACTGAACAGAACAGATGAATAGAAAAAGGTAAAATCCTTTTCCAGACAAAAACATCTTCAGTGAGAATCTGCAAGTTAGCTGACATTGAAACAATTTCACACAAACTAAACTCTTTTTTTGGAGGATTAAATAGAATCACCACAAGATGGCTCCCCAGCTTCTCCAAATATCTTTTTTTTTCTTTTTTTTTTCCTTTTTTTTTTTTTTTTTTAATCAAGCCACTCTCCAGTGAAGGCATTGATTATCTTATAGAAGTCTGGAGTACAGCTGAGCAGACTGTGGGTTAGAGCCTTGTCTAATAAAATAATAGCTATTTTTACATTAAAGCCCTAGAGATCTCTTTGAAAGGTAATTCTGTTACTTTAATTTCTGTACCCCATAAAAGGCTGTTATCTAATTTGTGCCTCTGTTCATTTTTTTCTAACAGACAAAGATTGGCTCAGAGAATTCAAACTGATTTGGAGTTTAAGCCTCCTGCTTTTAGAGGCTAAAGCAGCTTATGCTCCTAAGATTTCCAAGTTTCTAAAAGTAGTAGGAATTTGAGTGTTACATTTTTTGTTTATTTTTGTTAGCCATTAATTTACAAAAAAATAAAATGAAAGGGTGTGAGTTATGATATATAGTAAGCTTTTAGCAGTAGACATTCCTGAAATGATCTGAAGTCACACTAGAATAAAAATTATTCTCCAGAAAAATGCAGGTGTGTTCTGTACTTTTTTTAATAAATCAAAACAGATTAAAGGTACAATACCTGATTCAGTTAGAACAGTTTGTGGGGGG
Source organism: Apteryx rowi (assembly GCF_003343035.1). Classification (NCBI taxonomy): domain Eukaryota; kingdom Metazoa; phylum Chordata; class Aves; order Apterygiformes; family Apterygidae; genus Apteryx; species Apteryx rowi. Next base: position 32,839 of record NW_020447340.1, read on the forward strand.
GGGGGTTGTTTGTTTTGTTTTGTTTTGTTTTTAGAGTAGCATTGCTGGGATAAATAGGTTTTGTTTTGTTTTTGCTACAATGATTTTATTGATACAGCCTTCCTAACACAAAGAGAAGTGCAGACAAAGAAAAAACAGAAGAATCTTGTGGGGGTAAGGACTAGGAAGTTTATCATAGAAAAAGTAGTTGATAGCAGCAGAAATCTTTTTGGTTTGTGTAATACAGAAAGACAAACTTGTATTTATGCAGAGTAAGAATCTCTTTTCTTCGTAAGCTCCACATGGTTAGTCTGGAAAGCCTTTCTCAGATAAAGCATCATGAATGAAAGAGTTTACTGCAGTCCCAGTGCCACAGTCCTGGAAAGTCTTAGTTCTACAAGGTCAAAAGTGCAAGTTACATCTATACTGTCTTTTAAGCCTGTTTGTGAAGCCTTTCCTGAGGTCAAACTCACTGATCAATCACACTGTCCATAAGTTCTACTCAGCCATAGGGTGACCTTAGCTGATAGTATCTGATCTCTGAGGAAGTCACAGTTTACACTTTAATGCACATCTATTAGCCGGATAGGTACAATGGACATCTGTCTTAAATCAGCTTCTTCTTGGATGTCTACATAATACCCCATCAGGTCTAATAATTATACCCAAATTTCCACTCCCTCATACACTATCTGGCCCATACCAAAACTGTCTGAAACATGGTGACCCTGTAATGTATGGCTATAAATCTTATTTTCTCTTATAAATCTTAAATTCTTTTATGAAATTTTATATTTAACAATGTGGAGGAAACACAAGAAGAGAACAAGTTCATTGTTCAACTGTGGAAAGATCACAAGCAAGACCACACTTTTACTAAAACAAAGCCTAACTGCTGCCACTCTCAGGGGAAAAAAAAAAAAAAAGGGGGGGGGGATATAACAGAGACAGAGCATGGAAGGATATTGGGCTTGAGCATAAGCTTAAAAAGCTGAAGAAAGCCTGCTTGAAGGCTCAGTGTAGGAACAGAAAATTGAGTGCTACCAGGAACTCCAGTCTGCAGTATAACTATTCTTTGGATATATTCACCACTAATTGTATCTACAACTGTCCATGACACTTTCTTCTGGTCCATCCGTCACACAATGGTAAAAGCCCAAGAGCAAAACCTGCCTTATTAAAACAAAACTAGGAACCAGCAGCAACCTCTGTCCACTCATTTTTGAGGCTTTCTATGCGACTATGCTACCATGCTATGCCACTGGGTCTCACACAGTCTTTCCTTCCATTGACTATAAAAGGTGTCTATGCCAATTAGCTAAGACATGGACAGATATACTAAACATCTGTGAGTCGGACAAATTCTGCCTGTGTCCATTTGGGAGAAAGATAGAAAAAGTTTCCTGTTATGATCCAGGCCTAAGGATCTAGAAAAAAGTGTCATTTGTGGGGGTTGAAGCCTGGTGTATGCCCAGATAGTATGAACAAGCTAGAACATGACAGACCCAAGGCCTGGCAGAAAAGAAAGTTAAAATATAGAAAGCCAGGAGCTTGGAAAAGTCTTACCGAATTCAGGCTCAGCATTGAATTCCCAGTGTGCTATCGTTCCATTTACTATTTGCAGGTGGCATGCTATCCTTGGTGAGGTGAATAGAAATTTTGATTTTTCTTCAAATTGGCCAGGATTCTACCCCTGCAATTTCTCTTGTTGTAAGTCAGGAAATCCATTTGAAAAGCAGTCACAGCTATTTTACAAATTATTTAATCTTTCTGGATCTCAGCCCTGAATTGCAAATGCAAAAAGAAATTGCAATCAGGGAAGTCATTGACTTACTGATACACTGAAATCCAGCCTGTATATTATTTGACCCTTAGTGTGGTCTGTCAGGAAGAAATATTTCTTTAGCTGTGTTGAGAGTGCCAACATTTCCTTACAACAGACAGAGTAGATTTCTGACTCAGAAGAAAACAGTTTTAATGGCTAATGCATTCTGGGCTGCATTTATTTATTTATTTACTTACTTACTTATTTCTGAAAGATGATGTTTTTAATTTGATGATTACAAACTCATATTAGCTTCCCATATCATTGATTTAACTGTATCTGTCCATAAAATAAGAATAGCAAAAGCAAGTAAACAACAACAAATAACCAAAATAAAGACTGATCTTGAAAAATGATGAGAATCATCACATAACTTTCACTTAATCTGTGTCACTATGGCAGAACGTGTTCCAGCTATTCTGGTGGCATTAGGTCCAAAAGGAAAGTTCTGGCCCAAATGGCTTTGGTGCCATTCCCATTTAAGACTGTCTTTCCCACAGAGTTTACACATCTTCTGGATTAGATAGAAAAAGAAATACTTACGAATACTTTAAAAACATACAAGATCACAAGAAGTGTTAATAATTTATTTGAATTATTCATTAATCACATTTATCTAATATATACTAGAATACAAACCTATGGAGTAGGCTTAGCTTTTCAGAAAGAAGGTATGGAATTATTGTTTCATTATTAATAGTTATACTCATTTCTGAAAAAGAACATTTCCTTAAACTTCTTGAGTAAAATCCCATCCCTATGGAAACCAAAGACAGTTCTTCTATTGACTTTATRAGCCACAATTTCACCCCTTATTTTTATTAATTTTTATACCATTACATATAATGTTTCCTTTACTGTTGTTTTGGGCAACGTGCAAATCTTAGAAACTATAAATTTAATTAACTTAACTCAGACAAATATTGATTCTTTCCACAATTAAAATGTTACCCAATTACAGAGGAAAAAAATATATATAATTATAGCCTAGTCTAATCCATTCATAGGATGCACAGATGGGCTCTCAATCATGCACATCTGCTTTAGATCTCTTCTGCCAATCAGTATAGACTTAACTGTTTTATATATAACATAGCTACTGTTTCATACATTTATGTATGTTACATACCATTAAAGACACAGCTGACAAATAGAACAGACTTTTGCACAAAATAAACATTTTAAAATTATAGATTTTTCTGTGATTGTAATAAAAAATGAAATTTTAATATTTTATGAAGTTTATTTGAAGCCACTCTTTCTACATGACTTATTCCTTAAAATACCAATTTGTTGATCATATTTTATTAAATCATATATAAAAGTGGACAGCAGTGAAACATGTTCTTCAGGGGACATTTAGTTCATCACTTGAAGGAGTTCATCTTGCTGGAGGTTCTTCCACAGCTTCCTGAAATTAGTGCAGATTTTCCACTGATCTTAGTGAATTGGAGATCAGCAAGGGGGTGATACTTGAAAGTAATCTTTAACTGGAGAAAAACTGCAGCCAAATATTTTGTTTCATGTACCATTAACCCACTGAATGTACTGTATTACAAATCAACTTAGAAAATTAAATAAACCTACTCCTCAAACATCGATAAATTCTACTATATATTCCCCAAAGACAAAAGCTAATCTGTTTCTCTCATGTGCTTTTTTTTTTTTTTTAACTTGAGGCCACATTTTTATTCTCTCTTGTGAGTGCTGGAAATTATAAACACTTCTTCCTAATTTGGGAATTTGGAAGACAAATACAATTTGGAATTGTATTTAAAACTGTCTTCATTCTACACTTGCTTGTTCACTGTGCTGGTAAAGGTGGGTTTCAGTCCCTGTCCCTTGTATAACTAGCTAATTGATTTCCCGAGGAATGAAAATTAGAAGCTTCTTTGCAAATCAAGATTATCTGTTTGTGCACATATGTTTGTGTTACCTTTTTCTAGGTTAAAAAGTAACGGTTAATGAACTCCGCAGAGCATCACAGTGAAAGCATTTCTTCATCTCCTTTCAAATAATTCAAGTGCGAAAATTTTTTGCCCATTACAGGGATAATTCAGATTGCTCTTCTCTTTATGCTCAAAGTGGAATTCTCTTAGATTTWGTCACTAAGTTGAACAAGAGTTCCTAGAACTCTTCTATTACTTTTTTCCTGTTTCCATAGGAACAGGGTGTCAGCATGATGAATAAGGAAAATGATGCTTTAAAATAATCTCCATTTTGAACATAAAAGGAAAATAGGCTTCTGTAAAGTAGCAATTATGTTAAAGCAACTTATCCCCTTTTCAGTGAGTCCAACAGCAGTTTCCAAAAAAGTGGGAATATAGTAGCCAGCAGCAAGACAGCCAATTTTTTTTTAGTTTACTGACTCAAGGTTATGGATGGAGACTTACCTCCCCAGGATTTCCTGAAGACAAAATCCAATAGCTTCCTGAAGTTTCAGCCTTCTTGCTACTTTCCACTGCAGCATAGCTGCAGCACTGATGAGATCTGAGGCCCTTTGAACATCCAGAAATCTACCAGAACGTTGGCTCCTCTTTTTGATACATGCTGTGTATGACCAGTACAGAAACTTAGTGCCTGCTAATCAGCCTTTTATTTTATGCTGTATTCAAATGGTCAACTTTGAAAAAGATGGTGGGAAGGGGGGAGAGAATGGCTCCTGCATCATATTTTTTGCATTTTTTAAACTGTTTTGATCAATAATAATATTTAGAATTTGGTCACTCTCTCTGAACAGATAATATGAATAATGATAACTGAAGACCAAATAAATTTAAACTATTGTAGCAGTCTAAATAGAAACTACATCTTTGTATTCTGAGAATAGTCTAAATTCTAGATAGATATATAAAGGAGAACATGCTCTTTCATACTATCTGCATATCACTGTAGTCTCATTATACTTTTTAAAGAACATAGAGAGTATATCTTAGATGTATTTTACACATTAATGACATACTATCTAACATACATTAATATCCTCATGCTGCCAGTGAATTGAATAAGTTAATTTATCCTTCATGTCTGGTCTTTAACTTAGTGAATTTTAGCTAGTGTAATGTTGAAATCACACATTTTTATTTAATCAAAACAGGCCTGCCAGGGTCAGGGTCTGTTTCTTTTCACTTCTCTTAATTCTGTTTTTGAAAATAGCCAGTCTTCACAGTGGCTTGTATTGTAGATTAATACATCCTTCTAGGTTTTGTGACAGAATCAAAAACAAATTCAGATCATGCCCTGGTCTCATCTACAATTATATTTTAGAATATCTTTTCTAAGGACATTATGGTAGGTTCAGGTTCAGATTTCAAACTTGCCTTAACATAGCTGAAAGCAGAAGATTAGATAGATAGGTAGATACAGATATAAGTTATAGCAATATCYCGTGCCTTTGAAACATTAAGTGGTTGTAAAAAGCCATGGGCTTAATATTTGGTTTTATAATATTTTGATTATGAGCTTTGCTATTCTGTCTATTGGCAAATGAGAAACAATAAATGTTTTTTTGCATGCAGTTAAAAGTTGAGGTATTTGACAACCAGAAAGGACATTTATTGAAATATAATGAATTTCAAACTTCGTCCCACCTGAGTCTACAAGAGCTCAAAAAAACCCACAACATTAGGTAAAAAAAAAAAAAAAAAAAAAAAAAAAAAAAAAAAAAAAAAAAAAAAAGGAGTGCAGACTTGTCTTTGATGGTTTGAAATTTCACTGTTGTTATTTTATCATCAAATTGTTCAGCAGAATCACCATCTAGGTACACTAAGAATGGTCTCCTGACAAACAAAAGAAAGATCACTTTCAGGATATAACTAATGGGTGGGCTTCAAAATCTGCAATTCCTGGCAGTCAAAAGTGTTTTAAATGGAAACAAATGTTATATTTGTATACATTGTTTTTATGTCTGCTCCACTTAGTTTCAGTGACATGGTGAAATGAGGGTCTCGGGTGAAACCAAATCAGCCTAGGAAAATGAATCTAGATTTTCAGTTTAAAGACATTGTATTATATCTTAGACAATAATTCACAGATTCTATGATGAATGAAAGAAATCATAGCACATTTCAAATTGCAAAAGGTTTGATTTTCATTCTTTTCAAATAAGAGTAGCCTGCCTATAAAAGGGAATTGATTCTAGTTTGCTTAGAGAAAGTTCATAGAAGCAGATATTATCACTAGGTAATATGAATGACTATTCATCACTAACAATAAACATGACTGCACAAACATGAATAAAAGAAATAGTCCATCAAGCACAGATACAAAAAAAAAAAATCTGAAAATTTATTCACTAATTTGTCAGATTTACACAACCCTATCTAAATACTTCTCAGAAATATATGACTGTTCATGCCGTTTTGGTTATGAGCTCAGAAATAAAGCATTGCTTATTGGTGAAACTGTTAAACTATTGGCACCCTTGCTGAGAAAAAGATTTATGGCTAACCTTTGCTAGATCACTGACAATAAGACTGGGAAAATGTTTCTTAGAGAAAAGGCAGTCAGGTGGTTCAACATGAAATTAGATACATAGCCAGACTCAGCAGGTAGCTGATATTATGACGGAAATTCAGGATACCTATAAATAGAAAATAGTGCCTAGCATGCAGTCTAGGTCATGGGGAAGATACCTTATCCTGTGATATTTTTAATATCGCTTTTGTTTGAAAAAAATATATCCTACACATTACTTTTATTCTCTGTGGCACATGGACACTGTTTTGGTATCCAACGTTTCTAGTCATAATTTTCAAGTGTGCATTGTTTAGCTAATTTAGTCTTGTTCTCTACATCAGTATTGAAAGCTGTTAATGTACTCAGTATATTTCTCTTACAGAAAGATCTGAAGATCCTGCAGAAGGGATCTATAACTCGCCTCTTCAATATCCCTAAAGTAAAGGAGAGCTTGACTGGATCGAGGTTAGGAGATTTGGAGAGTTGTGGGCACTGCTTAATTATCCTTGTAAATATGTAAGCAATTTGAATTAAAGCTTTGAGAATGCAGCCACCCCTAAAACACTCACAACTGGACACAGAAAAGGTATACTAAATGAAAGATCTTTCTATTTTATACTCTTTTCATTAAGTGCCCATCACTGCCAAATCAGAGACAGATGCTGGTCTAAATGGAGCTTTAAATGGAGCTCCAGAATGCCATTTTTATATTCTTACTGGTGACCATAGAATGTGTGTCCCAAAACACTAGCCTGCCAGCATTGATTGTGGCCATGGAAAATTAAAATATTGATACCAATAGGGAGAGTAAAATACCATTTCTGCCTGAATTGCTTGTTTGTAATTGCTGTTTAAAGTTAGCAACAGTGGAGACTGCAGCTCTAGGGACTATATCTTGTAGATTAAACACGCCCATGATTACTTTCTGGCACTGAAGTCAGTTGGTACAGAATAGCACACATCCTCTGTATTAAACTCTTTTAACCTCCAGAATAGTTTGCCCATATTAAATTGCTTGCCAGCAATGATCCTTGATTTGTACTTACTACCCAGCTGTACCTGAGAAAACGCTGGTTGGTCAAGACTGAAACTAAGCTAGGAATTATTGTGAGAGTTTACAGCTTATGTATACTGTTAACAGTATAGACGTCCTGCCAGAAGCACCTGGGAAATGAGTTCATCTGATCAAATGTATGCATCTGTGGTGTAGGTCTTTACATCTGATTTAGATGTTTAAACTGTCTTTATAATCAGGCACAATTTATAACAGGCACTTCTAGGGGAATGATTCACCCCATCATGAAGTAGACAACACTATCACATTAATCATGTCTTGGAAGTGCCCATTTTTCTCTCTTCACTATAAAGGGAATCCAGAAAGACAAATACAAATGTCACTATTATAAATATTTAAAGATGGGACAAATGAATCTCTCACCAAATGCCTGAAGATGGTTTGACTGAATCTGTCTTTGTGCCTACATAGGTCAATCCACTATTCAAATTCAGATGGAGCAAAACTCAGACTAACAGAGGGAAAGATTTGATTTCCATGCATCTAAGAAAGAAGTGCTTTCACAGATCCCTCTTTTTGTATTTTCCACAATAAGCCTATGTTCTGGTTCTGCACTAGAAAACAAGAATTTGACTATATGTCTACTTAAAAAAGGTATTTATTGTCAATTTAGAGGCCTGTTATCAGCTGTTGACTTTTATTCATTCATAAATAATTAAGGAATGGAAAATAGATGCAGTAAGAGTAATTTTCTATTCATGAGGAAAAAGAAATGAATCAAATAGTTTACAGTTCTTATAACTTTATAATAAAAATACAAAGGCAAGAAAATAATTTGCATGAAGGAACATAATGACCTTTCAAACAGTCCAAGGTTATACTTGTTTCAGGCATAAAACAGTCAAAAATATACACTAAAGCCAGGGTCAGCCATGAATTAAGAATTCTTTAAGTGAATAGTCATCGCAGGAATGACCCTTGAATGCTCCAGAAACCACAAGTCCATCATACTCTAAATCACTCCAAGCTAATCAATAAGTAATACATCTGTGTTAAAGAAAAACAAAAACAAAAGTTCCCCCAAAAACTCAGATGATCTTGTAGTTAAAGCACTAAAATGAAGCTCACAAATCTAAAATCAATTCTTCACTCTTCCACAAACTTCCAATGTAACATTTGATAGGTGGCATTCAAACAGAGCAGCTGAATTGTTCCTCTGTCCAACATGAATAATATTTATTCACAATTTTATTTTTACTTGCCAATGGAAGAGATATTCTGATATTATTTTGGGAATGCATAGATAAATATTCACTAAAACATACCTTTTTAAACTCCAATAATAAAAATATCTGAAAAAGTTAAAATAGTCCCTGTTTTGTTTTTAGATTGACATTACACAGAATTTCCATATCTCTTCCTTCCTTCAAAAGGGAAAATCAAATGGGGACGAGCAGGAGGTCAGGTGAAAGCCATGGATTAGGAAAATTACATATTTTTTCAGGATCTGTCCAAGTACATTTCTAAGAAAAAGAAACAACTGTCAACTAATTTACTGTCTAAATCTATGGGACTGTCTCTGCCCACATGAAGATCAGGATTTCTTTTGTCATAATGCTTTCATATGATGAATATACTTTGACAGTGTATCAGAACTCTCAGTCCCAGATAACATTTGCAAAGAGTTGGCTAATAATCCAGTTGTTTAGATATATTTTAGGTAAACAAGTAATCCTTCCATAAGAGCAGTTAGGTATCTTTTTAAATTTAAGAAGCTACAAAATTCTATTCTCTTCAAGCTATGATAATAATCATGCTCTTTCCTGAATAGGATGCTTTCCTAAAATATGCTGCTGTTGTAGGGTAGAGATTACGTTTTGGTTTACTCACTGACAGGGCAAATCTTTTTGGCTTAATGGCTTTTAATGATCATTTAATTGAGATCTTTGATATCATGTTTCCCACATCTTCAGCTTCTTCTAATTTTCATACATTCATATGTATGTGTGTGTGTATGTGTGTGTGTGCGTGTGTGCAAAATAGGAAGCAATCATTCCCACTTCTCCCTCATTTTCATATTACAGGTGAAAACTTATTCTGTCTGCCTTCTGAGATTTTCCCTTACAGGTATTGTTGGTTCTGTATGCGCCAAAGCAATGGAGCTATCCTACCTCATGGAATACCCAGGATGACTCACCTACCGAAAGCTCCTGTAGAGAGAGTTCAGATGACTCGCTGAGACTTGACACACGCAAGTTTCCTGAAGTTTGGCAGGATGAACTCCACTTTGAATGAATGCATGACGTATAATCAACTCATCTTCAAATGTCCAGGAACTTTTTCTTTCAATTTTTCTTCAGGTTCCACAGAATTTGGACTTTATTTGTTAAATTTGCTCAGTTCACTTGCATTTGTTTGGATAAGGATTTTAGAATTTAATGTCAAGCCCCAAGATTTAAAATATTTATCCTCATTTTTTTCCAAGCATACTTTTAAAAAGATGGTGCAATGTATGTTATTATGGAAGTTAACAACTTCTTTAGCTGATCTCTGAGTTGCTTAACGGTATCAAGTTCTGCATGAGGAAAGTTATATGACAAAGAACACCATCTTCTTCTTTAACACTTCGCTACTAGTTGAACATTTCATTGTAGCAATTATCTTGAGTTGCTTCATAAATACCAAGTATAGATTCCTCTTGATTCATTCTCCAATGAGGATTGAAAAAAAGATGAAGAGGAGGAAATAAAACAGTCTCCCTCTTTACAGGAGTTATATAGGTTAAATGGTCCCAGTTAAATCTCACAGAGAATTGTTCTATTTACTGTGAACCTGTGCAAGGGAGAAAGCTGCAATTTTCTTTTTCCTTTTTTTTTTTTAATAATTCCTATGTTCTTTTTGGGTAAAATGAGTTAATTACATCTGTGGGCATCTGATTAGTTGTAATGGGATTCTTCATTGCAAATATTTCAATTTACAAACATAGGTTGGATACTTTCTGACTTTATAAATATATAAATTACTATATTATAAATATACAAATAAACCTCTTCCCACATGACCTGCTATGCGAACAATTGCCATTCAGCCAATCAGAAAATCTATGAAGCAGAGACTGAGCAAAGTTGGATTGCTATACAGACATTTTTAAGCAAGTAGGTAATCTCTTATTTCTGTAAAATTATGCATTATATCCATAATGCCAAAAATAATGATGTGCCATTTCAGAGCTTAATTGCCACTAGCAAGGCAGGAATTTTGCATACTGCAGTAGGCATACAGGCTTCAGGTAAGGGTGGAAGAGGTATGCAAACATCATGGAATTTTTAGGTTACATCAGATGCATTTTAAAGTTTTTATCTTAAAGGCATAGGGAATTTGTGAAAATATATCTTCTAAGTCTTTAGAAAGTAGCTCACCACAGATGGTTCAGCTTATTTTATTTTATTTTATTTTATTTTATTTTATTTTATTTTATGTGTGTGTATGTCTGTATTTGTTCTCTCTCTACAAAGCTCTGTTTAATTTGGTAAAAGGCACATGATATACTGAAAAAATACTATTTGCAGATTATGAAATCATGCTTTAATAATATGATAATACTAATAGAGACATTTATTTCAGTACTTTGTCTGCTTCCATCATTCCAGTATCTGAAATTAGGGGTTTGCTGAGTGCCTCTCTCTCTCTCTCTTTTAATCTATTTTAAACAACTATAATTGCTTTTTTATTAACATTATTGGTATTCCAAAATAAATTAAGTTTGTAGGACAGATATTTGAATCACTCTCCTGACAGATTTCAAAATATTGCCCAATATCATAGTTATAATCACACTCTGACCTTTAACAGCTTAATTTTAATTTTAAAGCCTTTTAGAGGTAAATTCAGGTGCATATCTTTGATGCTTTCTGGGTTTTTAGATTACTGATTGACAAGAAGGTTTTCAAATACAATATTCATCAAACAGATTATTTATCTTAAATAGGGAATGTTTATGTTCTATTAATACCATAAATCACTGCAGGTGAAAGTGAGCGCATAGAGAATGATATGACAACAAAATATAGATTTGTTTATTTAATTATACTTTGTGTTTGTAAAATATGAATAGTGATCTTCAGTGAAACTGCACCAATTTAAACTAGTAGAGGAAGTATGCATTAGAGGGGAATTAGCCATATGAAATAAAAATTCAGTTAGAGAACTAATTCATGACAGAATTATAAACTTAAGTGCTAACATAACTGACTATTTTAAGAATGTTTTTCAGACAGACATTTCACATATGTATCTTAAAACAAACAAACAAACAAAAAACCTGTTTCTTAAAAGAAAACATTGTACTTTGCTAATATTTCAGTGTTGTATATGCTGTAACACCAACTTCTGATGACCATTGCTGTTATCCCTGTCAGATTTCTTTCTATTCTCTGGTTCTATTATGTAACATTTTACTTTTAATAAACAAAGTTTTATACGTTTCATTCCTTTGAGAATAGAAATTACAAGACTGCTAAGGAGAGAAAATGCTCTGGCAATATTTTAGCTGTTAAGTTAAAAAGGGACAGCAACTGATGCCTGTCCCAGTTGCAGGCTGCCTTCATTTGCCAGGGCAAGCCCCCTCTGGAATCCAGATTGCGTTGGAAAGAGATAGTTAGAGGGTCCAAAAGAAAGTCAGGGGAAGGAAAAGGAGGAATCCAGTGTGAAAAATCATCTCCTGGCCTCCTTTTATTTAGTAGCACAGATAATCTCAGGTGTGAGATGACAGTTGTCAGTATAAGAATAGGGATAAATACAGCTAATGTCAATGTTATCACTATTTCTACCAAAACTGAAATTGAATTGAAAGACTAAAATTACCAATGATTTATTATCATAATACAAACCATGGAACAAACATATTTTCACAAAGTTGAAATAAGGATCTTATTTCAGATTAAGAATTTAGAAATTTTACTTAGTAAGTTTGAAAAAAAGATTCATCTTACCTGTGAAGATATTTGACACAGAATTTATAAAAGCGACCTGTTAGAAAAAGGAAATTCCTAACCAAATATTAAGAATCAAGTTAAGAAATATTATTAACAGTAAGACATAAAAAATAACAAAATACTGCATATCTTGCATCGCACTCCTAACCATGTAGAGTGTTGTCTGATCAGAAGATATGAGATTGAAACATGCCGAAATGGTGACAACAGTGTCATACAGCAGATAGTACTGCTTTCTTAAGAACAGTGCCCAAAACTGGCACAAATACTCCAGTAAAATAAAAAGAAAATACTGTTAAAAGGAAAATTACTCAACAGTTTCTTAAAAAGATAAGATATTACAATCTTCATGATATATGGCAAAATAAATAAGTACTTTAAGAAATCTGAAAATGAGGCAGAGACATATAGAATGACATATAGACATATATAGAATGGCTATAATTTTCTACATTTTGCCTAGTTACAATATTCACTTATACTTTTTTTAAGGAACATGACCCAGTTTTGTAACAATATGCTTGCAAATCCTCAACAGTGTGAAGAATATTGCTTAAAGTGGGCATTCTGATTTTATTGATTTTTTTAAGAAGGATATGTTTTATATTTATGTTTCTTGCAGCTTAGTTTCTTTTTACTGTGGCCCTTCTTTGTAGTTCTAGAAAAGCTTTGTGCGATACTAAAAGAGGAAAGGAAGTGTGTGTGTTTTCTTTGTCTCTCTGCTTTATTTGACTATGCTAATGAATGAAATATTTTTTATTTTTACTTTTGAAAGTTTTTTTTTTGAATACTGCTTGGTTTAAGCTACATAATTGAATTTGTGGTTTTCTTTTGTTTTTTTTTAAGTTATTAAAATATTTTAGAAGACATGGAGATCAAAGACTGCAAGGAAACTAAAAATCCAGCTAGTTTAGTCGCATTGGCTTCCACTTCAGAATGTCCAGCTTATTAGGAAACAGCTCTTTTTTTCTGCTCCCTTTTGTCTGAGTGGAAGACATACATCAGAATCAAAATTACTTTCGAGTTCCACAGAGACTCCTGCTGTTTTAAGTAGAGGTTTCATTAGAATGAGGCATAAAGTGATACATGGATCACTCAGTTCAACCCGTAAGTATAGATATCGAAGTCACAAGTCTCAGATAATGAGATGATGTAATCTCGGGACTATGCTAATACATGTGTCAACCCTCTGAAATTACCTAGTGGGAGTTATACATTTCTAGGAGTTTGAACTATACCATTCTGGGATGACAGTTCATGCAGTTGTTAGACTCCCACTAACATCTATCCAATTGCTTAATAGATATCATAACCCACGATAAAATCATTTTCAAAACCATAAACAGTTGAAATCCTGCTGCTAGAAGTATGTTACTGTTTTAGCTGTTGTCCTTATCTATTACAGAATGAAGTAAAATCACATACAGGATAGGAAGTAGGTGGGGTGGAAAGGTGTTTGCTCTAAAGACAATGGGGAAAAAAAGCTAATTAGCGGGATCTGAAACGTGAGGCTCTAGAAGCCCTTCTTCTGCAAGAATGTCTTGACCTGCATGCCTCTTGTGGCTGCGTCCTCACCGTGGTAGCATGAGAGCAGGTGCACACTCTTCCTCCCTCGACCTTGTGGATGCCTTTGCAAGAAACTGCATGCAGGAAGGGAGCATGCAGCACGCACTCTGCTTGCCAGCAAACGTGCCTCTCCCACCAGTTAGATGCAGCTATTGTCTATTAAAAGCAACTGACAAGAAACCTAGTTGGAAGGAATGAGGTGAATAAGAAAAATCACTTAATTTAACTCAGTGGTTTTATAAAAATTAACAGAAATGCTTAGCTTTATTCCTCAGCTACAAATTACCTGATGAAAAGGTAATGTTTTTCATAGAGTTTCATAATGGTTTAAAGACAAAAGAAGGACACAATTCAACATCTTTATAATCAAGAATCAGTGAGAGAACAAATGTTATATGGGAAAGTTAAATACAGGATAGAGTAATAAATAGAGAAGCTCCTGGAACTGTGTAAAGATGAAGAATTCTTCCTAAATTCTAATATTGAAAAAGTGCAAATTAAAAATCCAGAAAATCTTCATATTTTTGAACATGTCTTCATTTCATGAAGTATATGTTTTAAATGACTGTGAGAAATAAAAATAGGCTAATATTATCTGGAACACCATAATGACTGAGCAAAAAAAGACAATGCAAGATAAAATAATTAAAAAGAGATGTTAAAGGAGGAAACATAAGTGTCAGAAAGGATTAGACAAATTAGTTCATGAACAGAACAAATAGAGTTTGTCATGAATTCTTTCATAAGACTCCATTATCAAGAAATGGTTTCTTTTTTGCTAGTCAGTTTCAAAAGTTTTCCCAGTTCAAATATATTTTGAAAGAATCTAAACTTCTTTTCAATCTTTTCAATCAAATTGAAAAATTACTCTTTCCCCCTTCAAAAAAAAAAAAAAAAAAATCTGGGGTGGAATTCAGCTCCAGTTTGTAGGCACCTGGTGTGCAAGTCGGTTGCCTGAACATAGGTGACTACCCATTGGCATCTAATACTTTTTCATGGTGATGGTAAATATGATGCAGGGTCTCGTGAACGTCCCTGCACTTCCAAAACAGCAGCTGGATGCCGACTTAGCTGAGGCCCTGGATTTAATGTAGATACATAAATTAAGCTGAAATGTTTAAGTTCACGTGATCAGTCAGAGGGGATTTAGGACTTGATTAATTTTCCTGACATAGCTGCTGGTGGAATTTGACATGCCATGCCATATTGAAGACATCTGTGCAGAGTTGTTACACGTGACACACGAGCAGTAGGAATGTCCTTCTGTCATGGCAGTTGAAGCTGTGCAAGACACTCCAGGACATCTCAATGGTGCTAGACAACCTTGTGTTGGCAACTGAATCATGCCACTGGTTAGTAAAATCCATGGAAACTGGAGAGCTAGTCATCTAACCAGATGTAAGTATCTGCATTAGGATAAACACAATAGCACTAGCAATACTAGCAATACTAGTCACCATTGTATGGATTACAAGCCTGATTTTAATGTAGAAAGCCAGCACCAATTGCAACGCATCTGAGACAGCGACACAGGGTGACAGATAAGACTTAGGACCCAAGGGAGAGATGTGTCTATCCAGATTAACAGCTAGAGCTTTCCTAGTGTCTTATGTTTTGGCAATTGAATCAAACCCCCCACATGAGAAGTTAGACAACAGGTTCACATATGAACACTTACATGTAGATGCTTACTTGTAGACCTTTAACTTTAGATATCCTAATCTATAAGCTGAATTGCACATTATTTTAGAAATATCACATATTCAGAGCAAGTAAAAACTGAAATCAAAGAAAATGTAAAAAAAAAATCAAGTAAACACCCTGATAGATCAAAAATAATGTTTATAATTTTCAATTCTAAAAAAAAATAAAATCCATTTGATTTAGGAATAAAGGTCAAAATGTTAAATTTTCTAACAAAACAGTTAGGGTTTTTTATAGCTCTACCCATAAACAAGAATTTAAATTAGAAAAATATGCATAAAAATGACTTAAACTCCCTAAAAGTAGGTAAAATGAGAAAGCAAAACTTTCCATATATACTAAAATAAAACTATGCAACAAAAACTATTTTATTAACATTTATTTGAAACTTTAGACAGATGAGAAAATAAATCATATTCAGAATTTGGCTAGTCTTCATTCATAGTTTTTGATTTATTTTGCACTTCTGTAAGATTTTAATTGTAACTTGTGTATCGTAATTTATACATTTTTATACATCCCACTTTCTACTGTGCTTGAATAAATTAAATAAATAAAGGATTCGGAGGCTGTAAGGAACCTGAGGATAAAACACTGTTTTTATATGATTATGCAGACCCAGATGTTTCCCATCTAAAGTGTTAGCAGTTTAGCAGTGCTTAAGTTAGATTAAATCACAGGTTGCCCTGTGCTCTCACTATTGTCAATGGAGCAAGATATGTGTCTTTAGATGACATAACATAGCTCACCAGTATCTTAATCATTCTCTGGTAAGACCTGTCTCTCCCAATGGATTTTAGAATAACTGTAGAGTGAAAACACTCCTCAGTTAAACAGCTGATTTTAAGAGAAATTAATTTGGACTGAAGTGAGACATACAAGCTAACACTGAACAGCAGCATTATTAGTTGTTACAATGGAAATATTTAATAATAATAATAATACACACAACCTTAGACAATAGACAGGTAGTTTACAGTGAAATAAAGCAAGAACACCAAGAATAAAAATAGGAATGAGGAAATTTAACCTTCGTATCAGGTAACTGAGGTACTTCCTACATGTAAGCAGGATCTTTTTTAATAGTATCTTACTTATGCCTGTTCCTATGTCATAATAGCCGATAAAAATTGTGCAGGGTATATGTATTTCTCTGATTTTGAACCAAAATATGTAAGTCAGAAAGTTACTATTCACACCAACCAGAAATAATTTTACATACAAGATTTTCTGAGAAACAGAGTAATTAACTGAAGATTTTAGCTATGACAACTATTGCACGTAGTTTCTAGAACAGATGGAAGATGAAGGGAATTAAGACTGTACTGCCGGAGAAAGATATTAATTAAGTAATTGACAAGTCTAAGAATAATGAGAAAAGTTAGTTATTCCCCATTGCTTACAAAAATATTGTTGAAACTTTTTTCCAAACTAGTCCACAAAGTATTATTGTGTAGATCAAAAGAATAAATTAACTCATAAATTCAATAGATAGAATATACCGTGGAAAGAATGAAAAGTAAATAAGTGGGAAATCCATTGCTATCAGAAGATCAACAAGATGATAAATACCTGTCATACTGGAAAGAGAAGACACAGTGTTCTACTCTGGGGCAATAGCTTTTGACTTGTGAAAGTACTTCAGCAGGACCTGAATCTTACAGACTTGATCTTTTATTTATTTTTTTATTTTTTTTAAGTAAATGAAACAGCAGCTTTTCTTATGGGGAAAAAAGCAAGACCAGGATTTTCAAAAATGAAATGTTGCTTCTGAACAACATGGACAATCATCTTAATGAATTAAAGCACATGTCTGAATGTTCTAGGGAGGTATTCTCGTAAGAAATGTAGCTCAATATTTGTGAAGAATCATAAAGAATAAAGAAAAAGTGAAACAGTCTAACTGAGGAAATCTGAAGCATATTTGTTTAAATTCTTATCACAGAAGACATCACCAAAATATATGAGTTAGTCACAAGAGATAATAACTAGTTAAAGAAGGTGTAGTGCAAGTGGTATATTCAGTTACCGTTCAAGGTTTACTTAGGCTTCACTGCCATAAATACTGTAAGAAAGAATAAGGAACTATAGACCAAAGGCCCAATGAATCGATGTCTAGCACCGTTTAAAATAGGAGGGGCTAATACAAATCCTCTATAGCAGAAGGTCTAAAGCAGCAGTGATGAAGCAATTTAATTCAAGATTTCTGTAAGACCAATGAGGAGCTAAATCAGAGAGAACTTATTTGCATTCTCTTCCATGGTGAATTGAAAACACTTGTGATAAGTGATACCAATAAACCTCTTCCCACTCTGATTTCATTTTCTTACCCTGAAACACCTGCTTATCTGCCAATTGCTTTGGATCAAAAAACATTAACACTGTAATTTTAGACAGTTTCTGTATGCCTGCAGTTAGGAAATTCTCAACTTTTCCCACCATTCTGTTCTATCCCCATTTTGTGCTCTCTGCAAAAACAATAAATATTTGCATTTAAAGGCAATTTGTGGCCTCAAAAAATAAAAAATAAAAAAAATAAAAATGATAGATTTGTCTCCCAAAGACCGAAAAGAGTTACTAATATTCAAAACCTTTTGGCAGTGAAGTTTTCCTAGATAAAATAAATAGTCCTTTGATAGAAGAGAGAATATACTAAGGATCCAATGATCCTTTCTAGCCTTAAAATTCATGAAAATACCACAGATAAATCTCAAGTATACATTTAAACAAGAAGAATTACACAAGAATATTTCAGTGTGACAATGAATTTGGAGACAATGGAAAGCTACTAAGTAAAAGATGGATGAAGATGTTTAGAAAGATAAATGATGGCAGTGGATGAAATCATAATTGTATTTAAAAACAGAGGCAACTTTCTGATCCTTGTTGTACACCTACTATTTTTGTCTAAACTTTCAGTTTACTAAATCCTCCCCACATTCCTATTTCCATTTCTTAGCCCCATTTTTTCATTCTCCATTCACCTGCAAGGCTCTTCTTTCCTCAGAATAACTACATATATTACTAAACAGAGAGAGACGGAATGGGAATCTCCGAACGAGGCTAGATAGAAGTAGACAGAAGTGTTACAATTCATCCAAGGACAAGAACCTTGTTGACCTGCTTGAGCAAGATAAAGATTAGGATGGGGAAGTATGTTTATGGAAATAGGAATAATCCAGTGAATCAGCCTCTTTAATACCGTTTTCCTTTCAGCTGTTTGACAGCTCCATTTTCTTTGATTTTTGGAATATTTTATTCTATTCTTCCATATAAGTTTTACAGTTTTTCTACATCAGTTGGAGAGAATGAGAAGCTGAGGCTGCATCTTTGTTGCTGGTAAACAGCTTGAACAGGCTGAACTATTGAGAAATGACTGTACGGTGATTATGCAAATCAGATAAACACAACCAACCAGTGTGCAGAGAAACGCATAGCTAAGGAAAAATCTATACAGGTATGCATCAATAGCTGTTCAGTTACTCTGTCCTCTGATTGGCTGGAGCAAGTCTATTTCTATGTGGTATTCTTGAATTGGTGAAAAGCTAAGGGACATACGGGATTGATTCTCAAAATGTTTGCAAAATTATCTTGATTGCCTAAAGAATTTGGCTGTTTAAATGCACAAGATAAATTTAGCCACCAAATTTAGCCTTTTTCATGGGCTAGAGTAAGGCTTTTTCAGTTATTACTGCTTACAGCTGCAGTTCAGTTGAGAAGGCACATAATTAATAACACAAAATGTATTTGGAAAAATTACCCCCAATTCAATGGGATGATATTGTCCGCCATTGCACTATAAGGTTTACAAATTTGTTATTTAAATTATTTGAATATTCTGTAAGATTAAATTTCCATCTATGGACTTCTATTGGATGTGAGTTGTACTTCATTTTAATACCTTACATTCTTCATTTAGTATTCAAACTGGTTTGGAGCAAGGCAATAACCTCTATTCAACTATTTATCTCAACGACTATCCTAATGTTTGCATAAAACATATTTTTAGTCATAATGGAATTATTTGGGGGTAAAATTTTTAAGAGCATTTAAGATTGAGGTTATCCAAAGAACTTGAATACCAAACACTTCCGAAATCCCTTATCTTTAAAAGTAAAATTTGCAACATTTCCCACATACCAGAAATTCCCAAATCCTGCAGTAACTCAGTGAAACTGATTTCTTGTCAGAAGCAGTAATAAATTTGAAGTTGTATGTACTCAAGCGCTAAAACATAGTAGCTGTATAGTAGCACTTATTTGCAGTTTTCCTCAGAATCACATATTTGCAAACTACCCTAGGGCTTCCAGTTTTGAATATCACCTCTACAATTAATGATATGACATGTAATAAATATTTCCAATTTTGTGGTGATGTAATAGAACACAAAATATTTCAAACTTTTAGTCATATACCTTGCCTGGGTCTGCTGCTTTGGGGTGAGAAGGGATCTTTGATCCCCATAGCCTGAGGATTATCTTTTACTTCTGATTATTTTTCATTATTTGTCTCATTATTCTTCGTATTGCCAATTATTTAATGTCTGACTAAGGATCCTTTTCCTGTGGCTGCATGCAGTGGGGCTGTATACACGATGGGGGAATGAGAGAGGAGTGGACGGGCAGAACAAATCACTTGATGTTACTCTAAATAGTAATGTGTTTTATTTCAGCTAGGAAAATATTTCTCTCTATCAATTACTGACTCAGTCAGAATGCTTTCTGTTGGTATGCTTTAACATCAGGACTCCTGGAGACTAAGGAAGGATTATGGCTCCATGTTAGACAGAAGGCCTGAGCCACATCAGATTTAAATGACCTTTGTTTAAAATAACTTCAGAAAACTTTATGATGTATTATATACAGAGAGATATATAATATTATTTACAATAAAACACATTTTACACTAGAAGTATGTATAAAAATGGAATAAGACCCTTCTGAGCCCTAGAAAGACTGCCAAAATACTGTTTTTCCTACTAGTTCTGTGAGAATGAAATGCATTTTCACATGTAGTTTTTTAACTCTTGACATTCATGCAATCAAAAATAGTTTAAAAACAGTGGGTCAGTTTTGGCCTTCACTACTTAATGAGACTGTGTCACATCTCATCTAATATTCCTTAAAACGCTCTGAACTTAAGACTTGTTTTTTCTTATACCATAGAGAAATTACATTTTACTAGTGAGTTCACTGGAAGCAGAATGGGTCCTTACAGAACCAGAAACATGATGGTGTTTTCTGTAAATTCTTGCTTTCCCATAAGAACACTGTAAATAAATAAATGTAATAATGCTTCATAATACTGGCAAACAATAGAAAGCAAACACTGTAGTTGACTACAAATTG
The DNA here is from genome assembly GCF_003343035.1 of Apteryx rowi. Lineage (NCBI taxonomy): Eukaryota > Metazoa > Chordata > Aves > Apterygiformes > Apterygidae > Apteryx > Apteryx rowi. The sequence goes on from NW_020447340.1 coordinate 53,728, forward strand.
ATGATAGGAGCTGAGGTTGCAAGCAAGAGAAGTTCAAGCTAGTCAGGCATGAGGTTTCGCTTGTTTTACTGAAACTAAACAGGATGCATTTTATGACTAGAATATTGAAACAGAAAAATATATACAGGCATGTGTTTGTCACTAGTCTGTATTAGTAAATAAGATAAACTAAAGCTCATTTTCTGTGCTTGAGGAAAAATATTTGACACAAATAGAGGGTGGTCTTCCTCCTTAAAACAGGGTGTTCTCCTCCACACAAGCTACTGTAAACAGATCTTGGACTTTGCTTTTTCTTAGACTGTGAGAGGGAGTGTCTAGCAGGGTATTTACTGCTATGGCCAAAACCATATCCTGAAACATGATAATAATTAAAAATAAGGATTGCACACCCAGCCTGATTCCCTTTATTTTACTATCATAGCCATGTTAATATATCATCTGTTATCACTAGACAACCTTGTCTATTTGAAATGTGGAGGAAGAAAAATTGCATTTTCATGGCCAGCTTTAACCAGATGTTCACCGGACAACTCAGAAAGACATGGAAAACCATTCTGGAGTTTATAGGAAGTAAAAAAATCATAACATCTTAGAGTAAGAGAGTTCTTCACTCAGATTGGCATAATTCAGTTTTGAACTTTGTGGTTTGAATAAGTTAACTAAAAATTATTGATAGCATATTGATGGAGATCATGATCTAGTTACACTTACTTTATGCAAACAGGATATGATAATAACCACTCTATATATAAAATTTCAAAAAGGCCAACTTTCAACAGTAAATATAAATGTACTGTACATTCCTAGGAATAGAATTTTTCATTGAGAGGTGAGAATTTTTAAGGAGGTTCTCCTGGATACCCAAAAAGCTATCATTTCACATATTCACTCACAATGTTCTGTGGTACAAGAAGCTACTGTCATAAAAAAAGAGATAGAGAAAAAATCATAAAAGAAAGCAACACACTGTGGATAGGGATTAAGCATTAGATGACATATATGCTTTCTATGATGAGGCTTCTGACACTCTTTATCGTATTTTAGTAATTAAGGTAGGAATGTATGGTCTAATTGAAAGGTAACTATAATACAACATTTAGGAAACTGAGTTGAAAGCCCTACTGAAAAAGGTATTCCTCTAACAGATCCAAGTGGTTTGTTTGGGGTCAATATTTTCATTAAAAATCTGAATGCTAGAATATGCCAGTTACAAGGCGAAAATAGTTGCCCTCAGGTACAGGATTAGAATTTAAAAGAAGCTTGATGAATTGAAAAAATTATGTGAAAAAATAAGGTTCTACACTTAGGTAGGAATACTTGACTGTTACGATACTGATCACTGTACTTAGAGCCATAAATCAGAAAATAAACTACATGATACTTTAAGTAACACTTTCATTTTGCTGATCATTGATAAGACCTCAGCTGGAATACAGATTCACAGGGACAATTTCTGAAAAAAAGCAACAAGAAAGAAACATCTTGAAACTATGCTCCATGAAGGAATTAAAGCTGCTTATGTTGGAAGAGAGTACTAAATGGAGACAAAGTAATTGTCTTCAAATACTTAAAAGGGTGTAAAGAAGATGAATGTGCTCCCCATGATTTGGGTTTATGTGATAGCAAGCAACGGGCCTAAAATACAAAAAAGAAGATTTATGAGACTGTATGGGAAAAAAAGAAAAAAATCCCTATTCTTAGACTCTCACAAGACTGTGGGGGGGACCTATGCTTTTTAATATATTTGTCACAGAACTGGAACATAGGTTGAACAGAGAAGAGACAATGCTGTCTAATACCAAAATTAGTATAAAAACTAAGTGAACTATCAAGACCTTCAGAAATATCTTATGAGAGTGAATGACTAGAAGATAAAGTCACAGACAAATGTCAGTACTGATACATGCAAGTAAAAGGAATATCTATTTGGACTTTAAAATATGGCTCTGTGTTAATCCATTGTATGCCGGTATATTAATTATATATTTTTATGTTGTCAATTCAGATCAGCCCATCTCAAAAAAGTATAGAGTGTTTTTAGAAAAGTCACAAAGACAAGTAGCAGGAATGATCAGAGATTGAAAGAATTTCTGTACAAAGGAACAATTAAGCAGGACAGAACTCATGAAAAGATGACTAGGTGTAGGTGTAATGTTGTTGATGTCTATAAAATGGTAGATGGCATGGAGAAGGTTAATATGGAATAATTATTCTGTTTCTTATAATATAAGACCAGGAAAAATTAAATTAGCAAACAGGTTTGAAATGAAATAAAGGAAGTACTTTTTCACTTAAGGCATAATTAAATTGTGGCACCCACTGCCATGGATATTTTAGATGCCAAAAGTATAACTGAGTCAAAAACAGATTGGACAAATTAATGGGAAAAACACTTTTCAGAAGCTATTAGGCATGATGGTCTTGATGCAATCTTCACTCCAATAATTTTTTAAGCTGCAAATGAATAGAACATGGGTAGGTGTTGAAGAAATATTATTCAACAGTGCTTTGTATCTTGTATGCTCTCTGTAAGTAACAGCTAATGCCCACTGTCAAAGGTTGGATACTGATTCTTCTGTGTAGATTTGTTCAAACATTTTTCATGTCCTTATACTTGATAAGGATATAAACTTACTGCTCAGTGACTCTATGGTTTCTGTTAAGTTCCTGTTTCATATGATTTTTGGACCACATAGACTGAAAAAAAAAAGGATGAAAATAGAAAAGAATGTAAATTGCTACATAAAATAAAGAGATAATTGGTAAGGTTATTGCTAAGGAAAACTAAAATAATCTGTAAAAATATAATGACAAACAAAAAAAAAACAACCATGAGGCTTTCAAAAACATATTAGGATTATGAAAAGCTTTGAGTCTGTTGCTAGATGCTATTAGTAAACTTAGAGATAATTATGTTAATTAGGCTGAAATTATCTGCCTTTCTCTTTAGTTTTTTAAAACAAACAGGAGGTTGTATTTATCCCATAAGCATATGCTGGAACAGAAAGTTTAACATCTGTAACAGAGCAGCAAGGAAGCATCTGCAAAAATTATACTCATAAAGATCTACAATCACTTTCAATCACTTCTTTAATACTTAACAATCCTTGGAAAACTAGAAAAAGTGGAAAGGCTATAAATATTTTTCTAATATTTAAAAGAGGTCAAAAACTATAGCTTGCTGTCACTACTTGGTAAAATGATTAGGTGAGGACTACATCAATAAAGAATTATAGAATAAGGCTATAATGAATGTTATTTCACATGGGGTCATGAACCACACTTCCAAAAAAAATATTTTTTTTTTTGAAGAAAGGTCTATATTTCTGACTGATTAGGAAAATTGTATTGCCATAATATACTTTGACTTCCTAGACATTTAAATTAGTGTGCATATCATTTTGATTTAGAAACTTTCACTATAATAAAATAACAGGTCTTCAGAATGTTGTAAATGTTGAAGGTGGTGGACCCAGAAGATCTTGGTACTCAGAGGACATTGGGACACGTGGCGATCACCTTCCCTGTCTACCAGAGCAGAATTTTGTGGACGCTCAGGGCCTGGGGAGTCCTCCCATCCCAGTCAGGTAGAAGGGAGGCTGCCTATTCCCAGGTCCAGCCAGTAACCAGGTTGAGCACATATTCCCAATAGGTACATATACACACACACACATATAGACACACACACACACGCGTGCGCACTACAAACAAGGCCAGTCACAGAAAGTAACACAGAAAGCAGTGCCTTTCCTGGTTCCCCCATAAACATGAATAACACAGCCCAGTCCTGCTCCTCCTCACTGCCTGATCAGGACTGGAGTGTGATAGTGAAATACACGCGCGCGCGCGCACACACACACGCGCRCACACACACACACACAGTATGGGTCTCTCCAGTAACTAATTTTAAATGCTCAGTCTATCCACTAGCTGCTCCCCAGGTCCCACTCCTCCAGACCTGTTAGTTCCTCAGACCCATGGTGTGACTTGCCTGTGGCTGGCGCTCAGACCTTATCCTATTTGCCAGCTAGTCTAACTAGCACACAGGCTCAGGATAGAGAGCTCACTCATACAGCAGATAGTTAGGAAATAATAATATATGACAAACTGCAGTGATCAAGCCCAGAACTCAGCTGGGCAAGCATATCAACCAGCACTTGCTCACCCATGACCAGTGACCCCCCGTTTACCTTCTACTTTCTTACACTTCTTCCTCTCAATACTCCTTGACACCACCTTTGGTCCTTCCCCTAAACATCCTAAAATGAGTTTTATAAAATCCCAGAATGATCTCTGCTCTGTCCCAAAATTCTCTTCCTCCTGCATCCCAGAATTAGTCCTGTACCCCTTTAGTTTGCATGAGACTGTGGGGAGAGTTTTTTTTCATTGAATCATCTGAGTAGGTCTGTCTTTGATAGTCTTAGGAACAGCTGATTCAGTGTACTCTGTTTTCACACACTGGGTTACTGGGATTCCTCCACGTGCCACTGTTCCTCTGATCTTCCCAGGATTTTTGTGTTTAATTTGCTTAGCTTTTAGTCAGATAATCTAACAGTAAATAACAAAAAAGGTTGTCATACCACAAGGAATATGTTAATGAAGAAATGAAAAAAAATATAAATGTCTAAATTATACAAGGAAGAAGGAAGAAAAGCTGAATTTCTGAAGAACATGGGAATGTGAATCATAGCACTATATGTGCTATAGACCTTGCATGCCTTTAAGTACCTGCTTAAAGAAAACACTGGTGATTCTCACAGGAGAAATGGTTTTCTTGAAATCCATCTAAACTGGTATTGTTTACTAACTTTTGTGGGTTTCCAGCAATTAAAAAAAAAAAAGTTTGAGAACACCATTTATAAGAGTGCCTTCTCCCTACAGCACAGGATTCAGTTTGAGATTGGTAGAAGGAAAATGTTTCTGTGAATAAACATTATCCAGTGACCTTCAGGAAACTGAAGCTATTGGAGAGACTACTCACAGCTGGAGGACGTCCCCCACCTGTCTGCCTGGACAATGTGATATCCGAGGGAAATAAGACAAGAAGGAAAATGTTCCGTCTTTATTCCAAGCAAGAGTGCCAGAAATTTTATTGCATTCTCACATTGATATTTCAAGGAGGAAAAAAAGTCCCACAATAAAATTCCAGCTATTGTAAAAGTTTAAGCAGCAAAAAGTATTAGGTTTACTGAAGAAGCTGTGAGACCTGAACAGCTGCAATGTGAAAAATGATTGATACCAGATTTTTTTTTTTTTGACCTTGAAGACCTAGAAACTACAATTAGAGAACCAAGATGCAAGTTTTGTGACTCAGGCTGATTACCTTCTGGAGTGGTTGTCTAGGGGATATGATTGACTTTCTCTTGTTAGCGATTTCAAGGCAAATTGGATAATATAATTAACAATATGCTTCATGTTCTCATTTGGTCAGGGTTTAAACTTGTGTGTTTGTATTTAGAGAAACAGTGGTCCTTCCTAACACTATAATGTGTGGACTATTAACTATCCCAAGATGCATTTCTGAAAAATAATCACAATTACAGCAAATTAACTCTTCTAATAAAATCCCATGTTTAAGGATTTGATCTGGTAACCTGAAATAACTGGGAAATACTTTTTTTTCTGGTTATTTACCTTAAGATGTTTTGGATGTGATTTGTTTTTGCCACTCTCTGAAAGGACAAGTGGACACAGCTTCAGACAGTTCATGGTGAGTCAGTGATGCCTTGCTGCCTGATGTCCTGATCACAGCGTTCAAGTATTACAAAATACAACATGAGGAAGGAGTTAGTAAGGTTAGTTAAGTTTGTGCAAGACTGCATTTCTGCAAAGTGTGTGGCTGTATGTAGTAGCTATATCTAGTCTATGCTATATCTACTATGGTGAATATATGTTTTACACACATATAACATACGTCACCTGATCAGGTCTGTCAGTGCAGTGCCTACAAGGTTTAGTAACACTCCAACTTCTGTTTTCTATTTATTTAGTGTTTTGAGGACTAATAGAATGGGGTCAATATATAATTAGTCTATCAATATATAATTAGCTGTCATTTCTATCAAAACCATGTCTTTAATGAAGTGACAACAGCCTATCATCCAATCCAAATGAAATATCTTCAGTCATGATACCAGCAACTACTGTTGCTAGTAATTTGTTTTTTATACAACAAAGACATATTTAAATAAATCTGTTTAAAGATTGTAATGTTTAGAACTGCAAATCTGATGCCAGTTATAAAACAAAAATAGTCCTAACACTCCCAGTACTCTTCTTTTTGCTTAAATGCCTCTTTCACCACAAAGAATTTACAGTGAGAAGGATCAGAAAAATTGGTTGTGAGTAAAAGCTTAGATTGTGGTTGACTAAATATTCAGACATTTCTTGCACAGTTTGCAAGGAAATACACCAGTATTAAGAACACATGTGTGTTAAGAGCCATATAATAAAGTTACTTTAGAAGCTGTGAGGGCTGTGGAGAACACAGTTACTGAGCTCCAGCAGTGCAGGGGTGACCCAAACTACAGCCACCCCTGAGAGCCACCCAGAAACTGCTACTGCAAATATCTGTTGAATGAGCTGTAAGTAGTCAAGGATTAGCCTCATCTGAGTAATAAACCCCCATGCCCTCACCCAGTTGCCATAGAAGAGCTGACTGTGAGTGCAGGGGTGTTACAGAGCCCCTCCGCAGGGCTGCCAGATGCCTCTGTAGACTAGCCATAGTCTCCTGGAAGATCTGGAGGTTAACCTGGGGCCATGCAGTCTGTCCCATGGTGCTTAGCAAGACAAGTCAGGTCTGAGGTGAAACGGGGAGGTGCGGTCTGCTTATTGGTGCTTGCAGGACTCTGACACCTAGGTACTAACTGGAACCCAGAGTTAGCCACTTCTGTCTTCCTTCTTCCAGCTCTGCTCTCCGAACTAACATATTGATTAAAACAAAGCTCTCTTTTTTTGTTTTTTTGTCCATGGTGCCTGAACACTGCTTTATAGATTTTTATTTTTCCCTCCTAGAAAGTGATCTCTTTTCTTGCTGAGTTGCAGAATATAACAGCATGATGCACAGAATATCACAACAAAGTACAAAATATGCATACTTAGCTGTTGTTGCTTTCTGTGAGTTTTTACATGGCTCTGGGAGGGTGCATTATCAGTACTCAGAAAGTTGCAATCACAGCTGCTTTTCCATGGAGTAATAACATAAATTAACATATTTTGAAGGGCTGCAAATCAGCAGTCAGACCATTTAATTTCAATTGATTATGAACTGGAAATGATTCTACATTTGCCTTTGGGTCTGTTACTCAGATTATTCCAAAATGTCTGGCTGTAGTGTCATTTAATGTAACCACTTTATTATCTTCCTCTGACCCATAATAAATTTCTGTGTTTTTCTGGTCAGCCTGAAAAAAAACTAGCTATTAAGTAGATTTCCACAGGCTTGCTGTTTTACTTTAGCTTTGTTTGCTATGTCATAACAAAAAAATTTGGAAAATAAAAAGAAGCATCTCAAGAAACTTTATATTTCTTTATTTAAATTTTAAATCACCAACAGTTCAATGATACAATCAGTATTTCCCTTGTGATTGATTTTTCCTGCTAGAAATAATTACATGTAAACAGGGTTAATTTTTTAGTTTACTAGGGAGTTTACTAAGTTCTAACATCATTCATAACCTTTATGATGGTAACATTGTGACTAGTTTCTCTCAAGATGTTCTGAGTGACCCCAAATGAGATTTATGAGAGAACTTCTTAAGGCATATGAAGCTCTCTGGGCTACAGGATAGCTGCTCCCTACAGTATGCCCAATGCTACTAGTACCTGTGCTAGAGATACAGAGAGAAATGGCACGCATGGATCACTTCCAGCTGACATAGCTGTCTTTCTTCTGAGGAAATCAAGATGAAAGGTGGAGTACAGTGCATATTCACTAATCATAAAACAGAACTGGAAATTTCTGGGACAAACACATGGAAGCACTTCCAGTTTTGCAGGACGCATACTTTCTTTCTTGTTTTTTTATTATGTAATCTTCACAACTACTCTTTCTTCAGTGCATGAAAAAAGCTAGTCCCCTAAGAAGAGACTCTATGAAAATGAGCAAGCTGATGAAGCAGGCTCATTCTATAATTTATGTTTATGGCAGTTACGGTACATCCTTTGGATCTACTCATGATTCTAACAAACATGTCATCATTATATATTAAGTATTCATTTGAGCATGAACCTGATCAGCTCTCCGACGACTACCTACTAAACACAATTCCATTTAGTTTAAGATAGATCCTCTTTTGGATCTATCTGTTACATCAGTGTTCATAAGTTCAGACTCCCTAGGTAATATGGTTTGATTGGTTTTGTTTTCCAAAGGAAAACTCATTTCACTTTCTTTTTCTGTAGACAGAGATCAGCCATGACATAGGCACTTGGGCCTGCATACTTATCACCTAATTAAGGATTTAGGTAGGCTTCAATATTTAATTTTAATTGCCTGATCATAACATTTTTTTTCTTATTCCTATGTTATGGAAAATCAGGCTCGCCGGCCTCCATAACAGGGTCCGACCCTAGGTTCCTGCTGAGGCAGAAGTTCAAAGTCAGACTGAAGAAAAATAAAATTTAATGACATACGTGCGGTAATTACAGCTCGAGCTGGGTGCCTCCVAAGAGGGACCCCGAACAAAGAAATCCCTGGGCAATTATACCCTTACAATCTAAATTCCCCACCCCTCTAGCGACAGTTTGGACCAATAGTAATAGTTAGGTCTGGGTTCTTCCCCTTCTTCACTGGGCCCCTTCATTGTCTCTAGGCAGGCTGCTGCTTATCTTCAAGGTTGGCTACTCCTGCTGTCCATGTAACTTCTTTATCCCTCCAGCTTGAACCGGCTCTGGGGCCCCCTTTTACTTATCTAAGTAAAAGTTCACAGCAAGTTCACAGCCTGAGGCCTAAGGCTTCAGCAAATTTAGCTACTAATGCTAAGCAAGTTATGCTAAGCAATTAATTCTAGACAGCTTCAGTTCAATATTCTCTAACACCTAGATTCTGCTATGCATCCAAATACTTCTATACTCAGAACCAGCCTGTTACTCACACATGCTTCAGTGCAGCCAGTGATTTCTGAGTCAGGCATATAAATTCTCCCTGGAGCCTTTACTCTGTTTTTTTGGTTATGCCATAATTACTCCAGACATCTTGAGTGGGACTCATCATCAGACTAAGACTTAGATTTAGATGTCTGCAAATGAGCAAAATTTCTTATGATTTTTAGTGGCGATACAGCCAATAGTCATCAGTGTCTTGCAGACTATTTCTCTTATCTTAAAGTAAATATCTACTCAGTTGGTTAGCTATCTAGATTTTATTGACTGTTAAGAGCAACTCAGTTCCTGAATATACTCATCCATCGCCATCTCAGATGCCCTGAATAGGACTCACTTGATCCTGTGTCATATCTTCCAGACTTAGCTTAGTGTCTTAGACTCTGATGTCTCAGGTAACACTAGACACCTATGTTTAGGCAGCTTCACCCCTGGATATCCATTAACTGATATAAAAGGTCAAATATTCACTCACATATAGATACCTACTCTATAAATAGTTACATTTTGAAATTTGAAGCCGACTTCTGATCTGGCTGTAAGGCTCATCCACCAGCACAGAAGGTAAAATCAGGTCCCACTTGCCTTTGACATTATGTTAGCCAGGGAGACAGCAAACGGAGAGAGAAAACCAAGAAATAAGTATTCTTTGGAGTAGCAATGCTGATGAAAGTAGTCATTAGAATAGCATCAGACTAGTAGGAAATCACAAGACTTGGGTGAATACTTAGAGAAGGAATAATCTACCAATGTGAATAGCCAAGATAGCTTGACAAAGCAGAATGGGAGCCCAAGAGTCATGTTGTGGTCAGGGCTATGGAGTCGATAAGAGTGAAGTAATAGGAATGCAGGGAAGCTAGAAATAATGTCCATAGAGTAATCTTTGTGTTTGCAATCAGTTTTGTCCTGATGCTTTCACATCTTAAAGAACTGTAAACACAGTATTAAAAGGAATTTGTCTCTTCACTTTATGGCTTCACTCCATTTGGGGGTATCTTGTTAATGTGGCCTGTGCAAATTACCAGAGATTAATGATGGGAGAGGTTCAAACCAAAAGACATCATGCTCATCATCACTCCATTGAAAGTCTGAGTACCATCCTCAATACTTTGCCTATTGGTACCATCTAACAGATGTTTCTGTAGTTCACCATCCTCAAGTTGAAGGAGTCTAGAGAAGAGGACTGTTGCAAATATCCTGAAAAGTTCACTAGTTTGTCTGTAATTGAGAGGGCATTTGACATATCCAGTTAGTTTAAGGTAGTGATGTCTCCATCAGACTTACCACATCAGAAAATAATTGGCTCCTGAGAGCTTTGAATGGTGAGCTTTGGAAGAAGTCTAGCAAAGAAACCAGATCAGACCATTTTTACTCTAGATACTGAGGGTGAAGAGGAGAAATCAAAACCAGGTCAATGGCTAACTTGTGGGAAAAATGGGAAGGACTATAGGGAAGTGGGAAAGTTATTCCATCTGCTCCTTTAAGTTTTCCAATCTTGATAAAGAGGCATCCTCCCTCTCAAATGCGGTCCTAAAGCCTCGGAACAGGTTCACCTCCTTCCATTCCTGGAGAAGTTTTTATTCATTCTGATGACCCTGACCTCTTATATCAGCTTATGGATATCCAGGGGTTGTTTCAGTTGCCTAAACATAGGTATCTAGTGCTGCCTGAGACATCTCAGGCTAAACTAAGGCTGGAAGATATGGCACAGGGCCAAGTGAGTCCTGTTTGGGGAATCTCAAAGAAACAGAGCAGAAAGAGGAAAACGAGATCCCAGAAATATTGACTGAAAGGGAGGATGTGTCCATTAACAGGATTCCCCAGCTGGCTCAGGAGCATTTTAAAACTTCCCTGGCACCATTGGCAATGCAATCTGCTCAGACATGGGGGGATCCTCTCATGTCAAGGCTTCTATAAAAAATACATACTACAGTTTCTAATTCAGCTGTCTCCTATTTGTGATCATCTGGGAGATGCTTAACACCATCTGATCCTGAGGTGTTACTGTAATTTCAGAGGTTTTTTTTTTTCTAAAATATTTTCTTTTCAGCACTCAGTTTCAGTTATCTCCCCACACATATTCCCATAAGAAAAACATCTCTAGCCAGGAAAAAGGCAGTTTTCCTTTAACTTTTCCGCTGTAACCTCATAATGCCTGACTGCTTCTTTCACCCCTTAATCTTTTCTCAGCCTCACTGTCTTTCTGGCAGACACCCTTCTTCTGATATGTTCAAAAAAGAGATACTCTCCAATATTTTACTGAGTAACAGTTAGCAAAACTGATTTATTTGTTCACAGTTTATTGTATGCTCTGTTAAAAAGATGTTCACCAGGGAGGAAATCAGGATATGTATATATTCCAAAGCACTTCTGGTTAGATGAAATCATCTGGAAGGAAGGGAGATTGTGCCTTCACTGACAGCAACTGATCATGGTCTGAAAATCTTCTGGAGTTCAGGCTAGGATATGTAAAGAGTTTTCAGTAAGAAAGGAATTTGCAGCATAAAGTCAGACTCCCGAGAGGAACTTATCTGCAAATATCAGACCCATGGGAAAGCCTCGGAAGTGTTGGGATAAATAGAACTTTTCAGGAACCCAGAGCTGTGGAGAAGTTTTGTTGTCGTTGTTGTTGTTAAGTCACTGGGCTGAGTCAATCCCTAGAATAAAGGATGAACCTTTCAAAGACACAAAGGACTGCAAGAGATTTATTTACAGACTTTTTTATTTGATGTGTCTCATCCAAGAGAGATGAGTTTTCTTGATTTTAAAAATTCTTTCTCCAGTTTATTATCTTTGTGTTCTAGTAAAACAAATCCATAGAGATTGCTGTGTTTTGGCATGTTTATTTCCAAGAAGAGAGAAAGACATCCCTTCATTCAGTTCTGACTTGGTCACCATCTCCTGTATTGACTTACTTTTTCAGTTTAACTTGTTAGATTTGATTCTTCTTTCTATTTCTTTTTTTGCAAGATGTTGCTTCACATCAAATAGCTTTTTAGTTCTGCTGTTTGACTGTTGAGATTTTGGGAAACCTCATAAAATTATCTTAGAGTAGACTCTCTGGATCTACATGGATCCTACATGCATTCTATCCATCCATGGTAGGATCTGTAGACCTGTTGGTGCCAGGAATGTAATGTCCATTCTATATGTTGCTGGGCATGGGGGAGTGACTTCAGACTATCCAGAGTCTGGTCCTGCAGAGTGGCCACTCACTAGTGTTTGGAATGCACAGGATGTCCTCTGAAACTCATATTTCAGCTTCATTTCAGATTAAAGGAATCTAGTTCACACACTCCGAGGCCACTCTGTAATGTGAATCAAAGCATTTCAAAAGCATGCTGTTAGGCTGCGCTAAGCACTATTATAGATGTATTGATAGATTTTGTGCTTATATTGTAGTTCCATTAAACATCACATCTGCCATGCTGCTTTCAGTCATTTGTCTCTTTTAAATATTCCTTGCAATTTTATTTTAAATAAGAGTTTCTGCACTTCCTGTTCTGAGCTCCTGTCTTTATTGCAGCAAATTTGGAAGGGGACAGGGAAGAATTGCTCCTAAATTTATGTAGAATACTGACAGCCAAGTAACTCTGAGCTCAGCTCAGGCCTAAACATTAGGTATCCTCAAGGACAGTTAGGTTGGGTGTTTTTCTTCTTAGACATCTATTTGAGATGAGATGCACTGTGTTCTAGAGACATTTATTTTCTTCTAGTGACTGTAAAGGAAGTTTATGTATGTCAGCTCAGATAAAGACAACTGCCTTTGGTCAGAAATACTCCACACATAATGTCTGCAATGTCTGTCAGATAGAAAGTAAAGAGTGGATCAGAAGGTGTTATGGGATATGAGAGATTAATTCAAACTCCTCCTTTTTTGCCTATCTAAAAATCTAGTCATACGTGTCCCATATGACCTCTGGGTTGTAAAATATTAAGGATTAGGTCTTTCTCAAACTTCCTTGCACAACTTGTTCCAAGTTGCATAAAATATCAAAATGACCACAGCCAAGAGAACAAAAGGACTCTACATCCTGGTGGCAACCAGGTGGAAGAGACTCAGACGTATAATTTTCCTCTGGCAGTAAAAATTCCAAAACAGTTACAGAACAGTCTGCATCCATTATGTTTAACTCTTGTACCTTCTGAAAGTGGGTGGCCATATCCAAACTACGTATTAGGAATGATCCGTGACCTGTGGTAACTGCCAAGATGTATCTGGAAATTATTTGGGAGTGCTGTCTGGCTCTGGAAACAAAACAGCTATGGACCCTTCTAACAGTTTAATAGCTATGGGTGACCAAGTTTGAGTATCCAGGAAGCTAGATACATTCCATACCAGCTTTTTGCTAATACAGACATAGCCTCATGTTGCAGTCCCTATTTCAGTGAGGAATAAAGTATGTTTCATTAAGCATATTTTATACAAACAAATATGGCATTCACATTTTTTTTACATATTTGTTACCTTTTGTTTGTTTACTTATTTGCCTGCTAATGTTGCTTCAGGAAAATGAATTAATTAATGACTGTTATACTGTAGATATTTTTTTAGGTTTTTGAATTTCAGAAAGAGCCTGGCACAAAACAGAAAGGAAAACTGTACAGGAAAAAAGGCTGTATATGTGGACCTTTCTTGGGTAAGAACTTGTTTTCAGATCRTGCACAAACAAAAACAGCAAAGCCTAAGTGACACAATGGTTGAGTGAATTCAGGAAGTTTTTGATCCAGATGCCACACAACATCACACTTCTTGAAGAGAAAGGGAGCTGCAATGTGACAGTGGCAATTTAAAGAGTGGAAGTTCCCTGCAGAGCAGCCTGGAGGACTGGGAGTCGGTCACAGTCACCTACAAGCTCCTGGGCACTTCAGCTGGAGCTAGGACTGAACCAACAGTAAATGAAGATCAGCAGTGCCAGTGCTGTGCTTGTTGCTGCAGACTGCTTGTTGTTATATTTTCAGCTCAAGTATAATCTCTGGCCAGCCTTGAACCATGAAGCTGTGTATTACCAAGCCTATTCCTTCTGAAACATTTCTTCTACAGAGGTTTTTTAGCACAGTATCTCCTGTATTCATATACAAGTAGTCTTGACTGTTCACAGTCACAATGTAGCTACTGGCTTTCCTCATAAACTTCTGTCTATACAATTATTGAATACTATACAATTTCATTAAGTGGCAATAAGAAAGAGCAAACTATTGATGTGTAAAAGTGGGTAACAAATACAGTTATTCCACCAGGAATCTGACCAAGACTCTCTTTCTCGTAAAGGCTCATACTGAAAATCATTAGATGACATAATCTCTGGGATGAGGAAGAAAGAAAGAAAAAGAGGTGATAAAACACATCGAAGGTGTCATTTTGCATTGGGAAGGATACCTAGCATGACTGAAGAAAAATTTTCAGATACGTTTTGTTCTTCATGAAGTGAATTCATTTAAAATCCGTGCTAACGGAACAGACTCCACCTTATTGATACTCTACTTCTCAATCGTGGCAACTAGTCTTTAACAGCTAGTAGAATCTTCCTAAATGGGAGAAACTTTTTGAAAGGGTCATTTTTCTGCATTACATTATGTTGAATTACACAAATTTTTATATTTTTTCATGTGTTTATAACACTGGTAGTTTTTCCTGTTGTCCATATAACATTGGATCACATTGCATAGACTCCCATAGTGAATTAAATATACTGTGATTATACAAATCAGGCACCCACAACGGGATGAAGTTCAGGGAATTGCATTAATGAGAATACACTGTGCAGTCATGGGTCACTAGTTGTGCAGAATTCTTACCCTCTGAAAGGTTGGAGCAATCTAATTTCTAGGTAATTTCATTTACTTAATCTCACAGTATTGGTAGTACCAGTAACTGGGTTTTTTTTGTCCTGACATAGCAAACTATCCATTAAATGTTAAAATCTTGAAAAAATAGGGGAAATAATCAACTAAAAGATATATAAAGAGTATCCTTATAAGTGCAAACAGTATTTGATAGAATAACTTACTTGATGCAAACTATATAGATATATAAACCTGTAAATATAGCTAATAGAATTTTGAAGTGTTTAAAAATACAAATATAAACAAACAAAGAAACAAACAAATAAATAGAATTATAAGGGAATATGCCAGTATCGCCGGGGTAATTAGACATACCTCTGTTGATACAGGAAGAAATGCACATACTTTGCACTACTTCTGCATTGTAGTATAATGTCTTCCTGCAGCATCAGCAACTACAGCAGCATCCCACAAAACCCACACAACATGCAGTAGAATTATAGCTTCAACTGCTCAACAATTCTCATCTTAACTTCCTTGCTTTTACCATTATTTTAATTTCAAATGGGCTGATTAGGAGAAAGCAGTAAGGTCTAAGCAGATGGTTGTCAGAAATCTGCTTACCACCATAATGCAATTGAGAGTTAGTGAGCAGGCATTTACAACTTAGTACAATATAAAACACTCTCACATTAAAATGCCAAAAGAAATCAGAGTTGGAGAATATTTTATAATTGAAATTCTTTCTTTTTACTGTTTGTATTTCAGAAATATCAAGTGCATAAAAACACATGCAAAAGAATGTGCCAAAACCTGTTACTAAAATAGACGCTAAGATGAAATAGACACAAAAGCTTCAGATCATACATGAACTTTCCAATTAACTTTCTAAACAACCTGGAACAATTGATTCTGCTGAATCAAAAGCAGTAAGATTAATTAGATTAAAAATAACAGAAGAATATTAAGCCAAACACCCGGCAAATTGATGTTTGATTTGTAAGTGTTTTCTGCCAAAATACTGCACTCTTTCCTTGTGACATTCCCAGGGTTATTGTTATTGAGTGAGTGATTCAATTATCAAACAAACAAACCTGAATTTATGTGGATAATTAGCATGTTTTGAACTCAGCTGAAGTAGTCAGGCACACTTATAGGACTTCAAGAAGGGGAAACAAAAGCACCAAGAAAAGAATAAGAAACGAACACTATTATTTGAAAGGCTGTGAGTCCAAACCTAGTTAAATAAGACTAATAGAAATGAATTTTAAAGCCTTCATGGTAGGTGTTCAACAGAGCAGAATATGCCTGCTTCTATTCTAAATCTTAAAAATACGAAGGGGTCTAGGCAAATGGCACATGTATAGTAGGTATGTATTTGTGCATGCTATACATTGGACACAAAAGCATAGATGTTTTGTTACCTAAAAATCCCTGTTGTGAATTGTTCTTGTTTAGTAGACCCAGTCATAAGCATATTGCTCACACGCAGAAGATCTCTTCTGCCCCATCTACTGCTTACAGAGCTGCTCAGTGCTTCTCAATATTGCTGACTACGTTAGATTTTACAGCTGGGGCAGAGGAGTGGGAATGGTCAAGGGACATCAGAAATGTGATGATCAGGCTTGGAAAGTCCCACTTTCCAGGAGTGGGAAAAACCCATCTACAACAGATTAGTAGCATTTCAAGAAGGTTCTAACATGGCAGAGGGCTAAGATATGGTTTTGGTTGGTTTTGGATGCAAATCAGAATGAGGGTTGTCAGTGATTACGAGCATCTTTCTCATACATACTTTTTATCCTCCTCCAGAGATTATTTTCTCCCCGTCTCTTCAGCCTACTTTCTTCTACTACTTAATGAAGACTTTTTCACTCCCCAAAACAGCCCCTGAACATTCTCCTGAGTCCTACAGGAGAGGGCCTGCTTCTAGGCCTACTGCACAAAAAGGAAAGGGAAACAAGCAGAGAGGGGCTGGGAGACTGCAGGGTTTTCTACTTTGCTTTCCTGTGTGGGGACAGTGAGACAGGGGGAGGAGGAAAGGAGGCTGCCTGCACAGATTCCTTCCCTCCTCCTGCAACAGAAACAGCAACGGGCTGTGCAAACAGAAGGCGAAGAGGGGTTCAGTCTAGAGCAGTCCCAGTCTCCTCAACCAAAGGTGAAATAGGTAGTTGCTTGCTTAAACAATGGTCTATTTTGCCACTGTTTCGAGTCAGATATATTTGTTTCTCATGCATCATGGCTTCCTTCTCAACCTCATATACCCTCTTGTCTTCAAAGCAAGATGGTCAATACTACTCACTTCCTACAAATAGTTACCACCCAGAAAACAGCTGCTACACAAGTCTCAGCTAAAGCATTTATTAACTAGTCTTCTTACCCCTTGGTCATTTTCTTTGGTGACAGGATCTTTGAATGATGTTTTAATCTTCAGGCTAAGGATGCCACCTTTGCTTTTACAGCCTAAATTTTAATCACCACCATGAAAGGAAGAGATTTTTTTTTGGTTTTGGTTTTGTTGTCTTGTGTGTAAGAAAATAACGTACTCAAGGGCTTCTTATGCTTAGAAGTCTTGGAAAGGGGGGAAGGATTGTAGGGTTTGGGTTCTTTTGTTTGTTTGTTTGTTTTGTTTTGTTTTGTTTTCCAATAGCCTACCATAAAATCCAGCCACAGAGAAGCTCACTACTGGGAATAAAGTTTAGAGGAAAAGAAATAAAAACCACTACRCAGAGCAGATTTGTTAAACCTAGAATTAGGACTGCTGAAGGGAGGAGTGGAGCTGGTAATGAAGTGTGTAGAAGTTTTTGATAAATGTGTGGATGCAGCCTGTTAGTTAGAGCTATATGAAAATCTTTTGAGCAGCCCTATTGTCAGCATAATGTAGAATGTTTTGCAACTAATGAGCCAAAAGTTATGTGGAACATTCACATATTATCAGACACAGCATACCATCACTTTCCTGGAGGTGAGTACAAAGTACTCTATCCTCTCATGATTAAACTAGAAAGATATATGTTATTTCCATGAACTATCAATGTTTTAGCTTGTTTTTTTTTTCTCCTTGAATTTGTGTCAGTTGCAAAAAGTTATGATTGCCATTTCTATTTTAGCAGTACTAAAAATTCCTAATCTGAGGATAATCCCATTGCTCTACGTGCTTTGCTATTAAAATGGTGATGTCTTATTCCTAAGGCTTTGTAAATTAAAGATTAGTTATTGTCATCTATAAATAAGGCTAATGATACACAAATTCAAAATAAATACTGGTAAAAAATTTGGAGATGAAAGGCAGAAAGAATGTAGATGTTTTTATTTCTTTTCTCCCTATGTACAGTTTATTTTTGTGGTTGGTTACCTAGGAAATGGCTGTAGGTTGGAATTTGTTTAACTGTGTTGTCAGATTGATTGTCAGAGTTTTGAGCAGGGTTATAAGTAGTGGATGCGTTCTTGATGCTAGGAAAAAGTAAAGATAATTTGTCTTCTTATTAAAAATATCAAAAAAGCTATAGTAGAATGCACCTTAAGTCATTTTACTTTTGAAAATCTTGCCTGAAAATAAATCATGCATTCATGGGTTAATATAGCCGGAGTGGGAAAATATTTTCCATTGCCACAGTAATACTGCAGCATGAAAGAATACCATGTAGTTCATCTAAGTCTGTCTAACATATGTACCCTGCAATTTCTTTCACCTGCATATACTTGTCTAACTGCTTTGTATATGTGCTCACAGCAGGAAATGCTATGCCAGGGTTTGTAGTCCATGCTGTCCATTAGTTACCATCTAACTAAATAATCTGACCCAAATTCCTCCATTCATAGTCTTTCCTTTTCCAGAGATATTATAACACCCTACTTTTTAACTCACATCTTGTAAGTCACATCATATAACTCATGTTACAGAGTACATCTGTAACACCTTTCTTATTTCTCAGTCTTTAAGTTTTATAAAATATAATCTTTGTTGTTGTGTTACTATTTCCCAAGTTCTTCTTTCATTCTTTTTGACCATTTATGTGAACACCCATAACAATTACTAAATGTATTCTGAATATCAAAGCTCAGATTCTCAGTAGTTTTGCACTATTTTGTCATCATTTATACCTCTGTAATGTGCATATAAATTGCTACTAAAAAAGTGGAATCATTTTATACCCACTTAACACAGGTGAAATTGACAATAAAAAGTGCAAGGCAGTGGAAATTTAGGCAATAAACATGCAATTATATTTTTTAAAAATCAATAAAAACTCTTCCAAGTTACAACCATAGCATGAACAAAATAAAGCAAAATCAATAAACTTAAAACCACCCTTCTGCATTCTGCATTCTTTAAAGTACTAAGCAAAAAGAAAAGCTTGCTAATACCTTGGATGTCAGAAAACCTGAGCTTTCCTGTACAATTGAGATAGTGAATTCTAGAACTGAGGGTACAATATTGTCAAGTCTTCTTAGTTCTGATGTCAAAATTGAGGTTGGTTAGCTTGAATGTCCCACTAGTTTTCAATTGTTGCTGTTTATTAAAAAAAGAAATTTCCTATTTGCCGTGGACCTACAAGCCTAAGCAAAGTAACCACAAAATATTGACTTATGTCCCAAAATTAAAAGTAAGACAGATTACTGCTGAAAGAAAAAAACAAAATCCTGCTATTCCTGTGTGATAAACAAAAAAGCAAGTGCTTCTAACCCAATTTTACAAATTTACCTCTTCACGTGTTTAGTGATTAAGTAAATGTTTTCACTAAGAACATTATAGACATGAGAAACTGAAAATGTGAGACAAAAAATAAAATAATTAATACATAATTAAAAAAAAAACAGTGATAGGCAACTTGTGCTGCTATTTCCTGTTTTCCTTCAGTAAGGAATATGTATAATATATATTTGAAGCTACCAAACAAGAGTCTGCATACATATTGGAGTGCTGCAGAATCTCAGGCATGTTACTTGGAATTTAAGTCTAACTTGCTGCATAGTACACACAGGGCCTGACTGTGGAATATTTCAAAATTTACTTACTACAGTTTGGACAGAGCCTCTCTAATTTCCACTAGTAAGCAAGATGTTGTCTGTAGGTGAACTTTCAAATTAATCAAATGGCAGGAAATTGGTGGATAAAAGTACTCTATCAAAATGAAAACACTGTCTTTTGAGATTGAGGATGATCAGTTTAAGGAAAACATTACATTCTGCAAATAAGACGTTTGACACTGATTAGCATTTACAGGGCACAATAAATATGAACAGCTCCTGCAAGAAGTAAAAGGAAAGGTATGTATGGCAAACAGCCAGCAAGCTGAAAAGATAGGACAGCACTAACACAATATTACTAAAAACATTAACTATGAAGATACCAAAAGAGAAAGAAATTTAAGAATATTAAAAGAGGAACAGGAATAGAGGGTGGGGAGTGGAGTGGGGCGGAGAGGCTTACCAACAAGATCTGGCAGAAAGATATTCTCACCTTAGAGCTCCACCTGAAGAGTGAGATAAGGAAACTGGTTATGATAAGTGGGACTGTTTTATGTGCTGTTCATGCAGTGATGTTTGTGGGGACTTTGAATATGAAAAAACTGCAGGAAGAGAACTAAAAATTTGAAGAACATGGACACTGAAATGGGATACAGAAATATGAAAGCATGAAAAAAGAACAATATAGGACAAAACAGAAGCATGAAGAACCCTGAAAATGCAGTTGAGAGCACAGGTAAAGCATTGGCATGTAAGCATTTAATATCTCAGGCTATAAGACAGAAGTGTATGAGAAGGAAAAAAAAAAAAAAGGAAGAAGAAAGAACAGAAAATACAAAAAAGGCCAAGCCATGTCCCTGTTGCCACTCTGTCATCATCTGTGTCCTAGAGCTCATCCACAAAATTCCCCCTTTTCTCCTCAGGGAGAAGAGAGTGAAATTTGTGACATGTGAATATGAGAGATATGCAATGCAAAGTGAGAGCAGGGTACTGTGAAGCCAGCAGGACAGGAGAACTGAAAAGAGTTTTCCTTTTTTTTTTTTTTTGCAGAATAAAACATCTAAACTCCCTCTGTTCCCAAAAAACTATTCTGAGAAAATGCTTAAGGTGTTTTTCCTATCTCTGAAAGAAACTGTACTTCTAGCAGGCAGAAACTCCTGCATGGTTTGTCATGTTAAAAAGACTTTTATTGAATTTAATTAAGTTTACACTGTGTGTAGGAAATGTTTGTCTGTGTGAGTGTTTGAGGTGTGCATGTGCTCAAGCAGAAGCAGGGGAGGAATTTAGTGTCTGAACACTAGAGAATAGGAAGTTTGAATGATAGTATCCGTATATGCAGACACTGATTTGAAGTGATAAGATGTTTAGGGAGCTGTGAGTGGAAGGAAAGACTGACAGAGAATGCAAGATAAAAAACAACTCAGGGAAGGTTGAGATGGAAGAAGCACATAACACTAAACTAAAGAAGCCTAAAAATAAAAAAATTTCGGATACCAAATTGCTAAACACAAAATAGATGTTGCTAACCAGAAATAGTGGGACAAAGAGAAAAGAAGGATGATGAAAATGTACACTCTTGTAAAACAGCTTACATGGCAAATGAAGAGGAGGAAAGGGTTTAACAGAAGACCTTTTTGTCAGGAAAACAGATTAAAAAAAAAAAACTCAAAGGATACACAGTATTTTTAATTGGTTAGTAAAATGCAGAAATAAAATCCAAATGTAAAATTAAATGAGATAGCTAAAAATGTGGGATGCTGAAGATTGCCTAAAGCAGCATGATGCCCAGGGCCAACTTTGACTACAAAGTCTCAAAATCATTGCAATCTTATGTTTGCAAATGACCTCAGTACAATGACTTTGAAGCACTTGTTACTTCCAATTTATATAACATAGTGTGTCTTACAAACAGCATGCTTATCCTTTCCTGTCTCATCAAGAGCTACATTTTTCAGCAGGTTTGTAGGAAAGTACATTTTCAGAACCTCAGATTTTCTTCAGCATGCACAATTTTTGCCTACTAAATGTGTAAAGTGTAATTTTCTGCTTGAAGTAACTATAGGGAATTTCAGACTATTTAGGATTGTAGTTCTCTGTACTCCATTGATCTGAGCCACACAGAATTTGTTTACATATGATCTGATTATAGAAAGTGGAAGAAGTGAGCACTTGAGGTGTCTCTTTTTTTTCTTTTTCTTTTTTTTTGAAATGAGACAAAAAATAAGTGAACATTTGGTAGAATATGAATTCATAACTCTTTTGAAAACGTGTATCTCAAGAGTGAGTTATATTTGCCTAGTGATAGATATCTCCATTGTAGAAGTCTACATCTGGGTTAGTCTCCCTCAGTTCAGAGGCTCTGCTAGGACATCTCATCATAAAGTAGAGGGTAAAAAAGGTCAACTGTATTATATTTAATCTGTACAATTCCTATCTTCTTTTCACAGGGCTTGATGTCATAAGTTCAGATGTTTGTTTGAAGTGAATCCCACATAGCCTGTCTGATATAGACCATTACTGCTAGATTCCTGATAAAATAGTAAGAAAGAGCAAATGCCTCTTTCGTTCTCAAATAAAGGACAAAGTGTGAGAAGACTCTCCTTTCTCATTTTGCAAGAAGTAGCTTCAGTTCTTGATGACAGGAGATATTCACAAGGCATAGCCAGTCACTCTAAGTTTTTTCTCATCAGGAAAAACAATGAGACCAAGTCAAAATGAAAACAAAAGACAAAAATGGCAGATCTTTTCAGACTCTGGCCTTCCAGCAGACCACCAGCTACTGCTTAGTCTCTCTTAAAACTCCAGGAGACTTTTAATCCCTGTTGACTTTTCAGGATGCAGTCACTACTCCTTGACTATAGGCTACAGTCTCTTTCCAGTCTCCCCTCTTCAAGGAGATGGAGACTCACTCAGCCTCACTTAGACTCACTCGGATCATAGATCTCAGTACAAAAGTGGATTTATAATGGAGACTGGTTCCTTAGGGAATAGAGTAAGCAGCAAACAGAGTAACTTTGGTATCGTTAGGGATCATTTGTTTCAGAATCTTGAAATTAAAGACCTAGACCGTAGTTTCCAATTATTTGATTATTTCTTGCATCCGTTCACCCACTCTTTTTGTGGTGATTATCTTCTGTTTTATCTATCACATTTATTAATGGGTTAATTGCTTTATCAGTTCCAATGTAATATATGATCATGTGTATGGATCATGTACTCACCACATAACTTGGAATTATTTGAATGCTTCCCAGTCAGCGTTAGCACATGTTTGATTAACTGCTGCTCAGAGTCTGTTTCAGTTACTCTCTTAGCTTCTCCATTACTCAGTACTAATCAGTGAACAACATGTACAGCTTGATTCGCTTTCCAGCTAATGCACCAGCTTGTACTCAGCTATCAGTTCTGTCACAGAACAGCTGATACAGATAGGTGGATAGTTAATGCACCACTTTAAGTGGCAGTCTTGCCTTTTATGATATTGCTTAATATTTCCTCTAGATTGAAGCAGAAAGGTATATCTTCAGTAAAAGAAAATGTGCCTGAAAATTTGATACAAAATGCAATTGCTTTTAATTTTTCAGCTCTGTAGGAGAGTTTAAAGTCAAGTAAGTTTTAAGGAAGTATCAGGCCACTGTGAATATTTTTGTGATTGTCAGACAGTGTCTAAGTTTGCTTGCATTTTCATAAATACATTCTGGGAGAAAGAGCAGTCAATGAAGGGTGTACATCTCTCTTGCATCTCTGCGAGTGCAGAGATTATTACCTACTGCAAGTTCTGCTAGAGTTCTCCAAAAAGTCTGAAGGGACAAATTAAGATACCACAAGATTTCTGGAAGGAATGCCTGTTATTTTTCACACTGTGACTAAGGGAAGCAACATAGTTTGCATTGTTTGTTGGGCTGCCCTCTCACTTCACTCACATTTTTCCTTTGAGTATTTTTAATTTTTTCTTCCCAGAATCTTTCATTGTTATACCTCCTTTATGTTTCTTTGGAATATACCATGGACTAGAACCTACACACCTTTGTGTTAGAGCAGATTGCAATACCTGCCTCCAGGTTCTTGTCATACATTGTATATTAGAATTTATTGTCATGCATTTTATACTAGAAAGTTTTACGTGCATTTGGGAAGCTGGGTTGCTGCTTACTCTACAACAAGGAAATAGTCCTTCTGATTACATGTATGCCCTCCAGGGACGACATTCCTCCACTTCCTGTAATACATCCGATTATGGCCTTTCTCCACTCACTAAAAGATCTATTTACAGGCTCTCCAGGTGGTAAACAGAGTTTAATGCATTAACCTACTAATTATTTGCAGTAGACTCTCAAAGTCTAAAAATCTCCCATATGTTCAAGGCGATTTCTTCCCCTGCAGCAAATTGATTTGATGTATAAAGACGATCCCTTCTGTGTTCTGGGTAGAACAATAGAACCCAAGAGCATATATATGTTCCCTTGGCTTGATTGTTTAGAAAAATTGCTGCGCTAATGTGTTGTAAAACAGGCATAAAAAAGCTAGTCAAAGATTTGATCATACATTCCATTCTATTTCTTTTTGCCTTTTCCTTCCATTTTGAGTGGTATTTTTCCCCACTTTATATATTAACAACAGTGATGAATGCAATGAGATGAGTAAACTTAAAGTTTACCTCAACACTCATCAAAGAGGCAATTTTTTCCAATGTGACAGATCATGTTCCACCTTATCTGTGGATCTTACTCTGTAAGCAAAATACCATCTACAGTATTTTGGTGTTACATGACTGTATTTGACTTATAAATCCTGGTCTACATAACAGGAAGCTTCTCAGGTCATTCTATGGCTGTAGCTTTGCTCTGAATTGTTGTTTAGTGCTGTTTTATATTCATTATTCTATATGCTATTTGCTACTTCATTTGTTTCAGAAAGTGCTTTCACACTGAACTGCAATGTTTGTTGCAATTCATAGATGTCTTATCTTTACCTATATTGTTGTCAGCTGTTCTATGACTTAATATAGTATGACAAGCCTCTAATGAACCTTTATCAATCCAATGTCATTAAGGGCCCCTTTTGAATTTTTTTACTGCTGCAATCATACTCTTGGTGGAGCTTTTGTTTTATTTATCAGATTTTGCTATGTATTGGTATGCACAGTTTCTATTATCTGTATTTTAAACACATATAAGGCATTGTCAGCAGAGGAAAAATGATCCAATAAATTTTATTGTTTTTCAAAGAGCAAAAATATGTCGTACACAATGTCATAAATATAAAACCATTTGTTTCCACAGCCAAAAATGCATTTTTACAGTTATGTCAGCATTGGATTGTGGCTATCACTTCCACTTTTAATAACTGAGAAACAAAAGTTGTTTAGAAACATGTAAATTAAACTTGTAAAATATGTGTCTGTAACTGCAGAAATGACTGGATCCACAAAAAAGAATTTGGCTTTGTGTCGTCCACCTATTTACTGAAATTCATGGTATTAGAAGAAAGTACTGAGGAAAATTAGGTGTCTAAAATGGTGAGCTACAAAATATAACCAGCTGAATAAAATGCTGCCTAATGCTGTTAGTAAGTGCACCAAGGAGCATGGATCTTCATCCTTCATTCCCACAGGTTTTCATGTTTTATTCTCTGCTGGAGGGATCTGCTTTCTTCTCATCAAGAAAGGAGATACCTAGCTAAGATACAAGTAGACAGTGAATCAAAAAGCCACTCTGCTTTCAAATATTTGGAGAGATCCCCTAACTACAAGGCTATTTGGCAATGTGAGGGAGAGGAAAACTCAGAATTTTCTGCAGGAATTGTTCTATTTTTAATTAAATAGTCAAGCCCTCATTGGGCCAGTAGGAACATGACTGGATATCCAAAAGATTAAGGCACTCAGCTGTAAACAGGTAAACCTGGGATTTGATGCCTCTGCAGCGAGTGCTTCTGGTATTTTTATTAGAAGAGTTCACTAGAGCAGACAAGTGAGTACCCTAACCATGAGGCTGAGCAGTTATGGTCCATTTCTTTCCCAGGCTCACTCAGTGAATGCTTAATATGTATATGTGGAACAGAAGGGAATGAGATGGCCTAAGAGCCACCACCAGTGCAAAATGCTTTCTGTCCTAGTGCTCTTAGTACCCACCTGGGAAAGGAGAGAAATAGCTTCAAATCTCCTCAGGCAGAGAAAGCAGACCTGGATCAAGGATGGCCCAACTGTACATGTCTTTGGATAGCAATAAGCAGGTGTGCTAGACAACACCAAAGTATGAATAATTGAACAGGTCTTAGAATGAAACACTTCATATTTTAAAAGAAAGGAAATGTCAGAAAGGAATCACCTTTATTCAGCTTGCTCTTAAAGTTTCTATCAATAACTTTGCATAACTTTTAACACTCTTTATTAAAAAGAACAAACAAATCATAAACTTTACCAGAATTTAAAAACTATTTACATGCAATTATGTACGATGACTTTGGGATCAGTTTTGACTTTCATAAACTGCTTGAGAATAACAGAAATAGATAAAAATTCACTGAAGTGTGAGTGTTATGTTAGCAAAAAAAAGCTACATAAATATTAATTTGTATTTTTTATCTCATGAGCTGTGGAAAACATAGCATAGTTAAGTCTAAATAGGTTAAAGGAGAGTTTTACGTGCAGACTTTTAAAAAGGTTGCAGAAATATGTACATAAAAAGGATAATATCTGTAAAAAAGTGATATCAATGAAAACATTGTATGGGATTGTGACTAAAAGAGAAAAACGGTATGATAAAAAGGGAGAAAAAAAGAAGAGGTGCAAAAAAGCATCAAGTATGCAACATTCAAATCTGAGAACTGTGATTTTATGAGACAAAGAAATTAACTACTCTGAACAGTATGAACACCCACACAACCAAAAACAAGAAAAAAAAATGAATGGGGAACTGATTTTTAAATTTCAGGAGGGAGATGTAGGAGTGTTCATGCTGTTTCTGCTCATGTATCAGCCAGTGGACAATTTCAGTCTTCGGAGTAAATGTGAATCTTTATATTTTTCTTGCATTTGGAAGGCTTTTTATTTCTCTCTCTCTCTCTCTCTCTCTTTTTTTTTTTTTTTTTTTTTTTAACAATTGATGAGAGGGTTTTTTGCAGTGAAGACTGAACAATGTATCAGGATGTTGAAGGAGACCAGGAAATGATGCTGGGCTGTTTTGTTAACAAAATAAAAAACAAAGGAAAGCAAAGAAGCTCTGGAGAAATATCATAAGAAATCCACTGACAGATTGAGAAACATGGATATGAAGGTAGTTCTAAGCAGATATGATCAATACCACCTTCACTACCTGATCTTTCACTGTACGTCTTATTTTCTTCTTTAAAGATTTTATAAAAACATTGAAATGTAGCAGCAGTTTCACTTGAGAAAAATATTGAGCACAAAAGAGTAAGTTTGGGGTACTCTATTTTTTTTTCTCTTATTTATACATATTTCATTCCATTCTTCTAAACTCTATGGATAATATTCTCTGCTTTTTTGTCTTGCTCATTGCACAGTTTTTAACAATAGCTAATATATATTTTATGTACAATAGTTATATATTTTTATTAAGCTAGTTTGGTAGCAGGTTCTGTCCACTTACTACCTGCACATCCAAGGAACAAGCTAAGAAAAAAATAGTCCGTGTGATCAAGCAAAGTCTCTGAAGTTCTCCAAAAAAATCAAGAACATCGTATGTATTCTCACATATGTTTAAGACTAAGAAGGTGGAGGAATATATATTATACACAAATCTTCAGTGAGCGATTTCTTACCTCTTAAAAAAAAGAAACATAAAATGTTAATTCCAAAGCTTTCAGAGAAACATTAGACTCTTATTTTAAAGGTCTACTGTAGCTTGGCTACTAATAAAAAGTGATGACTTAAAGTGATGAACTCTGTATATGACCATAACAGTGGTAGAAAACAATTAAATCTTATGTTTTCCCTGATATATTTTTAAATGTGACTCTAAGATAGAAAAAGCCAACCTCTTTTTTTTTTTTTTAATGGCAGAGCAGTTAACAAAGGAAACATATGAGAACCTTTGTTACTTAAGTTCTTTCCTATTTTCTATTTTTATTTAGTATTTTATTTAGTAACTTTTATTTAGAAATAAATATTTGTTGACATTATGAGGCATATTCTATGAAGGTAATAAAAGGAAAAGTGTCAGATGAGAAAACTAAAGGAAAATTATTAATATGGATAGACTGCATGATGTAAAAATATTCCTGCTATTAGTTAAAAGCATTTTAAAATTAATATAAATACAAGCAGATTCTTTTTCCTGCAGTTGCTCGAATTATTTGCTGAGTTAATACAAAACCAAAGCATTTCTATTTATTCCTTTAATCTTGTTAGTCTCTTTTATTATGCTTGTATTTGACTTTAAATATGCATAACAATGCAGTGAGCTGTTGCTTCATATTTCTGAATAGCCTATTTGGTCCTGTTGGAGTCAGTGGAATTTTCAGCTACTCAAGCAACACGTTAATGAGAAAAACTAGTAAAGGCAATATAATGATTAAATACATGTACTACCATAAGCATATATGTGTTGTTCAACATCTTTGGGGATTTAAATTCAAAGGACAATTTTTTCTTATCATAGCACTATGGCAATAATTGAGCTTTGGACTGGATCTCAGGACCATTAAGAATAGTGTAATCCCTCCAGAGTCTACACGTCTGTTCTGCCCAGTGTGGCAAATAGCAGCTGCAGTGCATTGGTAACTGATCCATCAAGCTGCAGTATTCATGCTCTGGCTATTTCTTATTGCACTTCCAGCTGTAGTATGTAACAGGATATGTGTAAAAGAGTCTACATCTAGCAACAGATGGAGGATAAGGACTTTGAAAGTAAGATTAACATTACATTTAACATAATGGATGAGGGTTAATGGTTTAAAATGACAGCATTCCTTTATATGAGTGGGAGAAAACATGGCTGTTAACAAAAGGAAACATTTGATGGACAGTCTCAACTTTCATTAAAAATAAAATGAAGAGTAGGTTTAATCTATTGTAAATTAGGCTTCTGAAAGTTAGGCCTCTAAAACTGATCTAGCTTCTAAGCTCTACTGCTAAAGTACAATTCCATTTATCCTAAAGTGGAAATCTCTAATGAAATTGAATCCTAATGTAAAATATCCTATGTGTTTTTATTGCCTCTTCAAGGAGCCACAGACTCAGATATATAACTTTTATGTGTATTTGCTTTTGATAATGGACTTGGTAGCTCAAATAAA
Source organism: Apteryx rowi (assembly GCF_003343035.1). NCBI lineage: Eukaryota > Metazoa > Chordata > Aves > Apterygiformes > Apterygidae > Apteryx > Apteryx rowi. Next base: position 82,843 of record NW_020447340.1, read on the forward strand.
TCTAAAAGGTAGAAAGAAACAAGCAAATAGTCTCTCTTCTGCAGCCAACTACTGAAATATCCCCTGAAGTTCAGACTAACCTTTCATATGTGTAAGCCAAGAAGTTTAGACTGGTAAAGAATTCAAACCTGAGCCAAAAATAAATAAATAAATAAAAAGTCAAGCTAATTGAAATATTCAGTTGGAATTCAGCTAACTGCTATATATATATATTTTTTTTTAATATGGAAGTTATTTTATTAATAGGCACTGTGGCACCCTATTGTCATTTGCACTTGCACTATACTGATGCTGCAAAAGAAACTTTTAAATACACCTTCTCAATCATACCATGAGGAATTTATGAATATTTAGGACTCCTGTGTGTCGTGTTTCAAATTCAACAGATCTCAAAAGGGAAGAAAGAAAGTGAACATATGGGTTAATGTGTCTCTTATTACCTGTAGTTTTCTACAGTGGAGAAGTTACCATCAAAGGTTGCTGTCTGAAGGTCTCTTTCTACTCAATGCAATGGAATAGCTGTTTAAAGTTTCACCGTCATTTTAAGGTAAATTGGACTGCATTCTAAACGAGTCTGCATCCCTCTGTCGACTCAGAGAGTGACTAGCTCAAATGGAGATGTCTGCTCTGGAGCCATACGCATCCAACAAGATGATTTGAACCAGAGATGTTGCTGCACCAAAAAGTCATGTAGTTACAATATATTTGCAGTGTTGCCTGCCTAGTCCTGCTTTTCTTTGAGCGTGAGAGTCTGATAAATGAAGGGGGATATTTTCAGACATGCTAAGAGAATCCATTGATTCAAAGGTGATGTTTTCTCGGTATACCACCAAAGAGGGTCTGTACTGCAGATAAAAATAACTTCAAAGGTGATAGTCTTTCTGGAAAAAAACAACACTCTTGTTTTCTCTTTCACTGTGTCCTCCCTACAGATTTTTTTAGTTTTCTTATATACCTTTTTGGAACAGGTACAGATTTAAATTTACCTTTACCTAAATTGGTTTATTGATTTACCTTTCAATTTTACCTTGAATAAATAAATGTTTTTAGAGTGTATTGCTAGACTTTCTGAAACATTTTCTCTATGTGCTCATTTTTGGTGCGCTCTCTCTCTCTCTCTTTCTCTCTCTATATATATATGTTTTTTTTTTTTAAAGATACAAGTCTTTAATCTACAAAGCACCATACTGTTGATACACAATATAAAACATCCTAATTATATCTTTTAATTTTTTACTGGATATACCTCAAACCCCATATTTTCTATAATTAAATACTTTCTTATGTATGACGGTGATGACAGTAATTACATCAGTTGTGTGGGCAGAAAGGAGGAGCATATTGGTTTTTAGATGATGGTCTGTTACAACATCCCTTTGCTCATTGTCTTTGGACTTCAGTGTTACGAAAGCAGAGTTGAAATGACTGAGTTCTCCCACACGTATATCTCCAGAAAACTTGTAGATGCCTTTTAGATATTAGAAACATCTCAAAAGACAGTTTGTCAAGGTATATCCATAGGAAACAATAGTGTGATGATCATTGGTGTATAAAAGTGTAGTCAGACTCTTTTCAGTGGTGCTCAGTCACAGGATGAGAGGCAACGGCCGCAAACTGAAACACAGGAAATTCTGTCAGAACATGAGGAAAAACTTCTTTACTGTGAGGGTGACAGAGCACTGGAACAGGTTGCCCAGAGAGGTTGTGGAGTCTCCTTCCCTGAATATCTTTTTGAATATCCTTGAGATATTCAAAAGCCATCTGGACAGCATCCTGGGCAACTTGCAATAGGTAAGCCTGCTTGAGTGGGAGGGTTGGGCTAGATGATCACTAAAAGTGCCTTCCCACCTCAACCGTTCTGTGATTCTGTGAAAATTAAAATTCTGGAGAAAAAAAAAAACTTAGAACTCTGGGGCATTTAGTGCCCCTATGCAGACCAAACTGTGAACCCTTTCACTCTGTAGTGAAAAGGTATTTAATATATTTTATAGAAAAGATTATAGAATAAACAAAACCTTCTGGAATTTAACTACTGTCCTATGTACATGAAAAGCAAGGTAACCCTGGCAGAAGCTGTAACAAGAGACGAATACAGAACTGCAAAATAATTTTGAAGCATCCAAGTAAAAAATAAAAACTTAGAGTCTTTCTTTTCAAAATAGTAGTATTATATTAGGTCAATTACAATGATCTTCTAGTTCTTAAAGAAAAAAAAAGATAAAATAAGTAAAAAAAATACATAACTATGCAAACCTTCACTGAATATATTTTTCTGTGTATTTGAGTAGTAAACCTTACACAAACATTTCAAGACCTTTTGGTTGACTTGCAAATAAAAAAGTAAACCTCTTACATGTATTGTCAGCACTACTGATCACTTCCTTAGGAATACTTAAGTATAAAACTCTATTTTTTATCATTATTTCTAATTACTTTTGCAAGCAAAACAGTTTTAAAAAATCTGAAGAATGGTCAGCTTGAGATTGGTTTTAACTATGTAGGCTTTTATTTATTGAAAGCCTGTTTTTTTATCTTCTATGTGAGAATTATCCTAAAAGGAAATATTCTTTGTATCAAGTGTTGACTGCTCAAGAGTTAGGACTCAACAACAGTATAGTGGGCAGTACACAATGGTGATCAGAGCCAGTGGGGATGTCATGGAAATAAATGCCCTTAAGAGCTCTGTTCTATGTATTAAATGCAGCAGAGATCCTACCAAAAACTGTATGCAATCTACTATGCTGTGTGGGATTTAGCTTGTCTATCTTCAGGTGTTTGTCTGTGACCTAGATACCAACACAACCACTGCATTGACAAACTAGTTAATACTAGCTCTAAAACCAATGCTGTCTGGAGAACTGTTCAGCTCACCCTGAAGTAGGCACCTCCATGTGATATCTAAACTCTATATCTCTAGACTGCATCAGTTGTAGACTAGATTTCTGTCTCCCAGAGTTGAAGCTTACATGTTTAGCTCATATTCAGACTTCCATTGTAAACACCTGAATTTAAGGCAACCTGAATCCCACCTAAGTTAGGGTTATTAGTAATTTCCTACTCTTTTTAGGTCTTGACTTGTGAACTTAGCATTTTTAAAATGTTATTTTGAAAGTAAGGAGGGGAAAAAAGCCAAATAGAACTGAATTGATGCTGATGATTGTAGGAAAATGTGAAATATTAAGCTCTGTGGCACAGACATTTTTTCTTGAACAAGAAAAACAGAAGATATTGTATAAGTCTAATCTGTGAGAACAAGAAATACATGATAGTCTCTGGGTCTCAGTATGCATCCTGCTGCTTAAAGAGTGTTTGCCAGTGAGTTCCAAAACTATTTGCTGGACATCTAAGATTTAGGACCCTTAGCTTCTCAATTGCAGAATTTCATTGCTCGTGCAGGCCTTTCTCCCTTTCCATTTTGTTCCTACTCTAGCATCATCACCCTGTCTGCTGCTCATATATGGTACTCTGTTCTTTCCCTGTCCTCATTTTTGTTCACCCTCCACTGTTTTTACCCTATTCTATTCAAGCAGTATGCCTTCTTCCTTAACCACTATACTGTTGCAGTAAAAAGTTGAGGCAGTGGTTAAATATTAAACAAGATGTTTAATATACTTAATACTTTACAGAAAGGAAAGTACACAAAGTGAAGGAAGAAAACATGAATAATGCACTAATTTGGCCATCATTCATTATTCTCACACATATAAAACTTGCTATCTGGTTGTTAGCAGTGAAGTATTAAGAGCACAGAAGAGACACTTGGTACTCTCGTTTCCAGTTTCCATTGCCAAACCAGTTTCCAGCAGCTGGAAATTGCAAGGTAAAAATGTAGGACCACTTTCAGAAAAAAAACTTCAGGAAATTTCAGGAGAACCATAAAAAGGATCTACTGAGCATATATGAATGCTGATAAATTGTCCAGATCTGAAAAAAAAAAACAAAAACAGGATTGGTACAAGACATATTCCTCACACTAAAGAAGACATGTTAAGTCTTAGACTCTTAGACCAAGAGAGTTAAATGTTGTAATGAGAGACCTGGTTCTACTTCATTTGCCATGCTGACTATCTCCCCTGTGTACCCTGTTTTCAGCAGCTCAGCCACTCAGTCCATATCCTCATACAGTCTCATCTAGCTGATTAACCAGATCTGGTGCACACAGCCAAGGAAGAGAGGGCACACCAGAATGAATTCCAGCCAGGAGCTGGAATGTCCAATGTGCAAATGAATACTTACAGAAGTCAAATTTTGCATCTGTAGATGAACATTATAGTTCCTTCCTTCCTGGGGACTTTACATGGCCCTTTCTCCATCACAGAGAGGAGGAAAAATGCCCCATCACAGTCAGTGATATTTATTCTGTTCATTATAACCTCAGCTGCAGATGTCATGTGATAACGCAAAAATATCAACTTTCATTCTAAATAAGTAAGATTTTAAAGCTTGATTTCAGCAAACACTTGACAGTGAGATCCAATTTCATTCAGTTGCTTTTAAATCAGGTGTCTTGAGTACCTGATGTTAAAGAGATATTAAAGGAAAAATGAAATTTTTACCTTTTTTAGTCCTTATGTTTGATGCCAGAAGGCATCAATTTGTGAATCTTGCATCAACAAATAGGAGGACAAAACGAATGTGTTCTCCAATCTTTTTAAAGATATTAAAACTATTTTAGCTGTGACTCTTCAAAAACACACCAACCAAATTTGAAAACAACTTGTGAGCACAAATAGCTTTTTTTTTTTTGTCAGACTGTGAATAACTGGAAACTGGTTTTCACTGTGGAAAGCTGACATCTCAGATCTCTTTGCTCCTATGATCAGTACTTCCAACAAATGTTTGGATGTAGAAGAAACAACAATGGGACCCTCAGTAGGTAAGAGGTTCTACCATGGATCCTTGCTGTGTAACAAACAGAGCTGGCATCATGGATATGTCATTGAAGAGGACAGCTCTCTGGCTATATCTGCATTTACCAAAAAGATTTGGAAGACGTGGGTAGGCCTTCACGTATTTCACGATAGAGGATGTATTCTTGCAAGTGCATTTGCACAAATTTGCATTTGCAAGACTATATCAGTTATTGCCAGTTAGCCCTGATGATACCAAAGATAAGAATAAAACTTTCACTATGTCGGTGATGTGGACAGAAACCTGCCAATGTAAAAAATAAATAAATAGATAGATAGATAGATAGATAGATAGAAAAAAGAAGCCCTGGCTTAATCACTGGTGTGAACACTGCCCTTTTTATGAAGGACAGTGGGACAGAGCCTTGGAGAAAGGTTGCCATGGAACCCAGAAATGTAAGAGATGTTGACGAAACCCTGCTAATGTCAAAGATGGGGACAGAGCGTTGGCTGTGTCAAATGGTTGCTATGGAGCACTGGCTCTATTAGAGAAGAGACTAAAGGTCTGGCTGTGTCAGAAATGAGGATGGCACTCAGAATATATCAGTGTTTTCCTCTGATATTTGACTATCTTCAAGAAAGCCAGGAATGGACACCTGGCTATTTCAGAGCTGGGCGTAGAGCCCTGGCTATATCAGTATTTGCTGTTGAGATATTATTTTATCATATAATGGAATGAAGATGCCATCATATCTGTTATTTATCATGTATGTCAGACACAAGGGTAGATTTTGAGGTATTTTAGATACAAAGATTGATCTCTGACTATGTCAGAGATTGACAGGCAGCTCTGCCTGGGATCAAGACTGATATGTGCCTTCGTACATCAGAAACATAAGTAAAGCTATACACTGCCCCACTGTTACTCTAACCATATCTCTAATATGTTAGTGGAAATAAGATATGAATAGGAGGAGAGTGCATGTTTTCTATGTGTGCAGTTAAAGTGTCATGCTGATCAGAGCAGATGTAAGAATGAATCTTTGTACGTATCAACATTTATACTTTTTATTTGTATAAGTAAGTCAGACACATGTACCAAGTTATGGTAATTAGCACAAAAAATACGATTATATTAGTGGCCATTTGGTGCTTGTTTCTGTTAAAGATGGTAATGCATGGGAGAATGGGAATATGAGAGAATGGGAAAGTAGTCCTATTTTTGTCAGATGTGCATTTGAGTGTCTTCTCTCTGCAGGATTCCTTGTTCCTAGAGAGCAGTAAGATACACTTAAAGTGCATTGATTTTGTCCCGGAACTGCAAAAAAATGCATTTATTGAAAAAAAGTCTTAGTGGTGTTTCAGATTTTGTTCTGAAAATCTCTCTGTACCTACAAATGCAAAGGAGATCTACATATACCAAAAAAATCAGAACAGTTTCATTAAAATTTTCCAAGGTTCTCTGATGTGGTTAAGATGGAAAAGTAGCTCTAGGCATTTTGCATATAAGGTGCCAGACTACTGTCAGGGAAGCCAGATTATAACAAAGAGAAAAGTGGCATTTCTACTGTATACAGAGTTATCAGAAAGTGTGATAATGATCTGCTTTTCATTTTAGATTGAGTCTTAGCTATGGAAATTTATAGATGTTGATTCTGTTCATGCCAAAAATGGGGAGAGGATACTATTGACCATTAAACTATAGATATATAATTTTATAGAGAATATGCACACTTYCTGTACCACAGAATCACAGAATGGTTGAGGTTGTAGGGGACCTCTGGAGATCATCTAGTCCAACCCCCTGCTCAAGCAGGGTCACCCAGAGCATGTTGCACAGGATCGTGTCCAGGTGAGTTTTGAATATCTCTAGAGAAGGAGACTCCACAACCTCTCTGGGCAACCTGTGCCAGTGCTCTGTCACCCTCACAGTGAAGAAGTTTTTCCTCATGTTCAGATGGAACTGTGTTTCAGTTTGTGCCCATTGCCTCGCGTCCTGTCGCTGGGCACCACTGAAAATATGAAAGCTTACAATAAAGCTTAGGCTATAGCAAATATAAAATAGAATTCTTTTTATGTCAATGGCAGTTTGTAACTCAGTGAGGAAGAAAGATGCTTGAATCTTTGGAAGGATGAAGTGAAGAAACTCTTTGACAAGTAGCTGAATCATTTCTGATAGCTAAAGGTGGATGGGTCTTTCTATGTCAAAAAATACAGTAAGTGAGTCTTTTTAATATTTATTGTAGTATTTGTGTTAGAATATTATCAAACAAACAAAAATACTCAAGTTATACCCAAGAGGCTTTTCCAAAGGGTAGTGTGATTTTTGTTTCCATTGCAAATAATCATGACCACAGTTAAGAGAAGAAGACGTAGTCCTGTCTTCATTACTTGTGCCTAGTCAGTAATTTTGTCCCAGATTCTTTGTAAGAGATAATTAGGGTCCCCAACTCTTCAAAAGCTTCTTCTGCTATACCTTTAAACAGCCTGCCTTACTACTTCTATTGGCCAGTGCTGGACTGTTGGGAGCTCAAAGTCTGGCAGTGATGGGGAGCAAACAGTGTGTCTAGATTAAGCTGCAGAAAGGGTAACTTTCCCAGCCTGAGGAAGAGGAGAGCAGAGCAGAACAGAGCAGAGGGGAGGCCAAATTAATGCTTTCTTATAGTTGGGCAATTCTTTTAAATGTTATCAAAGAAGTGGGCATCATGTATGTAATCAAACAAATTTTGAAATGTTGTGGTCAGATCTATGCCTGATGACATTGTATTGCATTACATAGACTCAATAAGACAACATTTTAAACTGAAGAGAAAGCTGGATGAGATGTACACGACATGTGCCCTTTTAAAAGGCATGCTTCGTACTTATTAATTAATACTCTGAGGTTGTTTATATTTAGCCATCAGCTCCATCTAGGTCAAATAGCAAGATACCTCATGAAGTCACAGATAATGAGTTGTTATACATTCATATAAATGTCTTGTGTTTTGTTATCAAAGTCAGTAAGTCTGTTCAGACTTCAGAGACAGAAATAAAGTGTGATACAGAAGAGTAAATATATAAACTAGTAAAATTCTCTCTTCCTTTGATAATGAAGTGATAGGGTAAAGTTGGAAGGCAAAGAGGAATTCTCCAAATTCATTGTCACCCAGAAGTCACTGCAGAAGACGTCTTCCCCAGCAATTCTGCATTTCTGCATGGATAAAGTTTTAAAATTTTGGACCATATGGCTTAAAAACCTTCTAAAGGACTACACTAGTTACAGCCTTCTCCTGCCTGAGATGTCGCAGTCCGCGGGAGTAGCGGGAAAGAATCAGACGCAGTCACAGAATGCAGATTCAATTCCAACTTTATTCAGCAATTTGCCCATCTTATATATGTTTGTGCAGTCATGGCATGCAGGCACGCGGCGCCTTGGCCACTTTGATTGGTTAGCTGCTTCAGTGGTTTCACAGACACACTTTGCTAGGCCAATCACCATGCAGATTATGTCACAGGGAGCCAGTCATGGCACCGATCACGCACGCAGCGGTCATGCCTTGTACCTTGCTACTTGTTTAGAAAAGCTGTCTTGCCCTTAACCTTGGTTCCCACTGGCTTCTGCTAGTTTATCTGTACTTTCTCAGGATGTATCATTCCCAGCTGCACCGGTGTCCTTGGGTACGTTTGTCTGAGGGTCCTGTTGCTTGCTACTTGCAACTTTCCACCAGTTTAACCCTGTCATGACCCTCCACAAGATGTAAACTGCCCAAGTCTGCAGCCAGATTCTCTATCATCTATGGAGTACATGGACAGAGTCTTTCCAAAATTTTGAAAAAATCCGCCGAAGACTTCTGTGTGATCCTTAAAAATGTGAATTTACTTGCCTGTAACATGGATTCATGACTAAACAGCACGACTGAGGCTAACTTTTTGGGATGCATAGATTTTTATTCCTGGGGCTCATGCTACAATACTCAAATAAATTGAACATAAAGACTTTTCTTTCTGAATGATAGTATCTTTAAAATATGTAAATGAAAACTGTTTATACTGGATCATGATGACCTCTGTGTTCTTTGCTTTACAACACTTATCTAAAATAAAATTGCATATTATGTTTAAGACTGTTCACCTGTATATTTTATTATAACAATACTCAAGCTTTAGCAATGACAATACCCATTTATCAAGTGGCCTGTTCCTTGTTTACATGGCTACAGTGAGAATTTGGAAGGGAATAGAGAAAAAAGTGTTGGAGAGGCAAGTATCATTTTGATACTTGTTGACATGAGTTTATTTTGTAAGCACTAGAAATTAAAGGACACAAATACACAGGCACACACACACAAAATAAGTATTGCTTCCCTATTCAGGAGACAGTTCAGCTGGCAAAAGAAGGGAAAAGTAATTGTAGTATTACTTTTAGAGAGAGAGAGAGAGAGAGAGAGAATATGTGTGTGTGTGTGTGTGTGTGTGTTTAATTTTATATATTTATATACACATATACATACATACATACATATACATGCATACATACACATACGCATACATATACATACACACACACACACACACACACACACACACACACACATATATGTATAAAATAAATTATTTACTGCTGGGACCTCCCTAAATAAAACTTGGTCACACAAAGACAAAAGAATTCCTGGCAGGATTTAATCAGCACCAATATTGATTTAATAGTCAGAGGCTAGAATAAGACAGATTGATTTATTGACTAGATATATGCAGGTTAGGCCTCTGAGCTCACATTGCCTTTTAAAAACAGCTCTGTCCTTATGTCCCTGTAAAGAATAATTTTTTCAAGGGTATTTTGTATCCAAGGTGATTTTTTTTTCTCTTTCTCCCTCTGTGTGTGTGTACATATATATATATACATATATATACACACACACAAATACGCATGCACATACATACATGTATTTTTTTCAAACAGGTTCCTCATATGTCAGACTACAGTTGGAAGAAGAAGCAAACATATAGATCTGACCTTGTACACTTCAGTACGGTTTGGATATCACAAAGGAAGAGAAATTTCTAATGGCAATTATATACAGTTCTTATCTAATATATTTATAATGATTAATTCACTGTGAAAAAATAAGAGAGAGTAGAATAAAACATTAAAACTTTTTTTAAAAAATGCTCTTTTTTAATTGGTTTATCAGGAGTTAAACAATGTCTGCAGTTTTTATTTAAGAATCTAGCCCAGTCCATCTTCTTACATAGGCCTACCTGCGTTGAGCCCTGCCCATTGTTGGACAAAGCATTGGTTTTTTTAGTCATTCTCCAACATGCAGACATCTGTATCCCCATTTATCTGACCTTTTCTTTGTCTGGGTTATATGGGACACCCACAGTTCATTTGCTCTGAAACCTGGAATATTGTGCCAAAGACTTCCTGAAGCTCTGTCCTCATTTGTTTGTGGTCAGATCTTAAAAAAAGGGACACTACCCTTTCCTACGATACAAAGCCAAAACCTAAATTCATAAATCCAAAATTACAAATGTGTAAACCCCTGGTATGCGATCATCAAACTATGGAATTGTTTAAATTTCTTTTTTTTTTAATTATTTCATAAATATCATAAATTGTTCTTCACAACAGCATAACTGCCAAAGGCTTTCCAGAGATAACCAAGTTACTGCATGATGCTATAAGTTTTTGATAATTCTTGAATAAAACAGTATTTTTTAGCAGGAAGATGTGTTCTGACACAAAGGGAAAGTGACCTGGGAAAGAACATGGGATTAGGGTAAGGGAGAAATAGGACTGCTTCTTCTGGCAGCGGCGCCAGCTTATCCTGGCTTGGTGTGATTGATGAACGAGAGTGGGAGCACTGGCAAGGCCAACAAACTACATTACAGCCAGATGAATTTACCTGATATTTATCTCCATTCAGAGTAACACCTACTCTTAGAAAATAGTTGTGTTGTATGCATGTACATATTATATATATGCATGTATGTGTGTTTGTGTGTGTTTATGTACATAGAATGAAAATATGGTGGAAATAACAAACAGTTATTCCATGCAGGATAACTATTTATGATTCTAGGACAAAAATGTATTAGAGAGGACTACAGGTATGGGATGACAGTGGGGACCTTGAAAGTATGAGCATAGGGGTGATGCCTGAGGGCCCAAGGCTGTACCCAACTCACCAATGATCAATTTTAATCATCAGTGAATTGATGATTAAAAATTATAACCTTGGGAGCTGGGTGAAAATAGACTGGAGGCTTAAAAAAAAACAGAACAGAGTGGGGACCAATGAGGAAGCATACTGCTGAGTGAGGATGACCAAAACTGAAAGAACTGATCTGGACCCAGCTGAAGGATGGAGGACTCCCAGAAAAACATATAAAACCTATGGATGTCCTGGTCTGGGCAGCATCGGTGCTCATTGCTGGGAGCAGTTGCAGTTATCCATGCTGGGGAAGTGTTGCTGCTGCTACACATATATGTTCATGCTATGTTGCTTTTGCTGCTTTGAGTAAACTGTCACAGGAATGAGGAAGGAGTAAGGGGAAAATTTAAGTATCAACTGTGGTTGTAACTCATGTATACGTATACATGTTCACTTACATATTTGAACAAACTCTGTGTGTGTAACTGAATGCATTTGAATGCCAATACAGCCTAGTTATATAAAAGTAAAAGAAGTTGCCAAGATTAGGACTTCCCTTCTCCTCACAGCCTCCTTTTTTGGTTGAGTATTATTTTGGCAACATGTTCATCTATCAAAATCCAATACCAAGAAGAGAGCAGAAACCTTGCTGAGCATTCTCATTTAGCATATACAATAGTGGCATTGCCACCATTTCTTTTGACTGTGCTAGAGGAAAAGTTGACCCATGTTCAGGTCCGTGGATAGTGCCTACCCTAAAGAAGGGTTTTTGTTTGTTTGTTTGTTTGTTTGTTTGTTTAACCCTAAATGGGGGGAAAAAATAGTTAGCTAAATCCTAGAATTATTCTGGAGTCCCACACATTATGACCTGGAAAAGGACAATATTTCAATTATCAACATGTTAGTGGAGCTGAAAGCCCTGATACTGGATGTGTCTACCCTAGCTAGTAGTGCAGCAAAATAGGAGCAATCTGTAGGGAGAAATACCTGGGGCTGAGAATCTATTTTCCAAACTTCAAGATTTTTCAATAGTTTTTACTTCAAATTGGCTGCAGACTGATCCTAAGACTGAATGTGCATTGGATACTCTCTGGGGAGGACATTTTTCAGTTTAGTTTCATCYGAAAGGTATCTGTATTATAAAGTTCAAGAGCCCTCTGTAATGCAAGACAAAGCACATAAAATGGAGATAATCTCCTGAAGAACAGTCCTGATTTGAACTAAAGCAGTACTGTAATGCACAGGTGTCAAGCCTCTAAAAAAGTAGTTATTGTAATGTATTTGTAATCGTAACTATGTAACCTTCATTCTTTAAAAACAGACATAGACATGCTGAAAACAGACCTTAAAAGACCTCCCCTTAAAAATTTTAGTTTCTTCTCTAAGATAGTATAAACGTTCTGTATTAATCAGAATCTTCTCTTTTTCCAGCTCATTTTTCCTGTTAGCCGATGACAGGGGCCTCCTGTCTCTCTTCAAGAAAAGGCCACTTTAAATATTTCTGCATTCCTTTTCTTGGGTTCTAACATGTGTTTCTCTCTTTTCTAGTCTCTCATCTAGAGTGTCCATTGTTCTATGGAGATTGCCTGAGAGATTATCAGAGCTGTTGACTTTTGATTCATGTCTTAATTAAAGCTAATCAGAAGCTGATAGTGCCATTTCATACTTTTGAGGTCTTAGAAAATGTTTTAATTCTTCAAAAGAGCTAAACAAAAAACTTTCAACAGGTTCTGTGGGAGTAAAGTCTCATTTCTCATTTAGAAAAAAGATATCAAAGTCTCAAAGAAACAAACTGCATATAGTCAGGGATAAAGAGAGTGTATGGCTTGGGCAGAATGTTATGCAAAATATCTGAAATCTTAATCCAAAAGTCAGTTCACTGGATGAATCAAATATTTCATCCTATATTTCAGTTTATATTAGAGAAATATTAACAATTAGTCTTAGTACTATTATTATTATTCCTTTATGCCTTTGCATTGTTAATTCTATTAGCAGGTGCCTCTGATGTATTAAGTATCCTGGAATTAAAATTTAAAACAAACCAGACAAAACAAGAAAAACAAACAAAACAGGAAGCTTTAGAGTTTGTACCCCTAAAATCACAGGAAGAAAAATGACATCCAGTAATGCAAAAAGAAATAAACAGGCTTAATTGTATATTAAATAAAACAATGCATGAATTAAAGAACAATATTTAACAGTGGGGGAAAAAAAAAGAGAAAATGGAAGAGTTTACCTCTTTCAGATGATGGAAATTAGCAGTGGGAGTTCTAAGGGATACAGATTATTTTTCTTTTTTTTTTTCTTTTTCACTTAAGACTGTCTGAGATAGCCTGATATACTATAATTAGTGGTTTTCTTTCAAGCTAAATACCATGTGTGAAATCTTTTGCTGCATGCAATTATGGCTGTCTTTGAAATTTCATATACAAAAAGAACATTACTAAAGCAGTGTTGGGAAACAAGCCCCTTACCCATACAGGCTGTATCTGAATTTTGCTTCCATTGATATGTGCTCAGTTCTTTTTTTTTTTAAAAAAAAAAGAATATTAAACCTTTGCCACCCCAGTTTCTATGCATGTAGCAATTCATTAATTAGCTCAATGAAAAATTAAACTTTATTAGAATCTGTTAGGAGTTTGAAAATTAACTGTGCATTAATATTAATTTTTCAGAAAGTGTCTAACACATTACCATACAAAACATAACGTTTAAGTCTTTTTGAAAGTTTATTTCTTCTATTATAGCTTAGTGCGCAGTACACTTAAATATTGATTCTAACTCAGTTGCTGTTAGGCTTTTATGGTCCATAAGAGTTGAGAATGGAGCTTTGTGAAAGTCGGTAAGCACAAATGTTTTTTAACCAAAATTTTGGCCTGTAATTAGGACTGGAAGGGAAACAGCAGGCACATAATTCCTTTCACAAAAGCTAAAATTATTTTTCCCTCAAACTGTATAATACTCATTTATATAAATTTATACCAATTTCCCATTCATTTCTACTGATGTTCATTTTCTTGTCACGTCTTCCTTCAGTTCTCACTTTTCAAAACAGAAAACACTTCCAGCTTCTTCTTGAACAAGAACAACCCATCCTTCTAATCATCCTAGTAACCTTCTCTTCCAATGTTCTGGTCGCTTTCATTTTTCCTGAGCGTGGGTGACCATCATCCACATCAGGTCAGGGCAGCATCCTATAAGTTAATAGTTCCGTATCTCTACTGGAAATTCATTAACTGAGAGAATTTAGAATTTGAAATTTTTGTGGTTATACAGGAATATTATTCAAAATGATTTTACTCTGAATCCAGGTGGGGAAAAGTGGATTATTTTCATTCCTTTCTGAGCCTCTTCATGTCACTTGACTTCTGGGAACATTTCCATTCTGTCTGTTCTATTACCTGACAATAACCTGTAATGGCAGATGCTGTGTCTATTTATGTAACTGAAGAAAATGGGAAAGACCATTCTCTGATCCTGAGGCCTACTCCTATGTCAGAGTTGCGTAATTATGGATAAACTCTTCCACAATGCCTAATGGGAACAGTCTGTTACCTCTGCTGTGCCTGAATCATGCCGTTTCAAAAAAAAGGTCTATAGAATATCCTATTGCCTGATGACTGAAAGGCTGCCCCAAGAATGAAATAGTCCCTTTGGCAAAGAAAGTGATAAAACTACTCCCACCCCCTTAATGGGGATTTTAACTGCTGTGCTTTGAAAACAAATAAAATCTGTAGCTTTCTGCCTGTGATTATAAGAAAGCGTTGTCAGTATTATGAAGGAAGAGGCAGTCCCGCAGAGGAATGAAATTTTAGAGTGTCCTCATGTCAGAGACACACTCCAACACTTTTACTCTTAGTTATCACATGACCTCCTAACCAGGATCTTCAGTTTTTGGATCCACTAATTCTCCCCACATATAATTATTACAGACATACAGAACAGATTGGATTCTCCCAGGAATTTAAGTAAGTTGATGCCTCAAACTTTTATGAATTGTCTAGGGAATCTGACTTAACTGGAACAAAGTAGACAYGCAGATGGCACTTTTTCTGCCACCCTTCTCCAACAATAGAGGATGTGAGTGCTTACTGTTATAGCCAAGTCTGTTATAACCAGGTGAGCATTATATTTTCAGGTGAGTGCTTGAGATTCTTCCAGATATCTTGGGTTTGTATTTCTTCTTTTCTTTTTTATTCCTAGACATATATTTTAGTTTGCCACATAATAAGAACACACAGTATCTTCTCTCATCAATAAACTCAAAAGCGATTCTGCTTTGCTGCACACTTACCCCCTGTGTATTCATCCTCTGATAGAGTAAACTAGAATAAACCCATTCTGAAGTATCGTGTCCAGTGCTTTCTGCATTCCAATACAGTGTTGTATGCTTTGTGCAACTCTCCTTGTGAAAAAATATTTAATTTGGAAGCTGTATTCTACTAAAAATAATTACCAATTTCCAAAAATAAATTGCATATCTTTTTAGCATTGTATATTAAATAGCTGGATTTTTATGACACTTCTTTTGCTCTTAAGGCAAATATTAGGCCTGAGGTCTGCACTGGCTCCTCCAATGGCATCTTGAGGAATCTGTTGAATTCTTAGTCTTATTGATACAGTTATAAAATTACTGTGTCATAGAATACCTCCATGAGGATGTTGAATCCACCACAGCTTGCCCACATTTAGCAATAATTTTGGGGTGAAAATACCTTGGGAGAATGGAATGACTGAAGAGAATGAATCATTTCTCACCTCTCTACTGGGAATAGACCCTGGGAATAGAAAAATCTCCAAACGAACAGGAACAGCAAAGCATGTTTTTTGAAGAACACAGGGAGAGAAGATGGAAACCTCCGAGATCCACACAGACAGAGCTGAGACCTGAGGGAAGACGAAAGAAGTTTGTTTCCACAACAAGGCCAAGGGAGTCTAACAAAACAACCAAACATTTGGGGTCAATGTGAATTTCAGAGCGAGGTCCAGTGAGTGCAGCCTCCAATTCAATAGCTTTAGTAACCTCATGAGCAAACAGAGCTCTGCCAAGGCCAAGCAACAGCAAGTGCCTCTTGTAATTCAAAGCTGCTAGAAGAGTCACCTGAGGTTCTCCTTGATAGTTCCCCTTATTGACATTAGAGTATATGCTGTGGCTGAATCAAAAGCAGGAAATCTAATTACTGGAGTCTTTGGTAATCCCTTCTGAAAGCCAATACAAAACGATAGCAGCTAGGGAAGCTCTGATCTGAATTAACTCTTAGCAATTCCTAGGATCAAGACAGAGAAACAGAAAAGTTTCTCTCATACTGACTATCTCATTCTGACTATCAAGACTGTGATATGATTTTTTTTTTATCTTATGCTTGTGACAAGTGAGATTTTGAGTAAAACAATGAAATCAGAGTAATACTTAATACCGCCAAGCCTTTCTAAAGCTTTTTTTTTTTCAGTTTTCATTTGAGCTGTTTCAAATTTTAGACACATAACTTAAAAAAAGCAAAACCAAAAACAACAACAACAACAACAAACAATTAGTTGGGGAGAATCCAGAGGACAGTAACAAAGACGATGGGAGGACTAGAGAATATGACCAATTTTAAAATATTGAAACAACTGCAGTCCTTTTGATATAGGGAAGAATGCCAATCTCATGTAGGTATCTATATCTTAGGAGAGTCAGAATTAAAAAAAAAAAAAAAGCCAACTGTTTATTATTGGTTTGTCATCCTATAAGAGCACCTATATCAGCTCAGGCATAAGGTCAGTTCAGCCAGCATCCTAATTCCGTCATGCCTAATTGCAGAACATGAATCGAGGAAAAGGGCCAGCACAGGATGGCTGTTGTGAGCACATGGTTAGGTGATAACTATTTCCTTTCACGCTGTAAGGAACTTCACCTCCCAGCACACTTTCATGAATGGTATTTCAGAAGATCGGCTCGGCAGCACCTTTGTGTGCCTGACATTAAATGTTTTTGTAGATCTGGTCTTCCCTCTTTTCAGTGCCATTTAAATCCCATCACACAACTTTTACTAAGATTGTATGTACACATGTATACACGTGTCCACCTACTCTACCTTAAATGATGAGGGAAGAGTGGATTTTTTACTAATCTAGGATAAATATTTGCAAGTGTTTCCGGTTTTGAAAAATGTTAGAAAAGCTAAGTTGACATACAGCACACGTTTTGAAAGATGTCTGTTGGCATGTACACACAATCACACAACCACATATATTTGCATACACAGATACATAGTCTTCTGTTTTTACTGTTTCCCAGTGAAGAAACCATTCAGAAAACTGGATCACACAACATGTATGTTTATCTATCAAGTATGAAACTAAGTTGTTTTCTACAAAGCAACAAGACAAGGTGACATTTTAATCATATATGAGCACAGATGAGTATTTAGTGAAACAGACCATAAGGGGATTTTTGCTAGCTGCTGTTGCAAAATGATTCCCATTTAGGATAAAAGCTATATTATGAAGAAAAAGTCACGATTGAAATTCAAATCCTAATAATGTTAAATTACAAAGAAAGTGCTTATAGTAGCATTAAAATAACTTAGATAATAAGAATAAATTAGACTTAAATTTGCCATTGATAATGTACAATTATAGATCAAAAGCTAGATTAAGGAATTTTTTTTGTAACAAAATTACAATGCTGAGAAGTCTTTCAAATAAGTTTGTCTTTTAAAAGATGTCTTATTACAAGTTATTGTTTTATAAATAAAGGTTTATATATATACATAACACTTAGTGAAGTTTCTAAGTATTCATCCAATGTTCTCATTCCTGAATCACAATAATACTAAAATGAGTAACATATTATTATTTCAGAAGCATTCAAGATACAACACAGACAACATTAAGTTATTTCTCTATTCAGAACAGTTTTTAACCATGTAGCTGCATCTCACACAGACATAAATACTCTTTAAGCAGTACCCTTAGTTACTATCCTTTCTTTCATATGAAAAAAAAAAATCTGAAATCCATAATATCCAGATAAAAATGGTAGGAAGCAATTGCATGGAATAGCTGGTTCTGAATGAAACATATATATGAGAATGCAAAATATAGTGCTATACTGGAAGAATATAATCCCATGAAATTGATAGGGATTTTGTTATATTTTTTTAATAAGGACTGTGTGTGTGTAACTTTAAAGACCAATATTTCATGACTCGGTAAATATGAGTATTGTTCTATAATAAATGCTTGTATTCTATGAATTGATACTTAGTGTATCCAACATCTCGACATTTACTCTGCATGTTGGAATAATTCATATTTATAGTTACACATAAGCTATATTTATAAATACTCATGGACAAGCACATCTACTAGTATATACTGGATAACGCATATTAATGAACACTTTATTCACAGAAGCTAAGTAGTGTACAATCACTGATGAACATAGATATTTTCATTAGAAATGGAAAATTAGTGTCAGCATTTTGGGATCAACCAACCTCTGGCAGTAGATGTAGTCTTTGGCACTTTTAAAATAATAAAATCAATGATCTTTAGTTATATTGCTGTAAATTAATTTTCTTTCAACCATAAAGGTTGTGATAGCTTCTTAGTTACACTTTCACCTCTAGGCTTGTTTGGTTAAATCAGCTATTTGATTTAAAACAGCCAAAAGCTTGGGTTGTTGTAGAGGGTTTTTTTTATCCACTGCATTAAAATTGACCCCTAGATTTTATACATTTCTAGTTTTTGACAGTATATGGCAGATTATTTCCCACATTAAAAGGACTAAAATGTCAATGCATTTACATCCAATAAACAGATCCACACCATCTAGCTCAGCACTGTGTTCGCTTAAAAATAATATATTGCTCTCCATAAACATGTAACATTAATAAATTATTTTACTATTAATGCATTAAAAACTGGAATTTAAGCATTAAAACTGCATTTGCTTTAAAAATAATATAAAACAAACTCGTAAGAAAACTTAAGTTTTCAGTGCAGGTTTGCTACATATTCACACTAATGTTTACAGGAGAAATAAAACTTCAAAATGATGCTACCTCAGGAAATTTATGCTGTTGGTTTTTTTACAAAATATGATGTGAAACAAGAATAGAATGTAAGGGAGGACCTTATGTTTTATAATTTCTTATATAATATATTTTGATATAAATATTTGCATCAAGTCTTCTGAATGAAATATTCAGAATGAACAAAGATAGCTAATTTTTTGAAATCATGGAAATTAGAGAAGGAAAAGGCCTAGTTCTGCATTTGATCTTACAATTTTGGCAATTTTATTCTTCTGACAGGGTAATACATAGAGAAGATTGACTTTTTAAATTTTAATTTCCATATAATCTCTTTATAAAGCTCCATTCTTTAAGTGTTCTGTGAACATAAAGCATTTTTACAGGTGTACATATACTTTACCTTCAGATTTGACTTAGGGGAATGTTGCCTACTTCTTCAAATATATATTATCCATGTTATATGAGAACAGGTCTTCTCAGTATAATTGCTGTGATTGAGATAGGCATCAAGCCCTTAAAAAAAATCTTCATTTTGAATTTGTATAAACTCTGGAAGATTTGGCTTTTTTTTTGTAAGCATGACTTGGGTTGTATGATCTCCTTTTAACCTGATTAAAAAATGAAAGTTAATACTTCTGTAATTCACTTTTAATCTTCAAGAAACCATTCTCTATTTCTCTGTCCCTAAAACTGCTGTCTGATTTCTCATATTCCCACTGCAATCTTTTCCCATTTAGAATTCAGGTAAAATCTTGTACCATAATTTTCCTTCTGCCATTAGTACATCTTTTCATTTGAAACTAAGGTAGTTAAAAAGACAGCCAGAATAAAAGACATGACATCCTATTTTAGAATCCTTGCTGTAAAATGTAGTGATAGCAGAGTCAAGTCCCCTCATTCTGGAGAGGAAAAAACAAGTATAAGTTACTTCCATTGCCTAAAGGGAGGTGATCTCATACTACCTCATACAAAAAGACACCCCAATCCCAAGTTACAGGCTGTTTGAGGGGAAGAGGTAGAGGAAGTGCGATCAAACCAAGACCTTCCAGAGACAAATAGGGTAGGATTCGTCTTATTAGATGTAGATGTTTATAATACAGATGCTTATAGCTGAGATAGTCACGCTAAGCTAATTTATAGGCAGTGGAGAGAGATAGGAACTTCTCTAGGTCATAATTCATCTAATCCTAAAGACTCCTCACATTAATAAAAGCCTTTTTCTCTCCATTGACTGTAGGGGAACTTAGCTCACCAGCTTCTCTGCAGTAACCTATGTGATAGATGCCTACATTTCATTAGATGAATCCCATGAAAACAATTAAATATTATTTGATCCGGATATAGAAAAAAGGGTGAACATGGTCCTTATCTAGCAGTACATCATTGTCAGAAATGAATGAGCTAGATATTAGTCTCTACTTAACTGAAACAGAGTTGTAGTTCCCAAATCCATTTGTAAATGTAGTTTTTGTCTGCACACATGGGCCTACATACCCATGTTGTGTAATTAACTAATAATAATAATAACCTTGAAACTTAGTGATTTTTTAAATTGTATTTTGTAAAAATTTAGAAAATAATTACATTTCACCAATTTAAAATAAATATCTCCTTCTTCACTTCTCTTCTGACACTCTCTAAAGTGAGGGTAATGGCAGATAGTGTCACCAAAGAAATGGATCTACCATTTCCTTTGTCCGTCTAAAGCTAGTGTGCAAGAGGAAAAAAAAAGAAAAAAATAATAAGGAAAGGGAAGGGAAAGGAAAGGAAAGGAAGGAAAGGGAAGAGGAGACAGTAAAAAAGAAGGTAGACAGCTGAAAACTATTGAGATACAAAAGGAGTACTCATTTTCTATCAATACCAAAATGACCTGTGCAGTAAGTAATGATCATAGCTTCTTAAAGTGGCAAATCATGATTTAGTTCATCACAATCAGAAAATAGACAGAAGTATCACTAGTGCTTTACTACACCTGTGACAAAACTCAGGATTTGAAAAAAAATACAAATTTATTGCATGCATAGCTATCTTTTCAAAGTAATCAAAGAAGGATTTATTTATTTATTTATTTATTTATTTATTTTAAGAAAACATTCTATTTATTTATTTATTTATTTATTTTAAGAATACATTATATTCTATCAGATTTTTTTCAGGAAAGCAGATACCTAAGTCTACTGAGATGAAAGAGAAAAAGAGTTAAGATTAATAAGGGCAACATTTAATAAATTTAAATCTTTCTTCCTAAAAATGGTAGCAGTGATGACCTTTTTTCACAATAAATTAGAAAACCTTGGCACTATTTCTAGATGTAATCATATTCATCTGCTTGGTCTCTCCAGAGGAAAGAGAGCTGAAGATTGTATTGAAAAGCTATTAAAATTCTTTTGACTGAAATCAAAATAACTAAGATTTTCCTGAGTTGCCTGAAGTTACTGAGGGATGAGAGTGCTTACTACCTGACATGGGTTTTGTCCACTGCTGGAAGGGAGATGAGACTGTCACCAGAGTATCTCATGGCTCATCAGCTAATATTCCACTGCTGAAATGAATATCATGATCATATGCTAGATGACTTCTCAGAAACCTCAGTGTTCCCCAGTCTCATTGGCTTTGGTGTGCCCAGTTCTCTGAAGTATACGTGGTCATAAGAACAGTGCGGGACACATTTTTGCTCCAGTCATTCTCAGAGGTGAAATCTTTCAGTGACTTTCTAATGAATCCTATTGAGACCACTGTTAATTGAAAACTAATAAAGCATAACTAATACAGAAGATAAACGACTTCTGTTTCTAGACTACTGCCCACAGCACAGCATGAAAGAAGACATTTCATAAAGGTGCAAAAGAAATGGCGATGATATGATGCTGTGAATTTAATGCCCTTTCCTTCAAAGTAGTGTTTGGAATACAAAGAACACTTGCATAAGTTATTACATCAAGAGTAAGCTTTCATTCATTAGTGTTGTTCATTGTGATGTATGAGACATAAATATAATTGCCTCCTATCTAACAAACTACTTAACCACAGGTATAACTTAAAGCACCCAACCATTCCCATAGGCTAGAAGAAAATTATTAACCTTAAAGAGATACACATACTGAAGTCCCTCACTGGATTTGGAATGAAAATATCAAGACTAACATCAGGGGAATTTTAGTCTTGCTTATCTGTGCAACAAGTCTTCACAGCTTATCTTTCCCTCCCTGTATGAAAAAGTAAGTATTAACTTTGGAAAAGACAGGTCAGAGTATATAAAAATACACCTGTTAGTAAAAGAGACAGGAACGTCTATTTTAAATTGGTAATTTGGTGGTGTTAACTTGATTTGAAGAAAGTTTTGGATTCATTAACCCTTATGATGAGATATAAGTGATTTTACACTTACAACTCCTTTCTACTATTTTGCATTATCTTATCTGAAGGTGCCTATCTGAGGGTGCCTGGAGATAACACAGCTGAGCCAATACAACAGCTCACCAGAAAAGAAGGTCACCTTTCCTTCTCCCTTTTCTCAACCCCCCTGCTACTTTCCTTCTTCTTGGCATGTTGGCTTTTGTGCTTGGCTAACTTCATGGTGAGCTGATTCAGCTCATTAATCTGGAAGAAAATTAGCCCTAGAAAAAAAAGGTTAAAAAGGGGCATTTTTTTGCTGATTTAGTCAGCTAAGGAATCTGCACAAGGTGCACAGAGCAGGAGAGGGAAAAGTTACAGGGAATGCCCCTTCTGTTGGCTGCACGTTGTTAAATCGTCACAGCTACATAGTCTCAGCACACTCTGAGTGACCTTTGTTCAGCCTCTGATCTGTGAAGGCAACTGAAGCGCTGTCTTCATGTTAGATACATGAATAGTTCCTTCTAAGTCTAGGGACTTCTCAACGTAATTAAGTTAATCTCATGCAGAAGTGTTTATGGTTTGTTCACATAGGGGTAAAACGTTTTCTCTGTGTGAAGACATTACTAACAGAAAGCGAGTCAAAGAAATTATTTCTAAAATAATTTAATTCTTTGGTCTTCCTTATAACTGCAGAAGACAAAACAGTTGTAGTTCTTCTTTGAAATGTTTCTTTTACTGTGCATTTGCCAATGTTCGTGTGTGCCAGGGTGTGAGGAATTTACAGTAGCAAATGTGGCAGTTTATCTAAATCCTCTTTAGCATCAACAGCGTGAAAAAAATGCCTGAGGGTAAAAAAGAATACTGTGAAATAGGCCTTTGTCAAGCGGAGTTAGCCCCCAGCTTTATAAGGAAAGCAGGATTTGACACAAGTGTAAATTGATAAAAATCTAAAATTTGTAATCTCAAAGCTTATTGACAGCACTCGCAAGCTTGGTTCCAGAATGCAAATGTCTAATTGTCTAATTCCCGCCAGTGAGTAGTTGTTTGTATTGGGGGTTCTAGTCAAGGTAACCAGATTTCTCTGTGAACAATTACCGGTCAGGAAAACATGGTGTTTGCAGATTGGCCTTTACTTCCCGTCACTGTGATTCATCCTGGTAGGGTGAGTGTATCACTTTTCAGCCAGCATTAGAGATCATTTCAGAAGGACTGTTTGCTTGCTTGTTTTGGAACAAGGCTTTCAAGAGAAGAAGAAAATCCGTGAAGAATTACTACTTATCTTGGAGCGTACAAGTCTCTTATGCTGGAGTTTGATGGTAAAAGAGTGTCCTCATTGCAAAAGGCAAAATTCTCAACACTAGAATTTATAAGGAAAACAGTCAATAGCTGATGAAGTTTATCTTCCTTGAGAAGAGAAACTCCCCACTCCCCACTGCCCAGTCCTCACTGACGATTAGCACAGCTGTTGTGCAAAGTGTATCATAACATTTGTACAATCATCACTGCAGGAAGAAGTGGATTATATTTATTTAATTACTAAGCATGAAAACAATGAGTACAGCAGATGGATTCATCGCTTAACAGTACAGTTTCCATTTGTCATTTTCCTTTAGCAATTTATTCTGTAAATACATAGATCTTGACATTCAGTGCTGTACTGTGATGGTTTTAAAATGCTGTTTATCACTGGAAGTCAAGCATCCACATTTCAGAATGTCCTAGCTTTATATTTATCATTAGCATGTAGAATCCTTTGCAAAGAGCCAAGCAATATACACTAGTCTGAAAATGCATTAACAGAACAATAAGATTACTCTGTTAAGCACCCAGAAGTCAGGAAATGGCAACATTAAGGCAGTAGGTGTAACCTTGCTTCTTTATTTTTATACATATGCATTATGAAACATACTTCAATGCTATAATCATATTCTGTGAGTTTAATACGACTGTTGTCTCATACACTGCACAGGTTGGCTCTGCAGACTGAAAAAAGCAGGAATGCTATCTTTATTTTAGTAGTTTATTAGAAGAAGAAAGATATTTTGCTTCTAACCTAAGCAAAACGATATACTTCTTTAAAGATAAGCACTTCATCTTTTTTTAAAGACAAAAATTATTTTTATGACTGCATCCTTAATTTACTAAGCAGCACTGAAATTGTGATATAATTTACAGAACAAAGATAAAATCTTAGAAAGAATCAAAAATACAAGTATTTTTAGCGTACCACTATTTTTCTGATTCTGCTGCTGTATTACATGGACTCAGAGATTCTACTATAACCAGCTGAACTAAAGCATTACGCTCAGGTTCATGATCCTTATGGACTAGCTGACGTTTTTCTTGCATCCTGAACTGTAATATCAGTATTTATTGTAAAGGTTTATTGCAGCAGTATTAAAGTTCTCATAAACTATAGGCCATCCTGGTTCCACTTTGGTGTGTGTACACTCTATGTAACAGTATAAGAAGTGTCCTATGAACCCTAGGAGTTATTCTGCACATGTAATAATATTGCCTTACAGTAGCAACATATTTCTCATGTAAGTCTGTATAAATATATTACTTAGCTTGAGTTAGGGTGAAAATGTGGAGTAGCATCCTAGTCTGGGTGTAGTCAGTGGGAAAATTCTCATTGATTTCAGCAAGACGGTGGCAAACATTTTCTTGAATATTCCCAAATAGGCTGACCGAAAACATAATTTATGTTGTCAAAGTGCTAGCATTTTTTTAAGTATAAATTGTTAAGGAGGCATCCAGGATTTTTATTCCTTCATATAAACTCCTTACAAAATTAGTATATATTCAGCAAGAATAAATATTGGTTTCTATATATGAGAGAACATTTGAATGTGATAAAGCATCACAGTGCTATACATATTTTTAAGAAAATATTATGAAGAATGGAGAAACATTGGCTCATCTATTAAGGTTTTCATAGATTTGGTGAATCAGCAGGTCAGTATTTATCTTTTGCTTTTTTTTTTTTTTTTAGGTCAGTTGTATCTTCTGTGTTGTTTTCTCTATGATTTCTCCACAAATTGGTCAACTAGCTTGGTTGTCCCTGTGCATCCGTCAAGGACCTTATCTTGTAATACTAGGCAAAAAAAATGCTTACAAATAGAGCTTTCCAATAAAATATGCCTAAATAGTAGTTACATTATAACATACTTTTCTAAAAATGGTGAAATTGGTGAAAATTGTTGAAAAAACAGTCTCCATGACAGTATAGTGTGAAATAATCAGAAGAATAAAATATAGAGATGAAAAACCTAGTTTAAACTAAACCATTCAAACTCAAGCACAGACTTTCAGCTTCACTGCTTTTTGCAGTGTCCCATCTTTAATTTCCAGTTGTTTATGTAGATTGTCAAGGTATTTGGGTCAGGGACCCTGGCCCTGAATCTGATCTAGCTACTTGTCTACAAACCTGTCTGTTGGTGTAACACAAAGTTACTCATGTGAGTCTGAGGCCAGATGTGGACCCGTATCTGCATTTTGGTAAAATCCTCAGGAGGGGATCAATTTCTGTGCAGAGAAAACATTCTCCAACTGATGAAGAATGACAACACAGAGTTTTAAAAAGGAACCATTGCGCATTAGAATAATGAATTATGCCTACAGTACAGTTTCCTGTAACTTTCTTTTTGAATTCTATAGAGTGCTTAACCAGTCTTTGAAAAGTAATGGATTAAGAGTGCATTTCAGAATTGTAAAAGCATGAGTATGACCCAAACAGATTATTTTTTTCCCAAGATAAAAACATCAGAATCATATTCCTATCATTAAAAAACAAAAACAAAAACAATTTATTTATTTATTTTACATTTATCAAAATGTGTGCCAATATCTTTGCCTCTGGGTACATTTATAATTTACAAACACTGCCTAATTACACAAATAGAGCAGGTGCCAAGGCCATTCTGAGTTCAGTTGCTCTGGAGCAGCAGTTACCAACTCATTACTTTCAGTTCAGCWGTCTATAGAGCTAAAAAGGCAGTTATAAGCAAGCAACAGTAATGGCAGACTTTTGGGGATAAGAAAGCTGAAAATGGCATGAGAAAGTAGAAGAAACAGAGAATAGACATGACAGTTATTTTGATAAAGGATATGGGGTTTGATGGAGTATCACTGTTGGTTAACTTCTTGCCTTTTTGTAAAGATAACAGAAATTATCAACTTTTCTCACAGAGATAGTGATGCTTTTCCTGGACAAAACATGGCAGGCCGCAGATGCTTTTATGTAAAGCAAAGCTTGAAAAATTGTTTTCTTCATTTTAAGTCTTCACAAGTATTAAGTGATCATGACAATAGCACAGAATGCATGCTAATCATATTTGTGGACTACCTGATACCTGTAAAAATATGTAAAAGATCTAGCTTTCATAAAGATCTCAGAGTCTCTACACCAAGATAATTATTAGATAGGAATAAGAACAAAAACAACTATAGTCTACAGATATTGTTCTGATGTGCTGTTATTACAGCACCACTAAGGAATAACAAAGATAGCCCTATCGAAGAAAAATTCCTTCAGATCAAAACTGAGTTCATAAATCAGATCACTTAGATCAAGACCTAAAAGTTAGGAGGACTCTACTGTGTCAAAAAAACAAAAGGAAGTGGTTGCAGATTAGATTTGTCATGCCTGATAATGTGCAGCCACCAGTCCCTGTCCTCTGCCCCCTTTGCCCTGAGGCAAAAACTTGAAAAATGATCTCCAGGATTGATAAATAATAGTGACTTCTGATCTAAAAACAGTTGATCATTGAAGGTTTGGAGAACTATAAAGAAGTTCCATCAGTTGTCAAAAGTAATTCAGTTTACTCAGAATCTTCAAAATACAATGGCCTTTGATAAAATGCTGTTGGTAGAGCTGCAAATGTCGCAACTATAGCGTGTATTATCCATTTGCTACAGTTCTAATTTTTTAAACCATCTGTGTAGAGGTATGCAGGGAAAAAACATAGTGGGAAAAAATGGTAACTGAAAATAGACAAAGGTGACAAATTATTTATTCTCTTCCCAGCTTGCTTCACATATTCCTAAGCATTCTGGGGAGCTGATCAACAAGAAAAACTGTAGGGTTTCACATCATGTTGAAATGTTTTCAACACTTTTCTCCTTAAGGATTTTTTTTAATGCATTTTATTAAAAACATAACATTCGTGTGCAGGTATTTAAGACAAGTTATGCACAATTATAGAACCTTGCTAAATCACTCTGAAGTGCAAAATTCCTAAGCTTCTTTCCAAACATGTGAGAAAAATACTGAAAGCAAACCTATTATTGTAAGTTGATCCCTTTTGTAATGAAATTATTGTTACACTAGCTATGCATTTTTGTAACATTTTAAAAGCTTTAATAAACGAAAATCACTCTTACCTTGAAAGCTATTTAAACCTTAAACAGAGACTTTTTAAATTTTATTACTTAAAGAAAAAAAATTATTACGTGTAGTCCTTTCTTGTTAAGAATCTCAACTGGAGTTTTTTATAAAAATATATGCATACATACATATAAAAATAGATGATGTAATGAGATTATTCACTATATATGTAATATACTAAGGAAAAAATGTTAATATCAAAGCTCTGAGACTGGAAAAACACATCTRAATAAATTATTTTATTATCTTACCGTATATATAAATGATATAGATGTCTATTATTCAGTCTCTGAGAATTGGTTCATTCTCAAGTTTGCAAAGGAAAGGCACTGATACTAAGAGAACACAAATTTCTATTTGCTGGTCCAACATTAATGCTGTAAATGAGCAAATAAATAAAATTTTCATTACAGTATGTATCCCTCTATCCTTATCATAAGTATTACCAATGTTGTGTGTTTGGGTTAGATGGTTACATTCAGTTATCTAGTTAGCCAGTGATCATTACTGAACACTTTTTTCCTAAGTCAGTGAGTATTTTAATCCCTCTACAGTCTTCAACAGTGTTTCCCTGGCTAGTTAATCTTTATGCAAATACTGAGTGGAGGCTGTTTCTGTTTGTTAATGCAACTATTGACACTCCATTGCTGGTGACTGAGCAACAATAGCATTTAAGTTATTGGTTTAAAAAAAAAAAAAAAAGCTTTATCTGTGAGGCAGTAAATCTTCCATCAATAGGCCTTCATTCTGACTGTTAACAAATTTTATCAAATGTGCAACATAAGCATTCACAACAACTTTTTTTTATGAGCCTAGTGGGTCAGTTTCCTTTGAGTTCCCTATATAACCAATGGAGACAGGAGAGATCAGGCCTGGGAAGACTCCAGTGACAAATCCTGTCTAGTTGCATATGTTAGAAATCTGGTACTGCTCTGTAAGTAGTCAATCAATCTACTCACAAAGCAAAATAAGGCTCACTACACTTTTGCAGAATTTCTGCAAAAGTAGTATTTCTCACTTTTATAAGAACAATGTGCGAAATAAGCTTTAGCAAGTAAGTGCTTCATATCCTTGAGAAAATCTGAGTAGTAATTGACTAGTAATTATTGATTCACAATTAGGAGTACAAACAAAAGTCTCCTTTAAGAAAGACAGACAATTATTTGCATCAAAAAAAGGGTCTTATACCCCCTGAAATCTAACAGCACTGATGAAAGTTTCTCTCTCATCTTTTGTATAGCACGATCTGTGAGTTTCTGTCTTTGTAGTGGTTGAAACTTTTGCTGCAGCAGTACAAACTGAGAGTCTCTTTCCACCTTTTTTGCAGCTGCTCATAATGTGTAAAAATCATGCTGTGAAGAAGAATGTAAGTCAATGATAGATGCATCCCATGGAGCTATCAGTTCCTGGGTGCAAAGGTACTTGAATCTGCAGATGTGTTTTATCAAATGAATGTTTAATCATATGTGACTAGCACAGTTCAGAGACTGAGCTGGTGTGAGCTCAGTGATCCACTCTTTTCCTCAGGGTTTACTCTGACGATTAATTACCTTTCAGCATATTTCCGTGGTGAGGACAAAGTAGAAGATCAGTAAACATAACATATAGAAGTCAGGAATGAGAATGGGGAGTGCACTGTGTAAGAAGGAAGTAAAGGCCTATAGAGTATGTAGAAGACAAAGGTAACTTTGCCACTCCAATGATACATTAACAGTCTGTATGTCAGAACTTCATGTGCCTGTTCTTCAAAAACTTGCATGAAGATGGGTCTAGATTTGCAAGCCTAAGTGAGCAAGCATATAAAAGGTGCGCTCCACATCCTTTTTGTGTAGAAGTAGGAATTAGACTTACAGACTTATTGGACTTACCAATTTACTGAACTTATACAGGAAGGTAGTGGACTTATGCAAAGTGTAGGTGTTCCACCTAACAGTGGAAGCGTGTATGTGACAAGAAGGGCCTGGATGGAAGCATGTCTATGGTTCTATTTCCAATCTAATCACACAACAGGAAAGACAGAATAATAAAAAAAGAAAACTGTAGAATTAGTGAGGCTCTGGAGGATTATCTGGAAAGCAAGGACCTGGAGGAGGAGTAATAGAAGATTATAAAAGATAGGCATAAAATGTGGTGAGTGGAAGAGAAAGAAGAGGAAAAACAGAACATGTTAAATGATGGAGTGAAGTCAGAAATGGTAAATCTGTTTGAGTACTGGAGGCACTGAGAAACTGCAAGTACTCTGGAAATAAAATATGCAATACATGAACTCTCTGGTCATCACAGAGTAATAGGTGTTATGAAGAGAGACTGGACAAGAAAATAATCCAAAATCTCTCTCAATTTGCTAGAATCATCCTGAAGATTTAGATTCCAGCGTTCCCGGAAACTGTCTTTTACTCTTTCTTGATTACAGAGTATTTCAAACATGGTGTTAGCCAGATTTTTCACCTGCTCTTTCCTGTGTTATAAAGACTTTGCTGTTAAAATATCCTTGAGATGATTATTATGAGCATCAAGGTCCAGATAATTTACTTGTGAATCATTTGTTTTAGAATATCTCCAGACTACAGGGAGATTTACCATTTTACCATTTTTAGGAACTGTGTATTATCTTGTAAGAATTGTCAGCTTTCCTGACTGTATTATTTATGCGGTCAAAAAAACTATGCCATTAAGATAGAGAATGAAAAATAGAATGAGATCTGATGATTGGTCTGCTATGATTTACATTTTTGTAATGGTGGTCTCTGAGTTCTGTTATTACCTAGATAATTCAATCATAATTAAATTATCTGAGGTTACAATAGTTATTAGGCTAGTGAGACTCACTTATCAAAGAAGGAACCAGATGATCTGTGCAGCTAATATCTTCCAACAGTGAAAAATTATAGTTTATGTCTGCACAAGTCTTTCCAAGTGGAATTAAACTCAGCTAACTACAGGTATCTGGAAGCTGAATGTCTACAACTAGTAAGCAAAGTTTATCACTATGGTAGAAGAAACTATTTCCAAGTGCTTCCAACTGATTTGTCTCGGGTACCTATTCCAGGGTGAGATAAATTGTCCTTAGAATGTGCCTGATTCTTTCCACTGTGAAAAGAAGATGACTAGGCTAGAACAGTTAGATGTGTAAATTTTAAGTATCTCAGGACATATGGGTTAAATTTATTTAAGTACAGAGGAGAGGTAGTAGGAGGGGGGATAGAAAACTGTCTATACTGAAACAGAACTTCATGAGAACAGGAAAAAGTGATGCTTTGGTCAAAATTTCATGGTTACAATTAGAGGATATTCTGTGTAAAAGTTCATTTTCTTTATTTCATTCCTTCAGGAAAACCTGAAAGAACCTTCAAAAACAGGGACAGGAAGAAAAATGTCTTTTTACAGCTATCAGTTTTGTATCTATATTGGCTTGATCACCAGGACAACTCCAGGTAGTGAAAGGGACACTACTTATTCTAGCAAGCAGTATCCTTTGACTGGCTTTAAAAGGAAGCTGCACTGTTATGTTTCCAAAATTCAGACAAACTCCAGTGGGAGTAAGGGGCTTAAATTGCTTAAAATCATGATTCTTTTGGTTTATGATCTGGAAGGATTGTATAATTCTTTTGTTGCCACTGCTTCTGTATATATCCAGAATACAGAAGCAAGATCTGTAGAGCAAGAACTGTATCCTTTGGTATGGACAGCCTTCAACATATTATCTGTCTCAAAATAAAATATATAAATACATTAAAGTATAGAAATAATGAAGAAAAATTCCATTATTTTAAGATGGTACAAGCTTTCCTATTATGTTCTGACATTATCATCACAGCAATTAATATCTAGTCTTTCAGAAATGTGTGTGTTAGCAGAGTTTCTCTCATCATTAAAGAAAATATCTGTCCAATCTCTATCTTTCTGAGTCTGCTACTCTGAGTTTCCAAAGAAAACAAAGTAAATGATGTGATTAATGTATTGTAGTTGGGAACCATATCATAAAAACTCATACTGTAAAGGAAGGCAAACGCCATACAGAGTCTTATAAAGTAATGTAGAGAGTAATTATTTCAGTTCTTCAAAGTTTCGGATTTTATTTCAGCATTGAACTAAGGGAATAATAAATAAAAGTTTGTCAGTTCAGAGAAGAATTGACCTCATTTCATTATTCATTTTGCACATACATAAATGAGTATACAAGATACAAATGTGAGAATCATGGTATTAGATGCTTAAAATCTTGTTATCGTACTTTATTATTTGAATTTGTTGTATATCTTTCATCCACTTATTCCCATAAAACTACTTTTTCTTTATACCTCATTTACCTTCAGAGAGAAAAGAAAAAAAAAAGAAAAAAAAGAAAAGTGTCTCATCACTGGATGGGAAAAATAGTATCAAAAATCAATTTATGAAATACTGAAGCAATGAACATTGCATAAAAGGTACTAAGATCACAAAGAAAAGGCATCCTTGGTTGTTTGAGACACATTTTTTATGACCAAGAAGAAAGTGGGATTACAAGCCTATGAAAGAGAAAGCAGCAAACTTCAACAGAATATTATTCAGTGAAAAAATATGTAAAACGAGATAAAACTGGATAGCAGACTGTCATGAAATAATTCACATAAAAATAAAATCCTGAAAGGATATGAGACTTAAGTAACTGGTCAGTCAGCAGCAAGAAGCAATATCTTTAACTTAACTGAGGACAAAAAATGAGTAGCTACAACCAGAAGCTAAATCAGTTTTAAACAGTTGTGGAGCAGGGACAGGTACGTCTACATTACTAGGGGTGTACAGCTGCACAAGTACAAATACTACTGCATTAGACATCCTTTGGCTTCCCAATTACTCCTAGGGTAAGATAACTCTGAAGACCTGGACATCACATTCTCACAGGTACCCCGGAGTTAATAACAGACTAAGAAGCAAATAAAAGTAGAAGAGCATTTATCATAGAGGGAAAAGTTGATGAATAGTGGGGTTGCAAAAGGAATATATCATCACGAAGAGTTTTACATCTTAATATATACAATATGACTTTGTGACCATGAAGACAGCCTATTAACATAATCAATATTGGCCTTGGGAGAAAGAATTCTTTTATAGCACCAAGCTGCCTTCCAAAGAAACACATCTGCACCAATTCTGTAGTAGTCTAGTGAAGAGAAGCATATAGTCTGATACAGTCTGATATAGTCTCAGGTCACAAAACGAGTTTTTGGTGTAGAAGAACCAGCTTGTTTCAAGCAAAGGTACTGCACAGTCAAAGACTAAGGAAGAATATCTAGATGAAAAAAGTAGACATAACATATTCGATCATCTCTTGCAGGGAGCACTCTAAGTGGTGATGATGAAGCAAAGTATCAGCAAGAGAATATCCTGGATATGCTCCAGGGAAGAACGGAGAACACGTATACTGAGCAACTGATTTTGCACGGCAGCACAGGTAAGAGAGGCACATCTTCTGTTACCTTGTCTATTCATTCTTATCTGTCATAAATTTCACAGGGTCCATACTAGTTGGAAGTATAACCTCCACTTAAAGGAAGAATGATGCTGATAAGATGAAAAAGACTACATCTAACTAGAAGACTGAACTATTTTGCAACTGCCCCAAAAAAGAAGATAAAAAGATAAAAAGGAAGATAAAAAATAAAGTAATAGCAGTAAGAGAGTCTTTGAAATACCTGAATGCAGGTTCTATAGAAACCATAGAGAACACAGGACATACAACACTGTTAAAGAAGCAAAATAGAGTTTTTCAATGAAATGTAAGCATCTATAATGCCATCCTCCTAAATTTCCTTGACAGTTGAAGGAGGGGAAGATACATTTTTCAGGAATAATTTATCTCACATTACTGTAGAACTCCGGATAGCTCTGATGTACCCCAAAAATGCCAGCTTTCCTGCTTTGACCTTATTAAAGTCAAGGACAAAGAGCTCAGGTTTGGAAACCTGTCCTGTAGATGTCCAAAAGTGAGGAATCTAGTGAGACAAATCTAGTAACACTAGATAAATATAAAGTCAAACTGAAGTGGTTTAGCCATTTTATAGAACAGGCCTATCTGCTAAAGTTGCAAAGATTACAAGGAATTACAGCCAATCTTTTAAAATGAAGTCCATATGACTTAATCCAGACCATAAGAAGGAAGGGAAGATACCCTTTCATTTGGATAATAAAGGCTTTGCAGAATATTTACTAGTACTTCAGAATGAGCATAAACTATTAAAATTTCAACATCAAAAAAGTCAAAAATCTTTTCAAAATCAGCAACATTATAAGGCACATTCTCACTGTGTATAAACAAGCAGAGTTAACAGTCCATCACATACAAAAACCTGCCAAAATTAATTGTGCTGCATGAGCAGAGAAGGTCAGAGACAATCTGTTCATATTTGTCAGCAATTTGCAGTGGGAATTTTTTACCCAAATAAAATGTAAATACATAGAGAAACATATATGCACATATTTATACCTATAAAACTGTAGAAGTGGTACATTTGATTCCACAGGAAATAAAACTGACAAGATAACTACTCGTTATATAACAGTCTCAGATCAAAGCAGAAGAAACAAACTCATCTGATAGAAGTTGGTGTTTCTGTACTGAAGTGAATGAAACACTTCTAATTTACACCGCAGTAGGAACTGATCTGAAATATCCAATGGTTCTCTAATCTTACAGAGGTTAGCTTACATTCATGTAATATTTTCAGGTTCTTTCTCAACTCCGGGTACTTCTGTTTGGATTATCCTCTCCAAAAAACTTTCATTTCTGATCAGTCTTTTAATTCTTATGGGCCACACTTCTCTGGTACTTTTCTAATAAATAAATAAGCATGTGTGTGTATGTATGTGTATATATATTTACATATACATATGTATGCATGTATGCATGCATGTATGTATGTATATGTGTATGTGTATGCATATATACACACACACATTTGTACATATATACATAGATATATGTGTATACATACAGACACATTTATACATACATACATACACACATATAGGCATGTATGTGTTTGTGTGTATGCATGTATGTATGTATATGTATATGTGCATGTGTATGTATGTATGTATTTATGTATTTTTATATATATATWTTTTTTTATTTTTTTTTCCTGGTATCACATTCTTGCCTGAATCTTCCCAGGATCAATACTAGCAAAAGATCTTTCCTACTTTCTATGGTTTTCACTCCAGAGAGTGCTTAACAACTTGTGTCAAATCATAAGATTCCTATATGAGCATGCAATTTAAAAAATGGTGTTTTGAATCTTTTCTTCTTTACACTTTTTTTCAGAACATGTTATAATACTGCTAGTAGTTAAAATGCATCCAAGACAAAGTTTTGATGATCTGTATGTGATCATCTATGCTGTTATAATAATCAGTTTGAATGTGGTCACCCTGCTTTGTGAGGGAAGAAAATTAAGACATGTGGACAAGAGCCAAGCTCATTCCATTTTGTCTTAGGGCCAGACATCAATCCCTTACTTGATTTATTTAATGAAACAGAGGTAGCCCTATTTTTGTGATTTCTGCCAAAAATTATGTGAAAACATATAGCTTTTCTTACTCTTTTTATTTTTATTTTTTTTACAAGGTAGATACCTTTAGCTTTTCTTCGTTAGGATGAACCACAAGACACACATCTAAGGAAAGGGGAAAGTAACCATAGTCTTATCCCAAAATGCTAACTCAGTTGAGATTTACATGTTACAGGACTGACTGAGTTCTCTCTTGTGGAACCCACACCAGGTTAGACCCCAAACCTGCATCCCAGCTGCTACCAAGCCAACTCAGAAGCAAAATCCAGAATCTTTTCTCTAAGTTTAAACCTCTATAAACATTCAGATATTTATAAAAACACAAATTTCACGCCTATTTAGCGCCACAATTTTTTTTTTTTAAACCTCTGTGCACAGCCACAGTTCTGCACATGTGCCACTTCAATTTAGAGGCCTGCATGTCACATACAGTGCAGAGCAAGGCCTTTACAACATATATAATATACCTAATATTGGACCTACTATTCACTGAATATTTGGGCCTTCTGAAACTGTATGCCAGAGGTCTACTGCCTTTAGGACTATTTCTTAAGAGGGCTCTATGTCACAGAATATGGGTCTGCTAGGATGGTCATGTGTTCAGTTTTGCCTAAAGAAATGTAACTGTTTAACAAAATCTAAAAACAAAGCTGAAAAGGATCAAAAAAGGAAGGTTATCTCATTGAACTGCATATCTGAAATAAAAATTATCAATGTAGCTATATTATGACAAGCATCTGTTCTTCTACTTGCAATTAAGATTGAAAAATTGCATGTAAGGTAGATAATTTCTTGGTGGGTTCATTAAAAGAGACATCAAATATTTGCCATGTATAGCCACCAAATGTTTTATTGAAAAGATTTATTAATTACTGTGTTCACAGTGGGCTTTGAAAGATGATGGCAAGCTGGATATTTTTGTCAGATTCTGGAATTCTCAAAACAGAAGCTTTGCCACTGCTTTATTGACATTTTCATCTCCTCTCAGCAGCCAATCAGTAACAAAAATCTAGCTCAGAGTTTTCCTAAATAGTTGGTTATGAGTTCTAAGATAATAAGGGATAGCCCTTCAGAGTCATGTACCGAGTTATATTTAAAGCATGTACCCCAATGTATTAGAACTGTATGTATAAATTATTTTAAACAATATATTGAATATTAAAATATATTTTACATACTTGAGCTCTGTAGAAATATATATCCAAGAAAAAAATATATCCCATAGTAAAAAGAACAGCATTTCCTTATAAAAAATGTAAGCAGCAACGTCCCTTATTTTCAACAGAGGAAGACGGTCGCTTATACCCTCACAGTCCGGCAACCCTGTCACTACGGACCAGTGTCAAACTCCAGCCTTACTTGTATCTCATTTAAAATACACTTTTCAAGGACCACCTGGCAGTTAAAGTAAGGAACTTCAGAAAGAATTAGGAGAAGGCACCAGAGTTACACTATAAGCAAAACTAAAGAATACCTGCAATTAACCCCCCTTCTTCCTTTGACTTCACTACTTTGAGAGCTCATGTAATTTCAGATTTACACTTCTGTTATCAAATGATGGGTGGACAATATGGAGATACAAGGTGAAAAAAACAAAAGTCCTTATATAATATTCTGATTCCTTCTCTCAAGTGACCGGCAAAATTTCTTGAAATTTGTCATCAGATAATAAATTGGTTGGCTTCAGACTCCTCTTTAAACCTGAATTCAAGCAAGGAAAGCTACAACTAGCCTACTGTTTTAGAGTGAGCCTTTTGAAATGGAATATTATTTTATCCCATGTGTTTTAATACCTTTCTCAATTTTCTTCTCTCATTTTGTAGGTGGAAGGATCTCTCCAGACAACTCCATTCTGCCTGCAGTACAAAAATGAAGGGTAACACATCATTAACGCCAAACAGGTGTTTACAAAATCAAATACATTTTCAAACTCATGTAGACGAATGTCAATAAATGCTAAGCAATCATAACATTAGAGTTTGCCGCTACAAAAGCATCTTCTCTAAGCTAGGCAAAAACTTGCTTTCTTTTCTTCTCATTCAAAGAAGCTTCTCATATGAATCATCTGAAGTAAATAGAAAGAATTCCACTTACAGAGAGAAATTTCTGTCCCTCCAAGTATAAAATTCTGGTCTTTTTCTTGAATGCTATTTCTATTTCTCCTATTTTTATGATAATTTATTTAATTTAGATCTTCAGGGCAGGGACCATAGGACCACTGCAAGTCACTAGACCTCCATGAGAATACTCCCATTGATTTCAGTGAACTGTGATGATCCCTTGTTTCTTTTTTTCTGTCTTTGAGTGTGTATAGCAAACCAGGTATAACTGTAAAGTAAAGCAGTTAAAACATTTTATTCCATTGCCCATGCAAGCTTTTGAACTCAGCAAATATAATGTTACATATGTCACTTCACAAATCAGAGAATCACAGAATGGTTGAGGTTGGAAGGGACCTCTGGAGATCATCTAGTCCAACCCCTCTGCTCAAAATGGGTCACCTACAGCACGTTGCACAGGATCGTGTCCAGGAGGGTTTTGAATATCTCTAGAGAAGGAGACTCCACAACCTCTCTGGGCAACCTGTGCCAGTGCTCTGTCACCCTCACAGGGAAGAAGTTTTTCCTCATGTTCAGATGGAACTGCCTGTGTTTCAGTTTGTGCCCGTTGCCTTGCGTCCTGTCACTGGGCACCACTGAAAAGAGTCTGGCTCCATCCTCTTGACACCCTCCCTTCAGATTCTCACAGGCATCGATAAGATGCCCCCTAAGTCCTCTGTTCTCCAAGCTAAACAGGCCCAGCTCTCTCAGTCTTTCCTCATAAGAGAGATGCTCCAGTCCCCTAATCATCTTTGTAGCCCTTCGCTGGACTTGCTCCAGTAGTGCCACATCCCTCTTGTACTGGGGAGCCCAGAACTGGACGCAGTACTCCAGATGTGGCCTCAGCAGGGCTGAGTAGAGGGGGAGACTCACCTCCCTCCACCTGCTGGCAACACTCTTCCTGATGCACCGCAGGATACCATTGGCCTTCTTGGTCACAAGGGCACATTGCTGCCTCATGCTTAACTTAGCACTCCCAGGTCCTTCTCCGCAGAGCTGCTTTCCAGCAGGTCAACCCCCTGCCTGTACTGGTGCATGGGGTTATTCCTCCCCAGGTGCAGGACCCTGCACTTCCCTTTGTTGATCTTTGTTGAAATGATGTACCCTTCTTTCCCTTCCTCCCTCTAGACCAGTAATTGACCCATGAATGCAATATTTTGCTACTGTTTGTTGAGAAATAATCTCAGCTTAACTCTTGAATCACGAACATCATTTTCCATAGTACTGCAGTACTAACCAGTACGTTAGAAAACCAGTACGTTAGAAAAATATAACAAGGGCATACTAAGTCAATGAACTTATTGATATGGTTTTACTTATAAACTCTGTTTTAAAGAGGAGGTCTGTGGTACTTGCTCATTCATCATTATCTGTAAATGAAATTTGAATTCCATTTTAGCTTCACTTTACCATCCTTTTGTAGCCACTGGAATTCAGAGACAGATTTAGTCACCTAAATTTGGACAATTTATGGGTTTGATTCAGCACCTAGTGCCATTTGAGATTCTCTGATCTCCAGCTCCCATAGATCTTGTGTCATATTTCCAGCTGCATGTGGATGACACTATACATCTACATGGCACTGCGTATATTTTAGGTATCTTTATATAATTTAGGAATCTATAAATGAACTAGATTTCTAAATTCCCACTATAGATATAAGAAATGCAAGCTTTTATCTAGTTGCCTAAATAAACACTTGAAGTGCCATTTGAGATGCCCTGAGATACTCTGCCTGGCCTGCAGTTCTCTGTCTGGGAAAGCAAATGGTGTCCCAGAAGTCCTATGACATACCTTCCTGTTCCCTGAATATGACTTAGATACTCTAGGATGTTTCAAATGACATTAGATACTTATGTTTAGGTAATAACCCTACTCAATACAATTTTTTGGAGTCTAGAGAACTTGTCATCTCATTAAATGTAGCGTAAGACGAATAACTCTTCAAATTCTATTAGATATGCTGACTAGATGTTCATTGACAATAATGGCAGTTCATGCATCTACCTCACAGGTAGAGGTTTAGATAACTTTTAGTTATCTAAATTTAGATGTCTGAACATGGAGCTAAATTTAATTCAAAATTGTCAGTATTTTCCTGATGACAACAGAGACTTATTTGCAAACTAAAAAAACTTAGTATTCCTTATTTCAAGTAAACACCAATGTTATGTCCTTTTTAAAACTAACCGCCCTAAATATATCAATTTGGTATTATATCATGGAGCTACTGTTATATATATATGTGTGTCTGTTTGTGTGTATGTATATGTATATATATTTGTGTGTATGTATGTATAGATGTATATGTATATATATAAAAGTTGTGGCTACCAGGATAGCATCTGAATTTAATTTAATGTTTAAATAAAGTAGAGCTTGTCTAAACTTTAACATTTCTTGATCACTTGCTGTCCCACTGAGCCTATTTCTATCTAACTAAGCCTAAACAGTGGATAATTTGTATTTCATTATACTTATGTAGAATAGTGTTAGATAGTTCTGCAATTCTTGGTAAATTTATGTTTGTACAGAGGATGGAAAACAGTGTCTTTGCTATATTGATTGTTAATTTAAAAGTAAAATTATGCTGCAGAGAATATCCAGAAAATTGTCTTACTTTAATAGCAATAACAACAAAAAAAGTTGATTTAGGGGTTAAATGCATGACACTACCCTTTAATCCAGAATGAATTACTCTTGAGTAAGTAGTAGAACCCAGGGAGATTTAATTATTAGGGTAGTTACATAGATTAAATATTTTCCATGTGTTTAGTGACTTGTATTCATCATAATATCTGAGTTAGACTTACATTTCTGTATAGCTCCTGAAGAAAGTGTTACTGGTCTTATACTATAACATTTTAGTCCTTCACAAATCCTGTAGGACAATGTTACATGTGATTGAGTCTTACAGGATTACTTCATAGTCATCTAGAAATCCCTTTAATCCATCAGAAATCCTATAGGATGGTTTTGTAAAGGCACAAAAGGACATAGCTCTTACCAATCCTGCTTCTCTCACAAAGCAGTTCCCTTAGGATGCAGGAATCACATTCACAGTTCCCTACAACGTTGGTGGTATTTTCCATTTCAGTTTATCAAACTCCTTTGTTTTCTGTGATTGGGATTCAAGCACAGAACATATTTAAAGGTGTATAATAGTTATAGCTGTCAAATAAATTCACATTGCTCTGCTGATTCTAAAAAAACATAATTCATCTGCCAAGTAATTATAGCTGCAATGACACCCAATGTTAAATAAAAATGATCCCTCTAACATCTAGTAGCAATGACCAGTCTGAACCCTAATCCAGATTTCTGGGATCAGTAAATGCTTCTCCTGCATACACTAAATAAATTACCATTTTTCTACTGCCAGTCCTTGCTAGAGAGAAATGGTATACAGAATGAGTTTGGGACAACATGGAAACCATATACATATAAACTGTATGCAGATATACACACAGGGAGAGGGAGGTCATTGGTTAAAAAGAAGACTCATACCTGTGCTATTTGGCTGCAGTTATTTTGCCAGTATGAAACTTTGGAAAGGTTTGGGGAAAACAAACAAACAAACAAACAAACAAAACTTTTTTTTTTTTAGTTCTTGGACACTGTCTAAGTGAACAGGGATGGAGTTTGGAAAACCCCTCTGGAGTTGCACCTGTAAAGGAATGTGAAGGACAACAGAAAGGGATTTCACAAGTAGCAGAAGAAGGAAGACTAGGAAAAATGTGAATCTGCTGCTGAATGGGAGAGGTGACATAATGACAAAGACCATGAAAAAGGATGAGGTACTCAATGTCTTCTTTTCTTCAGTCTTTACTGGTAGGATCAGCCTTTAGGAATCCCAGGCCCCTGAGACCTGTGGACAAGTCTGCAGCAAGGCATACTTACCCTTCGTGGAAGAGGATTAGGGTAGGAACATTTAAATAAACTGGACATAAACTGATGGTATGCACTCATGAGTGCTGGGGGAGCTGGGAAATGTCATTGCGAGGCTACTCTTCATTATCTTTGAAAGGTCGTGGTGATCGGGAGAGGTTCCTGAACACTGGGAGAGAACAAACGTCACTCCTATCTTCAAGAAGGGCAAGAAGGAGGATCTACTATAGGCCAGTCAGCCTAACCTCGATTTCTGGGAAAATGATGGAGCAAATAATCCTGTAAACCATTTCCAAACACATAAAGAGCAGGAAGATGACTTGGGAGTAGTCAACATGGATTTATGAAGGGGAAATCATGCTTAATCAACCTGATAGCTTTTTACGATGAGATGAGTATCTCAGTGGATGAGGGGAGAGCAGTCAATGTTGTCTGTCTCAACTTTAGCAAGACATCCAGCTTTGTGTCCCATAACATCCTCATAGAAAAACTGATGAAATATGGGCTAGATAAATGGACAGTGAAGAGGACTGAAAACTGCCTGAACTGCTGAGCTCAAAGGGTTGTGATCAGTGGCACAAAGTCCATCTAGAGGCTAGTCACTGATGGTGTCCCCCAGGGGTCAATATGGATGCCAATACTGTTCAACATCTTCATTGATGACATGGATGATGGGGCAGAGTGCACTCTCAGCAAATTTGCAGGAGCTGAAAAAGCAGAAGGAGTGGCTGATACACTAGATGGTTGCATTGCCTTTCAGAGAGACCTCAACAGGCTGGAGAAATAGGCAGAAAGGAACCTCATGAAATTCAGCAAAGGGAATGCCAAGTCCTGCACCTGAGAAGGAATAACCCCATGCACCAGCGCATGCTGGGAGCTGACCAGCTGGAGAGCAGCTTTGCAGAGAAGAACCTGGGGGTCCTGGTGGACAAGAAGTTGAACATGAGCCAGCAATGCACCCCTGCAGCAAAAAGTGCTCACGGTATCCTGGGCTGCACTAGAAAGAGTGCTATCAGCATGTTGCGAGAAATGATTATTCCCTTTTTTTCAGCACTTGTGAGGCCACACCTGGAGTGCTGGAGTGCAGGTCTGGGCTCTGAAGCACAGGAGAAACATGGACATAGAGGAGCAAGTTCAGCAAAGGGCCACAAAGATGGTTAAAGGATTGGAGCATCTGTCATGTGAGGAGAGGCTGAGAGAGCTAGGACTGCCTGCAGAAGACTATGGGAGGAGTAGAAAAGATGGGGTCAGACTCTTCTCAGTGGTGCCCAGAGGCAGGACAAGAGGCAATGGGTGCAAACTGAAATACAGGGAATTCCACTGGAACATACAAAACCACTTCTTTACTGTGAGGGTGTTTTAACACTGGAACAAGTTGCCCAGAGAGATTGCAGAGTCACCAGCCTTGGAGATATTGAAAACCCTACTGGATGCAGTCCTGAGCCACCTGCTCTAGTTTATCCTGCTGAGCAGAGGGGCTGGACTGGACAATCTCCAGCGGTCCCTTCCTCAGTGATTCTGTGATTTTATCATATGGTAAATCCCCCCTCATCTGGTGTCATTGAGTAACACTGCCTAAGAGACTCGAGGTGTAATGTCAAAAGCAGGAAGATTTCCAGGAAAATATAAAAAATATTCTTAACTTCAATAACCATTTATCCACTGTGAGTTTCTCTCTGTTGTTTGCTCCCTTTGAAAAGAGAATGTATCATCTTTATTACAGTGTGGCAAAAAAAACTTCAGTTGAAAGAACTTAGTTCACCTAAGTTTCTGTGATTTCTCACTAAAATCCTTAAAATGATTTAGCCAAACATCTCACACAAGCATTTTAAAAATAAACATTTTCACTTTTTGTTTCAAAGTTTAATTGATTTTAAATATGTCCTGCTGTGATACTTTTAAATGGGTAAAAAACTCTAAAGGTGCAATATTGTGATTTAGGCCAACTGGAACATTTTATTTCCTATAAAATATATTTTATTTATTTCTCATTTCAAAAGTAAAAATAAATAAAAATCACTTCAGGTCAACACAAAGGAAATTAATTTTCTTTTCAGTCAATGAGCTGAACTTTCAAGAATTTCACAGAGGTTTAGTTCTGATTATGTTGTCGCTGTAATTGAATTGGTACAGAAAACATATTAGAATAGTAAAATATTAGAAGTTATACATCTGTGTTATTATCAGGAGAAAAAAATCATTATAATTTCACTATCTGTATCTTTTCTTTATTTTTTTTCACTAGACTCCACATTTTAAGTAATTGCATATAAAATTATTTGGTATTCAGCAGCTGGAAGTATCTACCTCTGTCCCAAAACCCAGAGGTTTTTTTTTTTGTTTGTTTGTTTTTTGAATAAATGCTAACAGTGGACACTAACATGATATTCATTTTTAGGAATTAGATTGGTTAATTAAACATCAATTACAGCATATGGTTGGCATGAGAAAGAGCCACTTGAATTAATATAGCTTGATATTTGATGTTAACTGCTGTTTTTTGGTGAGAAAGTGAATTTAAAAAATACATAATAAACTAGAAATGAATTATTATAACTATAATACAGGATATCTGGTCAAGACACACCCTTTCATTTCTAACAAAAACTGTGTGTATAGATCATGAAAACAGTTCGTTCTAGCAGAGGTCCTCTAAAGCTCTGCTTTCTTTTTAAAATCCATAGGTTATATTCATAAAAGTAATAACAAACTTCAAAACTTTGTACAACAAGAACTGTGATATGACTCAGTTATGAGAGCTGAGAGATAATATTGCCTAAGAGGCTAGAAAATCAGAATAGGGGAGTCTCTAGTGGTGTCTATTATTGTTCTTTTGTACTATTGTTGTTGTGTCTATTGTTCACAGAATCACAGAATGGTTGAGGTTGGAAGGGACCTCTGGAGATCATCTAGTCCATACCCCCTGCTCAAAATGGGTCATCTAGAGCACGTTGCACAGGATCGAGTCCAGGCGGGTTTTGAATATCTCTAGAGAAGGAGACTCCACAACCTCTCTGGGCAACCTGTGCCAGTGCTCTGTCACCCTCACAGGGAAGAAGTTTTTCCTCATGTTMAGATGGAACTGCCTGTGTTTCAGTTTGTGCCCGTTGCCTCGTGCCCTGTCACTGGGCACCACTGAAAAGAGTCTGGCTCCATCCTCTTGACACCCTCCCTTCAGATTCTCACAGGCATCGATAAGATGCCCCCTAAGTCCTCTGTTCTCCAAGCTAAACAGGCCCAGCTCTCTCAGCCTTTCCTCATAAGAGAGATGCTCCAGTCCCCTAATCATCTTTGTAGCCCTTCGCTGGACTTGCTCCAGTAGTGCCACATCCCTCTTGTACTGGGGAGCCCAGAACTGGACGCAGTACTCCAGATGTGGCCTCAGCAGGGCTGAGTAGAGGGGGAGAATCACCTCCCTCCACCTGCTGGCAACACTCTTCCTGATGCACCCCAGGAGACCATTGGCC
Organism: Apteryx rowi; assembly: GCF_003343035.1. Classification (NCBI taxonomy): domain Eukaryota; kingdom Metazoa; phylum Chordata; class Aves; order Apterygiformes; family Apterygidae; genus Apteryx; species Apteryx rowi. The sequence continues at coordinate 127,586 of NW_020447340.1, forward strand.
TTCTTGGCCACAAGGGCACATTGCTGCCTCATGATTAACTTGGTGTCCACCAGCACTCCCAGGTCCTTCTCAGCAGAGCTGCTTTCCAGCAGGTCAACCCCCAACCTGTACTGGTGACTGGGGTTATTCCTCCCCAGGTGCAGGACCCTGCACTTGCCTTTGTTGAACTTCATGAGGTTCCTCTCCGCCCACCTCTCCAGCCTGTCCAGGTCTCTCTGAATGGCAGCACAGCCCTCCAGTGTATCGGCCACTCCTCCCAGTTCTGTATCATCAGCAAACTTGCTGAGGGTGCACTCTGTCCCTTCATCCAGGTCATTGATGAAGAGGTTGAACAAGACTGAACCCAGGACTGACCCCTGGGGGACACCGCTAGCTACAGGCCTCCAACTAGACTCTGCACCGCTAATCACAACCCTCTGAGCTCTGCCATTCAGCCAGTTCTCAATYCACCTCGCTGTCCACTCATCTAACCCACACTTCCTGAGCTTGCCTATGAGGATGTTATGTTGCTTTGTAGTGTTGTTGTTGTGTATTATTGTAGTTGTCTATTAAATCAGAATAAGAGTATTCTCTAGTGTTGTCTATCATTATAGGTTTAATGAAATTAATGTAATCAAAACACTATATACCAGGTAAGGGTCTGATGTTGTTTATAATTTTCATTCCTCTTCTGAGATTGTCTCCTGACTCAATATTTAATCTTTATTAAATCACTTAAACTCTCTGAGCTTTGGTTTTCACGTATATAAAAATAAAGAAATGTTTACTTACCTTTTTTTATAGGGCTCTCTGAACCCCTCTGTAATGATGAAAAGTTCTATATACATTCTACATATTATCCACAAGTATAGATGGTGTTATATCAACCTGGGTGTGGTCCCTTTAGGAATACTACTATATAAGGTATTGCACTGTTTTGTATGATAATATAGCACATTCCATAAATAGCAACATATATATACTAATAATGCATTTCTTATAATACTGTAATTAAAGAACACTTGTATGCATTTACCATTTTAATGATCCAGTTGGTATTTTAGTGCATTCTAGACCTGAACTACGTTTTATCAATGAAGCTAAAGCACAGTTTATTAACCGCACAAGAAATTACATTGCTCCCTGCCATCAACAAGTCTGAAAGTAATGACAGTTGCTTTTTTTTTTTTCTTCCACGACTTAGCTCAGTCAACCGAAATGGTAAAAGTTTGTGCACTTGTAGAAATGCTACCTCTGGGGCATATTCTATGTTACCTGTCAATGCTTTCCCTATAAGCTTCAAAAAAATGAAGAACATTTTCATTGTAACGCATCCTGTTCAGTTTTCTTTCCTAGTATTTATAGATTTGGAGTCAAAGCAGACAAAGAAAAATTGATGAAGAGAAGGAACTAGCTGCTAAGCAATAGTTTTCAAAATAAGGTCATGTAGAGGGATGCCATAGCAAATACAACAATGCAGAAATATACATGGGTTGTAGTTTAAGGGAATCCACCTTTCATATATGTTGCTCTTGCAAAAGCATACCATACCATAATGGTGGTGACTTAAATAATTCTGTCCTAACCATTCCCCTGTATATAGTCATGCTGTATACAGCATGGTGAATTGCACTGGTGGGGTTACACAGTCATTGATCCAAGGGTCTGATAAAGAACTTTGACCACCAGCTTAGGGATCGCATCAAGGTGCAAGAGGTTATTTATGGGTACTTTACGTTCATGGTCTTCTGGGCGTGAGCAAGTGGGGAGGAAGTGTGCAAAGGGAGGAGCTGTTTCAAGAAATCAACATAGAGATGAGGGCCTTGAGGTTCTGCCTGCACTAATAACTAAAATGGATCAGGCCAAGTATGCTGACTTTGAGTGTAACTGTCATGTTATGGCTTGTGTCTATATGGCTAAACTGTCTCTCCCTGCTCCCAGCCTCTCCTGAATTGCCACATCCACACTGCTTCCTGTGACTAGTTCCTTACCTGTGCTGCCATCCACACATTGGCATTGCCTGAAATGGTGATTATTGGTTGACCAGAACTTTGCAAAGGAGCGTGCTAACAAGTAACCAGCATGGATCAAAACCTCCAAACTATTCAATGTATTATCATGAAGAAATCTGTCCTAGACTTCCAGCTGAAATCTAGAAACAAATAGAGTGCAGTTCTCTTTTAAGTCTGCTGACATCTGGTGATACATTCTTGGAAGTTTAATATTATAATGGGAGTCACTGAGTGAATGTCACTAATATTCAAAATGACATTTTAGTTTCAGACTATAAGTAACTAAGTAGCTGAGTATGTAATGCCTATGTTCTGTAAATGTGCTTCAAGCTCATTGTTACAAATATAATTATTTTAGAATTCATTTTGTTTAATTTACCTTTTGTAGCTAACAAACTAATTACGTGCTCATCATTTAAAAATCAGAAACTAAAAAGAAACTCATTATACAATCAATTAGGAGCTTATTGACTTAAGTCCAGAACTCGGTGCATTCTGTATTATTTAGAGAATGGCCAATACAAAAGCTTGTTATGGGCATGAAATCCTGACTTTCTGAAGTCACTGGAAAAATTTTTTTGGCCTTTGTAGGGTAGGATCCATATATATTCAGAATACTGCCTAAATCCCACATCAAAAATATTTTAATGTTTAATAGTTTCCCTCTCTCTTCAGTTGCTTTTGTAGGAAATCTGCTAGATATTGTGTAAATGTATTCATAATATTGCCTACAGCCTTCTCATGTCGGCTGAGATTTCAGAAATCTGTTTTCAGTTATCAGGAGAATTTGAAAAACACACCGGAGAAAGATGCATGATTTGTCCAATTTTCACCTTGTCATTTATCATTTTGATTATGCTGACAAAAACATGGTGCATCTGCAAGATACATAAATGATACACAAGACATCCAGCTGCTAAGTTTAATTCAGCATACTTTGAAGCCCATAACTCCCTCTCTCTAAGCAGCCATGATCTAAGGTCCCAGCAGCAGGAAGTTTATATCTATTATAAAGAAAAAGTAGACAGGTGAGGGATTTAGATATCCTAGGTAAAACAAAAGCAAATGCAGCTGTAATTCTGATGGGTTATTGTGTCTTCATTCTTTGGGCCTAATTTTGTACATACGTCAAGACTAGTGCAGCTATAGTCATGAGAGGAAAGACAGAGAACAGTGCAGTGTTGAGGATAACACTTGGGAGTGCTAATAAGATGCAGGGCACCTACGGCTCCTATTGAAATCAATACAATTGTTCAGTAGGTCAATAACATTTGTCTCACTCTGTTGCATTTTAAGTTTCAATGGAATTTCAGCTATCATTGCAGCCCCATATAAATGTAGAAATTTAGGGTAAAATTTTGACCCAGTTGAAGGTGGGAGCAATACTCTCAATAATTGCTCAGGCTTTCAGTCTTATTGTTTACTGTTTTCTTCAGTGTAATGTGATTTGCTCTGAGACAAATGTTATGGTCTGAAATTGAGTCAACTTGGCAAGCCTAAATCCCACCTGTATCAGTGCCTCTCATCAGAACACACTGTATAAATAGCCTGTGACCTGACTCTTCTCCCCCTAGTAAAGGGTATTGTCAAAAGACTATATAAAAAAAAGAGTATCCTAAGTATCTGAATTAGGTAGAGAAATGTCATAGATGTTTTGTGGGCCAGATAACTTATACTAGGAAATATGAAGTCAGAGGAAAAAAAAAAAACAGTTGTCAAGGTCTTACCCTACATACGTAAAATGCAATTATGTAGTCTACCATCTACTTCTATGTTTCTTAATGGGAAATTTGAATCCTTACTAAATTCACCAACCTGAAAGAGTAAACAAAGGGGAGTTCTGTTTGCAAAGCAAGGGAGATGTGATTGATGGGACTTGTGGCTTCCAGTTCCTTATACAAAAACTTTACTGGAATTAGGAAAATTAACTTCATTTCCATACCCACTGATCCATTTTTTAGCCTTTAATGGATATATCTATCCCTAGTTTTACCCTAAACAAAATCCTAGTTTGAATCCATTTCTTTTAAAACACAGTCTTTTACAAATAACCACTTCTGTGACATTCCACATAATAAAATGAACTATACACTTCTAGAAGAGTAGTTAATTTAAAGTCTTCAGAAAGCATGGACAGTTGAACATTATGAATTTCAACAAGTCCATTCACACCTTTCCTGCATAATAAACCCAGACAGGAGGGAATAAAGCCAACAGACTGTTCCTTCTATATGACTCAGTCACTTTTACTTTTCCACTTCAGGCAACAGTTAAGCAAAACATATCCTGAATCATGACCTGCAGGAAGAGTGAGGAACCCTCACTCTTTTCCGCAGAGTGAGAAATCCTTGGTAGTTTAAAACATGGTTTGATGCCCAGCTCACTGAATTTCAATCAGAATTCTGCCAAAAAGCTCCTTTGAAACCTTAAGACTTACCTATCCCCTCAGACTGTCTTGTCTGTTTTCATTCTATGTCATATTGCTTCCTTAAAAGAAAATTGGTTTTTCAAAGAGCTTCCATTTGGCTGTATGAAAGCTGTCTGACTTCCTACCCATTTCTGCCAAGATTTTTTCCTCTCCCCGCCCGGTAAAAATCTTTCAAAGAACAACTCTGTGTTCAGATATGGCTGATCCTTTTAACACTTATCACTTTGACTTCTTTATTTCCCATTATAAATCTGATCAGTCTTTTTCCCTCCAACCCTGACACCTTCCAAGGTACCAAGGCCTAGCTTTTTTAAACATCACACTTTTGCAGCCAGCACTGAAACCATGTCTTTGTCTTCAGGTACCAGGAAATGTTCCAGGATAGACCTTCTATCCAGAAATCTGTTTTCATGAACTGGAGCATGCAATCTTTCAGCTTGCCACTCTGCTGTATCCTCAAATTTTCCATAAACACACTCTCTCTCAGAACTCAAAACAGAAAGCATGAATCTTCTGGAGGATTGTTGTTGGTTTTTTTTTTTTCATTTTACTTTTCTTGACAAAATGACTGCTTTGAACAACTGAGACAAAGGGACTCATTCACTTGCCTAAATACAGAGATATAGTACTGTTTAAGGTATTTGTTCCGGCCTCCAGCTGCTGTTTCAGGAGAACATGATCTTTTACAGTTTTATGTCATACTGTCAACTCCCGGAAGAGGTTCTGGGTATCCTAGGGCATTTCAAAAGGCATGAGGTTTCTGAATTTCGGTAACTAAATCTGATGGGGGGGATTTGGCCTGTTGTCATGCATGAATATAATATTCAGAATTCACTTACCTAAAAACACAGATATATCCTATACGCACATCAATAAAGTATGGATAGTTTGAAATTCTATTTTATATTTGAAAATAAATTTGTTCTTGGATTAAAAAAAAACAAAATCTTTTACTGTTCAGTAATGGCTTTTTCCAATGCTCTTTGAAGTCAATGGAAAGAGTCCAAAATTACTTTGGCTTTGGAACAGGCCAGAGATTCCTTTGTCCGTATATCTTTGACCACTATATCCTACTGCCTGTCAGTTTTTCAGTCCACAAGGAAATATTTTTTTACTACTCTTAGTAACATTAATTCCAGTCAATATGTTATGTATCATACATACAAGCTTTTCCTGAAGAGATGCAAAGAAGTAACAAGTATTCATGACAGTTGACACTATCTCTGAAAGCCACATTGATTAGTAAGAGAGGCAAATATGGATTTATTAAATAAAAAAAAAATCTCTTGAAGTGAAGAAGTGAAGAATAATGTTTCATACAGATACTTAATATAAGCAGAAATGACTTTTCCTTCATGGAAAATTAAGTTATTTTTTTCTTCCTATTAGCATTTCAGTTGAAAGCATTTCCACTCATTTCCTTCTTAATGGGAGTGTATAAATAGCAATAGTCCCTAAGCACTGCTCTTTTTTTTAAAGCAAAAAAATCTTTTTACATTAAGAACCTTAATGAAGTCTCAAAAGAGGAGCGGTGAAAAGAGTATACCAATCAAATGACTTGTTTCAACGCAGTAAATATATATCAATTTTTATACTGATTCATATTTATGTTTCAGACACTCCTTACCACTTTCACTGATGGTCACTTTTAGTAGAAAACTCATGTAGATAGTATAACAGATTCATGAGCACATTTGTTTTAGGCTTACAGTGTCATCTTTCCTGAAATTGTGTCTCTACAGAAAAATCTCTTCTTGTGGAGATTTAAATATTTAAGGTTTATGTTTTGAAAAGGTAATTAAGTATTGCAACAAAAGAAAACTGCCAACTACCAGGAAGTTCCTAATGGAAGCTGAGTGACATATCTGGATGACCAATGACAGTGTAGCTAAAACATTACTCTTGTGCAAAAATAAGTCTAATTGACCTGTAAGTGGAATCATCCTACAGATTGTAGGATCAGTAATATAATGTGAGTTGATATAGGGGGACAGATTCGTGGATCTGCTTGAATTCTACTGATTTCAGCTAGATTTCATTTAGGAGCAGAAAATTAGCTTTCAGAATGAATATCCAAAAATATATGTGAACAACATGCATCAATTTCTCTCTCCCCCCGCAGTGATCAGGCCTTTAAAGCTACAGAAATTCTTAATATACTCCAGTACTGAGATACTCAGTATACTTTAAGATATTTTTATACTGTGAAATACAACTGTAATCTAAGGTGTCATTTTATAGTATATCTTTAGCTGGTTCTCAAAATCTTTCTTCTTAGGCAGAATGCTTAAGTTAGGAAACTGTTCTGTATCTACTGCCATTGATTTCAATTTTGCTTCAATATTATGATTTGGGCTTTTAGAATAATCAAAAACAAGTAATGCCTAACTAAAATTTTAGTTTAATGAGAATCCTTTAATGCCACTGCTGTTCTTATAAACTATGAAGTGAAAACTCATCACAATAGTTACTATAAAATTAATATGAAGGGCTCCTTTCATCACAACATTCAAAGTCAAAAAAATTAGGACACCTATAGATGTAGCAGTCTTCAAATTATGAAAGAAGTGCTTCTTACACTAGGAAAGACAACTGATAGAAAAATTAAAATAGATTCACAGAATGGTGACATTTTAAAAAGATAGAAATATAGAATTTTAATGGGGCAATTATTTCAGGGAAATGCTGGAGAAATGGATACTGATTTTATGAATTGACTTATTTTATGCAGAGGAAAGCTACTGATTTTTGTAGGGTTCTTTTTTCCTTTTTTTAATATGAGTTTATTTTGATAAAGCTGTCTAGAGCTTGGAATGGTTTGGAAGGGGACTGTAGGTTTCTTTTTCCTCTTTTCTTCTTATGATCAAAAAGATAAAATAAAATAAAATAAAATAAACTTTGATTTATGGAGCAGGAGAGCCAAAAAAGGATTATTAGCATTACAGATGTAAGCTGATGTTTCTTTGAACTAAGTTATACCAAGTACATTTCTGTGTTAACATTAGGCAGAAATCCAAGGCAGGAATCAAATTAAAAAGTTGTCTCTATTAACGGAGCCTCTAAAATAGTCTCAGTGTTGACTGTGGTGCATTTGTAAATGTTTCTGCAACTTTCTCTAGAAGAAAGGTAAAAGGATGAGCAGGACAGCTTTCTTCAACCTATAAATATAGGTGCTCTTCCCACAGAGCAATAGACTGAAATGACAGAGAAATAGACTAAAAGACCTACTCTAGTCCTGGACTGATCCTAGCCTAGATGACTTGGAGGATCCTTTCWACACAATATTTAGACTGATTTCCTAATGAAAATGAGGAACACATGAGATCCCTTTCTCTTTCTGTCAGCATCCATCTGGCTCCCACTGAGGAAAAGGAGAAAGGAGGACACAGATATCATCTGTTCCATTTGGCAGCTAAGGTCTTGCCAGCCATTACATCTGTACTAATTTGTCAATTAGCATATGAATAGGCCTGAACTATTTAAATAAGAGATTGTATCTTGTGCAGCCAGCAGCAGTGATGATATTGCAATAATCGTACCTCAAAAAGTATCACATTAGCACCAAGTATTTTAATGCTATTAAGCTTTTGTACTAATACTGGCATGACTAGTATGGAGATGCAGACAAATATAGAAGGCATGGAGTCGCATAAGCTTTTTCTATCCTACTAGACAAAAAAGGCAAAAGTACCAGGCAAAGCACTGTGTCTCTGGTCGTTCCTGCTACTTACATGTTAGCTTGCTCCCTAGATCCAAATAGCTTCAACTACCTTTCTCCAAAACAATGCCTAGTCTTCATTTAGTGGATACTTCACTCCAGAGACCCCTATCAAAAGCAGTATGGACAACACTACTCTAACTTATACTTTCTCCAACTTATACTTTTCTCCACCAAACAATCCCTCATGCTGTCATGTCACAGCATGACACATTCAGTGCATGCCTTCAGATTCATGCCAAAAAAAAGAGAAAAAGCAACCCCCACACACACTCTGGTGGGTTGCCACACCATCCTCGCATTATTTTTGACACTGAAATGAGGAAAGTGCACAAAACATTATCATATCATACAGCTACAGGGGCACCACATGGAATCCAGTGGTGACCCAAAGCCAAGTACTCTGTCATACAGATGTGATCCTTCCAAAGAAGGAGCCATAAGCTTTGTGGATAGGTGGCAATGGTCACTGCTATTTGACCTCTGGGCCAGGGATTGGTCCCTTGAACCTGAAGCAGTATACATATAACCTTGTTCTCCTCACTTACCTCATTTTCTCTTGTTGAGTAGAGTAGGGGGTACACATGGAAGAAGACAACAATCTATTCCTGGGAGCTTTATTCTGTTATAGATGCTACAGCAAAAGGTGGCAGGGAAAATAATGATATCTGTTTCTTCTATGCCACCATGTAGTAAGCTCTCCAGCAAACTTTTGCTTTCATTCCGTAATTACACCAGTAATTACAAATCTCAGTCTCCTCCTAAATATACAGCCACTTGGCTTTTCTCCAGAAGTTTCTCAAGGAGAGTGAGGAGCTCTGCCAGCTGGAGAGCTAGGAGGAGACAGGAGCTGAAATAAAGCCTTCCTCCTGCTTTTCTGTTCCTGGTTATTGGAGCAAGAATGCTGGCTGTTGTGTAGGGTCCTAAGGCCCCTGCATGGAGCTGGTGTTTTTTGTGTTTTGCTGAATGATATTGGACATAATAAATCCATTTGAATCTATTTTTAAATAGTTAAAGTTTTTATCAAAGAATTGGTTCTATAATCTTATAATGTAAGAAAGGAGGTATTTATTTCAGAGTTAACCCTTTCAGTCTGTTTGTTAGTGTTATTTTTGACTAAAATATCTAAAGGGCAACAGCTCTTCCCTCTCCCACTTCCCCTTTCCCCACTAAAGGAGTCCAAAGAAAGATTAATAAACAAAATATAAAAACATTTCTGAATTGTGAATGAAAATATCCAAAGAAGCTGAGCAGAATTATAAGACAGATAGGTTTTAAAAAGCATAAAAAAAGACAGAATAGTTAGAACAAATAATTCCAGAATGATTACATTAATTGTATTTAATATGCAGAAATGAAGCAGGATGTCAAAAAGCCATTCTTTCCAGAATAAAGACTGAAGTTCTGACTGAACTGCTGCCTTTGCTCACCTGCAGAGGCTCACCTGCAAAAGCTCACCTGCTCTACTGCCTGCATTATTTATTATTTATTATTTAGAATATGAAATATGATTGCACTGCATGGTAATATACTTCTGGCATGTCTAATAGCAGTAAAACTAGTTCAGTTACCACCAGCAGAGAGACAGAAACACAGCTCAGTGAATGACACTTTTTTTTTTGGTAGGGAGAAAATATTTACTCTATTTTCAAGAAAAAAGAAAAATATGGAGAAAAAAAAAACCCTACCAGTGAACAGCACACTAAATTCCTGTTTTCCAGGCATCAACAGCTCCATTGTATCTCTGTCTTGCTCCATTGAACCATTCACTTATTCTTCCTAAGTCTTATCCTATAGTTTTCAGTCCTCAATTATCATGACATGAATGACAAAGAGTGCCAAAACAGGTGTTAATGAGAATGCTGTTGGGAGTAGGGCCTCTTCAATGCTGTTGGGAGCAGAGCCTCTTCAATTTGGCTCCCTTAGTGCAATGGGGTATGTGATAAACCATGTAATGGTGAAAAAAGGGTTAAGGGAAACTGTCAGTCTTAAAGACCCAGGGCATTTCTCCTCCTCACTGTTTGCTGCTATTCCTTTAGGTAGGTTCAACTAGGTAAGCAAAGCTGAGTATGTACTGTAAAGATGGAGATACCCTCCCACCCCACCCCCTACACACACAATGCACACACAGAGGACCACACAGATCTACAGGGACAGAGGACAATGCCTTTACCGGCACCCACATAAACACCAACAGCAGTCACAAAAAGACAAATGATCCAGATGGGCCATCCTGTTCTTCCTCTCCAGTAAACCCAGTTGGAGCTCACTGGTGGACATGCACATCCTCATGCTTGCGATCCACATGTACACACACACTAATGAGTCTCTCAAACCCTAGACCAAACCTGAGGTCTGTCCAGGATCCATGCCCGGACCCTGTCCCCTGTCCCCATTATCCTGTCTCCAGCTTTTGGTCTTTCCAAATTCTGGTTTCCTCCTACTGACTGCCTACCTCAAATTGGAGTTTGCTAGTGAATCACATTCCCACCTTGCCTGCCCACTGCCCCCATCCCCATACCCCTGAATAGAGACTGAGGTCACACAGAAAATAGGTAGGAACAGAATTTAATAAAACAGGACAGGCTGTGGTGTTCAGCCACATGGCCTGCGCAGACCAGCAGGCTGATCATCAGCTTGTTTATGCATGATCAGCCTCTTATTCCCCTTCCTCTCCATTTCCTCACACTTGTTCTTCCCTGATCCACTTTGTTCCCTCCTTTTCCTTGCCTTTGGTACTTCCCCAGAACATACCATAATAAGTTTTGTATATCCCAACAATCCYCTTAAAAATCCCTTAATAAATTTTACACAGTCCCACAAGCCTTCTCTTATATTCCATAATAAGTCTGTGCTTTCCCAAGAGACTCATGATAATATGGCCTCCCCCACCTCTTATCAGTCACAAAGTTCTGGTGAAATATCTTCCAGGCTACACTTGAGGAGTTTCTTCAATGGCCTGTTGGGCTGTGAACTGAGTTCTGGTCCTTGTTATTGTCTCCATTATCTCCTATTTATTAGAGTTTCATTAGGGTTCATTTTGTTATAGGTAAACGTGACAAATTGACAACTACTTGGGCTGGGTTGCATAAATTCCAATTTAATAGAATAATTGAGCAAGTTACAAGTAAGCAAAACAGCGCTGGGCGGCCGGGGAGTCTCCTGCTCCACCAACGGCGCACGCGATCCCCTGCTCACAGTCCCCTTATATGTGGTTCTAGTTCCAGATATACGTAGCACTTCCTGTAACTTCTGCGGTTGCACCTGCTGTTGCTGGGGGGGTCGGGATGAAGGCTGGGGTCTTCCTCTGCGTTGTGCGTGGTGCCCTTCAGGTCGCACGCATACATTTCACAATGCAATATCGCTCTGCTGGCTCAGTACAATCATCTCGGGTGGGGTTCATGTGGTGATAGCCAGTACTTAGCGCCTAGTTTCATCGTAAAATCACTTCCCGAGTTGATGTAACAAATTAGCACATATCACAATTTGTTACTTTTCCTACCTTATTTTTGTTTATTTATGTTGAATAGCTGTTAACTAGATCACCTAGCAAACAAGATGTCTTTACATTCCAGGTATATACATATCCTTACCTTTCAAAAATGCTTACTAAATTTATCAATAAGGTGATCGCAGTGGAAATCATCCTGCATAACGTGAAATGTCTTCAAAGTTGTCTACGTTCAAGCTACTCAGCTTAGACTCCATTTACGCTTAATAGAGAATAATAGATGTTTCCCAAGCAAAATGCATTACATTTATTTTAAACATCTACCTTGCGCTGAGATGTTCATATCCTCAAAATGCTAATTTCTCTTATTTGACAATTAAGGAAACCAAAGACGATTAGTTTTTTCTAATTTTAGGTGAGATTAATCATATCTACCCCTCACTAAGGTATACAATTTAAGATATCTTCAGTTCAGCATCCTCTCTAAATCTTCATATCTGGGCCATGTCAAAGTCCTGCTGAGTCCTGCCTAACATACCCATGCTATAGATATCTAAAGTTAGATATGTTGCATCTCAATCCTGATGTCCTGACATATTCTTTCAGCTATAAATTTACATCTAAATTTGAAAAAGTATTTCATTGGAAGAAAAATGTAACAATAAAGTTTTTTTTTTTTAATGGAAAGTTCCTACTGTACTCATCCATCTTTTCTTTCCCCTATACTCTCTGACTGAATGTGCTGCTATTACACTATCACTCTATCTTTTCCATAATCTCCTTTATCTTATTTTGAATATAAATGCTTTGTGAAGGACCATGTCTTTGCGCATGCATGTGTGCATGTGTCTGTAAGCACAGAAGATCATTAATTTGCAAGACCATATTGATTTATAGTCTTTTAAAGGATCATGCTTTTAAAAATGGTTTTATTATCTTGGTTCTAAGAAAGCGTTATGTCCTTATTTTAATGAGGCACTCATAATGTTAATCTCTTTCTACAAGGTCTATCCATTGTGATTGATCAATATCCAGAATATATTCCTGTTTCCAAAGAAAGAAAGAAGCCTTTTATTTCCTCTTCTACAATTTGATTTTTTGGTATTTAAGTACATTTGGGGTTAAATTTCAGCATGCTTAAGTGCTTTGTGCAAAAGTTTCTAAAGAGGATATCATGACTTCTTTTCTCCCATTCTGTCTAATAGTATTTACAAAGTACTTTCTAGGTATTGTGCAAGTGTTATGAAGCCAGTGCTCCAGCAGCAATCATTTCATTCCCTAGATCCAGTTTTGAGAAGCCAAGAATTTTCATGAAGAGAGGAATGCAATGGAGGCCATTAATTAAAGATTTGAAACTGTATTGATTCTAGGGTGATGGTATTATTTCTGATCTGCAAACACTGACAGGTATAATGATTATTATGTTAACACCTCTTTTCTTCCTCGGCTCCTCATTGTATACAAGACTAGAACAAACCCTTTACATTTTTTTCCTCCAATCATTTCTCCTCTTCCTCTTTCCATTCCCACTCTTTTTTTCTATTTTCTTTCTATTGTCTTATTCTTTTCAAATTACCAACTTTACCTTTCTTTCTGTTTCATGACTCATTCCTGCTCTCCTTCTTTCCCCCACCCTAAATCCTTGCTTTGTAATGTGTGTACTTGCACCTAATCAACCCACAAGAAAGATGAGCACTAGGAAATGAAAGGCTAATTAAGAGGAAAAAAGGATGCACTAATATTAATGAAAACAGTAGTCAGGCAGACAAAATTGACATGTCTTTCTTTGCTGTTGGTCTTCTCTTCCATGCCATTTAGACTTGCTGAGTATTTAACATGGCTTTCCTTAGGCAACTGTACCCCCAGTTACATTGCATACCTCCTGCAACATCTTTCTAACTGTTTTTTTACTGAAGTGATTGGCATCTTTGGGTTCTGAAGATGAATTGCCCTTCACTTCCAGCACCCTGAACTCCTTGTGGCAATTAACTTAATTGGCTACTTTACTTGCCTTTCTTTTAAAGTCGAGATATCTGCACTAAAAGGCATGAGAGGTAGCACAGCTCTGGTGTGAGAACGTGTTGTTACATTATATTGATTAGAATAGGTTATACTTGGTAGACTAGATGAAGGTATAATCGCAGGTGTTGGGTACAGTACGGTCTGATGAACTAGGTACAGTACGGTCTGATGAACTAGGTACAGTACAGTCTGATGAACTAGGTAAATGATAAGCAAATCTTGGCAACAGTAACTGAAGAAACTATAAATGGGAAACAATCATGTAGCTTAGCAATTCTGTTGATTATGTTACGTAACCGAACACTATAAATATTAACCAAGTTAAACGGGGATTTGGGATTCTCAGCTTTGGACA
>NW_020447341.1:0-1173 GCF_003343035.1 Apteryx rowi
CCTAGGAAGGTCACTGTTTGGGCAGGTCCTTGACATTTCTCTTGTGGTATCTTTAGCCCTATCTCAGTCARTTTTTCCCARATTAAGTGGGCTTCTTGTCGCACTGCCTCCTTTTCAGGTCCCCCTATTAGTATATCATCTATATATTGATAGACTTTTACTCCAGGGGTTGTACCGAGTGAATCTAAGACTTTTGCTAATGCGTTATGAGCGATGGTGGGGGAGTGTTTGTATCCCTGGGGCAGCCGAGTGAAGGTATATTGAATGCCTTCCCAGGTGAAAGCAAATTTGTCTTTATCTTCTTTTATTAGCGGGACCATGAAGAACATATCTTTTACGTCTAGTGTGGCCATCCAGGGGTGGGCTGCAGTCCTAAGCTGACTCACAAGTTCCGCTATATTGGGTACCGCAGCCGTGAGGGGAGCGGTATTAGCATTCAGTCGGTGATAATCTACTGTTAATCGCCATTCTSCATTTGGTTTTTTGACAGGCCACACTGCAGAGTTATAGGGGGAGTGGGTGCGTTCTATAATCCCTTGCTCTTCTAGGTCTCTAATGACTTTGCTTATCCTGGATTGTGCAGCAGATGCTAAAGGGTATTGTTTAACATTAGTTATCTTACTAGGCGGCAGCGCGGGGGAGGTTTGCAAAAGCTTGATGTTAGCTGTTCCAAAGCTCCACCGGGTACCGTTTGGGAGTATCCAGTTTCTTCCTCGTAAAACATCAAACCCTAAAATGTTGTCATTTCCCTTTGGGTTTATTACTACCTCAAATTTGGTAAGACGTTTGTCTCCCGGGAGCCAAGCACAAAGTTTTGCCAAAGAACAAGATTCAGCAATTCCTGTAACTCCCTTTATAAAAATTGATCGTCTAGATGGTTTGATATTTAACCTATTGGCTGTCTGTTTGTCCAAAACACTTATCTGTGCACCAGTATCAATTAAAAAAGAAACTTTGTGTTTTCTAGGTCCTACCGGAATCACAATCTGGGGTTCTAAACTTTCAGGCCGCTGCGCTATTGATAGTACTCGGGTCGGTTGGCCTGATTTTCGACCAGCGCTACCTAGTTTTTTAGATCATGCAACTCTTCTCGTAACTCCAAGAAAGGGTTACTAGGCTTAGATTCTTGTTTACTATCTTGTGAGCCAGGTGGGGCGGATGGCAGAGTCACCC
>NW_020447341.1:3280-76979 GCF_003343035.1 Apteryx rowi
TCCTGTTAAGTCCTCTGTTCAACAGCTTTGTGCACGTTAGCTCTTGTGCTATCAGTTCTTCTGCATATCAATTGACAAACTTCAGTCCTGTTAACTCTTCACTCGCCCGTCAGTACACTAATGGCTAGGCATGCAAAATATACTGGTCCCATACTTAAATATATAAAATGTCTTTTTTTAATAGTATACAATTCTCCTTTGGTGCCTGTTGCAGCAGAGTCTGCATGAATACATCTATCTTTCACAGAAAACTTTTTTTATCTTACTGCTAGCAGTGGGTCAAATGACACTTTTTTTTTTCTTCCTCCCAGCAAAATCAAAACCCTAAGAAATTACATCAGTATTGTGGTCAGTCTGGTGCTTTCTGGGAACCCACAGCAGTATAGAATAGGGTAGCTATTTCCCTGTGAATTCTTTCTATCTTGACTTTTTGCAGTTAGTGGGAAACCAGCTGAGGAGCTGGCAAGTTAATGGTGGATGTGGTCATGATGGAGCTTTAAGCTACCACCCTGGTTGCCTACCCACAAATGGCCCACATGGCCAGCATGCCTGACATCATGCAGAGGCTTCTTCTAACAGGAGGACTGACTAACTTATGCACTATGTTTCTGATAACCTGGACTTCATTTATTTTCAACTTATTCATGATACCATTCACTCTTAGGTACTGTGAGGGACCAGTAGTATGAGAGGTGTGGGGGAGATATAACAATGTGGAAACTTTAGAAAATGTGAGCTTATAGGCGCAGTGCAAAAGAAATATTTGATAGATCTGAACAACTCACTGCAAAAACTTATTGCTGCAGAGTTTTTGGTCTTCGTTGAATGTATATTTGTTTACTAATGGAAAGCAAGAAAAAGATGATAGTTGTGGCCATTTAAAGGACTGCTTGTAAAAGTCAGTAAACATTCTTTTTTTTTTTACAATGGGATAGTTAGAAAATTCTTTTTTTTGTTTAATGGAGAGTTAACAAATATGGATAATAAACTCAAATCACTGACATGTAACAAAAAAGGGATTTTAGTCCAGACTGACTTGTGCAAATCACTTTTTATTTATTTAGATTTTGTGGTGGTCTTTTAAGTAGTAGCTTTCCTTCTTTAATTTACTGTCTGATTAATGAGAAGTCCAAACTATTGGAAGCAAATATTGCTATAATGAATACTTGACTTGTAAAGTGCAAGATTATGTAATAAATTATTCAGATGAAAATAAACACTGACAGTTTGGTAGGAAACTAACACAATGAACTACTAGACTGAATAAAGAATTCATGAAAAACAGTGCAAATATTTGTGGATAAATTTAACTGTGAGGATTAAGTGAAAGGTGGAGAGATAATTTTATTTGAAGCAAAAGGCAAATTAAAATAAAGATGTTTTCTAGTGTCAGTTTCACCAGGAAAAAATAGATCTRTTGTAGCCATGCATGCAGGGGTATTGCTAAGGATTTATTCCATGTTCCTGATGACTCTGTGGTCATGCCATAGGTGGCTCAAATTATACAAGGAGGCCTTTACTTGAAGGCTATTTTTAACCTGGGTYATCTTGCTATGGAACTGCACCCTAAGAAAATGCAAGCAGGATGTCACAGAGCAGGGAAATCCTATGTCCTCTCATCAGCAATAGATACTTTGTCCTATTGTGCACATGTAGGTGTGCAGTGCTGTTTTAGATGACCTCAGTTTTGAGGGTGATTTAGCTCAGCTCCTCTCCGCATGCTGCCTGGACACCAAGTGTGTATCTATGTCACAAATGTTTCACCTGTGCAGTGAGTGAGATATTCAGGCCTGGGGCTCTGTTGCTATTGCCACACATGTTGCGTGTCAAGTCAAGAGCTGGAATACCACACAAGTCAGCGCTCCCAGCAGGCACCTATGGCTGGTGCCTTCTTGTGCCCACAGATGCTCTCATCCATGATGAGGCTGTGCTATGCAGGGCAGCCACACTCGCTGAGCCCGCCACAGGCTCTCCGGGTGGTGCAAACTGCTCCCGCGACACCTGGGCTCTGGCTGCTGGGCTCTGCAAAGTCTGCTTCTGTGTCTCTGAGCACTTGTGCCCTGCGGTCAGGGTAGATAATTTCTGATGAGATGAATCAGATGTAAATGGAAGTGTTTACGTGGAGAAATGAATGGTATCTCCCCATGGATCTTTGTGTTTGATTAACTGGATTGGACCCCCATAGTTCATGTGTGTACTAACAAAAAACGACCATAGATTTATCTATTTTTCGCTGAACACTGAAAGAAGGTTAATTCAGTGACATGAGTTAGAATTCATAAAGAAAAGATAATTCTTTTGAATTAGATGGACTGAGAAAACTAAGAGTAATGTGTATGCATAAAATGGTTCTTCTTACTAAAGTATCCAGGACAAGGTGGTGCAATTCCAACCAGTTCAGACTGTGCAACCCAAAACATTAGGTCTTTTTGGCAAAGCTATAGGTTCTTTCCAATTTGCCAGGCAGAAAATTTTGTTCCTAAATATTCCCAGGTAGCAAGAAGAGAATGATTCCTATCTTGCTGTAACAACATATCAAGGCTTCTAAGGCAGAACTGTGGTGACCCCATAATCTTTCATTTATTTGTGATTATGTGAGTATGCATGGTAGTGCCACGTTGTAGTTATGAACTGGGATTTTGTGGTGCTAAACAAATGCAGGATAAATAATTCCAGCTCCAAGGGAACCTAAACTTCCTAGTGGTTCCAGATAGAGTACTTCCTGCAGAGCCAAAAATCTCATTGCAGTTCACTTATTACTTTTCTTTTGGACTACCAGGTACTCTATACAAAATCTGTTTACCAAACTGGCAGTTTTCTTTGCCGTGTCTATCAGATAAAACCAACTTATTTATAATCCATATATAATTCAGTCACCTAAATAAGTTTACAGATGCACTTAGTGTTTTGTTGTGGCTCATATTTGATGAAAAACATGTTTAAAGAACTGTTCTATTCGCTTTTATCTGAACTCAAAGGTGCACAGCAGAGAAATGTGCTGGAATTAGTTTTTATTTATTTCATTTGCTTGCAACAGATTCATTGTTTGGTTTTACCAGGCTCCAAACCACTCACTGAACAACATGAATATTCAGAAGTTGTCAGCAGCTGCAGTCAGTTTGCTGTGTGTGTTGTTTTGTTTTTTTTTTTTCTTTCAAGAATTCTAACGCATACAATGACAATGAATTCATCTTTGTATGCAGGGCTTGTGTATGAGATGTGCCTTGATATTATTAGTTTGGAAACTTCTTGGCAAAGACTGAGAAATTCTCATATTTACCCWGAATAACTCATCAGCCCAGGGAACAAAAAAAATGAAAAAATCCCAAGCCTAAAGATCTCTCTGTTTAGTCATAAATATCTGCTCACTTACAGCCAGATTTAGAAATATACACACTTGATTAACTTTATTCATACAGGCACAAACTCAGCAGGATAMGTTAATTAAGTTACTTGAGTGTGATTTCAGAAGATCATTTTAGTCTTATGTGACTAAGTGCATGGTTTTGGAGGGGACAGGTTGTGATTATCCGGAGAAAGAGGTCACAGCAAGGACCATAAGATTCTGAATCAATCTGTGAAACTTTTAATAGTATTTGTGGGTGTCATTTATTCTCTTCTTCAAGGCTTTGGAGACCTARAATAGGTGTATGCATGATGTTGTGCTATAGTCAGGACGACAGTGGTGACTGTAGTGAATAGTGGGATCTATAGAATCTATGCTAACATAAAGCTGTAGCAGAGACATGGACATGGACATTTGAAGGTGACTTGAGGAAAATCGCCAGTTAGGTGCAGTTTGATTAATGGGCAGGTACTGATAGGTGTGCTTGAGAATGCCGTAATGCCCTGAGATATCCTATATCTCTCTGAAGACAGAATAGAATGCTATCAGGATTCAAGAATGATTCAGTGATACTCAGTCAGACTCCTAAATAACTTATTTGCTGTTAGAACAGCTTGGACTTTTACAAGAGGTAATTGAAACAATAGCCTCTTAAAAGGATGCTTAATACTTGCATGGTAAGGGTGAATATTCCCTTGTGTGTTCATGTCTGTTCTTTTGAGTACACCACTATGCTTTAAATAGTGTTAAAATATATTTTGGCTCTTGAAATAAAAAAAAGATAATTGAGTGTGAAAGGTTTTGATGTGGTTAAGATTGTAGAACACATTCTATTATTTATAATATAAGTCTGGTTTTGGCTACATCAAACTTCCTGAAACACAAACTTTGGGGACCTGAAATTTTCCATGCTTCATATGAGTTTATATGGGAGATTGATTCCAATTCAGATGCTCTTTCAGGGAGTATGAAATTACGCAAGTAAGTGTCTATTTTTAATGATGGTCTAATAACACCTTCATGTTAAACAAGAGTCAATACAAACTAACACAATGCTAATAACCAGCAAGGCTTTTCAAAAGTCAGAATCCAACATAATGCCAGTGGTAGGGGCACATTTCTTCTTTGTTATAAACTCTTCATTCCTTTAGATTTCTCAGACACTTAACACTTGTCTTTATGCTTCCCTGATAAGATCTAGCTCCCCAAACATGCTCAGACAGCATCCCTGTATTTAGTTTAATAATAGAAAATCACAGCAAAGAAAAAAATGTTGAGGTACAGATATACCAGTATACTTGTAACCAGACTCATGTGAACAAGCAGTCAGTAAATCAAAAGCATTAACATGTGCTCTTTTTTCCTGAGGAGTCCTCCATAAAGTCTGCATTAGATAGGTATTTCCCAATGGCACCAAGTTACCCAAAACCAACAATAGAATTTTATCAGGACTTCAGTTATTAACAATTCATTGCATATGAGGTTATCAGAAAAGATATTTTGCATTTTTTGGCCTCAGCTGAATAAATCTGAGAGCCCAGGGCATCAAGAACTAGAAAACTACTTAATCTCCAAAAGGTTTCGTGTCAGAGTGCACTTTTCAAAAATTGGACTTGTCAGTGTTCTGCGTGAATGGTGAGGGGAAAATGGCCTGTATTTATAACCCAGGCAGAAATGCTCCAACCTTGGTCAAAAGGCAAGTGAAAATAAATAAAACATGACACTAACATCAAAAGCCCAGCTGCAGCAAAAGGCGCTTTATTGTAATTCTTTTCTATGTTGCTGCCCATTGGAAGAGAAAGAAAATGATGGTATGGCTCTTACAGGTTCCCCACTTTGCATAATTTTCTAGAGACAGAAGTAGTAAGTATTTTGGTTGCTTTGTTTACCTCTCTTATGGAAAATCTCTATTTTCATAGCAAGGAAAGAGGAGAAAAAGGGGAAATTCAATTGCATTTACTTGCATGAAATAATCCAAGTAAATCACTGGTGTAAATCAAGAGGACAATTGGAATTTGGTTTCTTATTAATATAACCTCAGCTAGCCTTTTCTTTCTAGTCTTTTCTTCCTTTCATAATTCAATTATTCATTATTCATTACTGGTTCTGGTTTGGGCCTCTCAAACATTTCCACCTATCCACCTATCAGAAATATAAGGAGAAAGACCACCTGGAAGTGAAAAACCTCCCATTTTGTCTTTGCAAAATCCTAGAAACACCTCTGCCAGGTTTGCCCCTGTAGACTAATTCAATTTCTTCACTGTTCAGCTTTCACAGTGTCCTCGTATTGTAGCTCTGAGAGTTTTAATACATTTGCAAGAAGTTTCATTATAGTAAAAATTGATTCCAAGTTACAGCAAGCTATAAAACTCTTGGGGGGAAAGGGAGGGAAGTGAAGAAAAAGAAATATGGAGCTATAAAACTGTATGGTGTTTGCAAACAAAGCAAAAAAGAGTTTTAAGCAATACATGTTACTAATGAAAGTTAATGACCCAGAAATAACTCAATGCAGTTGAAATCTTCCTCCCAAACTGCTTCAGTCTCTGCTCCCTCTTCCTTCATCCAGATAATTTCTGGGGAAACGTTATGATGCTGTATGCTCAATCCTTTGCCACCTGTTTAGTTTGAAAGGAGAATGGATCTATTTAATTTTATTTCAAACAAACTTTTTCATTGGGAGGGGAGACAAATTAAATGYTTTCTATTTTCATTTTTAAACTGGGGTTCACTTATTGAAACAAATTATGCCTTTTTCAAGCAAAAAGCTGAAAGTCTTGTTTCAGATCCAATCTGTTTTCACTGAGTACCTTCAGGAGGCCTCCAGGATTCCTATCTGCCTCAAGATCTGGTGAGGAATATCCTGAGTCTGTGATCAGTCAGGGTCAAGTTTGTTCCAGTGTTTGTGGGTTTAGAGATGTTCAGCAGGAATACAGAAATAGTTCAATTGGGACCTGACTTGCATTTGTTAAAAACTGTATTGAACCTGAAGTCTTCTGAGAGAACTTCAGACACGTTTTATTTGAAAAGTTCAAAGCATCTTTAGTAATACTTGCTTCTCTTGTGTACTTCCTCTCCTCAAGACTTAACTTGAATAATGGTATTTCTAGGAGACAGAGGGGCAAATGATGGTTGCTTTAAAGTAAGTGTGATTCCTTTCTTCCCAAATCTTTGTTCAGTTCTTAACTTGGCCTGTGAGCCAAAGCTTTCTTTTAGCTGTATAGAGGATTTTGTGGATGGTAGCAGAAGTCAGGTGATAGTAGCAATCAAATTATTTGTATTTAGCACCTTAGCAGAACAGTTTGTAGTTTGATTTTTGTAAGGGTTTTTTTGCTGTTGTTTCTGTTTGTTTGGGGGGGGGTTGTTTTTTTTTTAATACTCACATAAGCATAACTTTCTGGTTGGTTGAAAAATTCAGTATAAATTCTTGATAAATACAGTTATTCTACTACTTTATTTTTACAGATTGCTTTTCATAATAGACATGCCTAATGTACTATTTTAATGGAGTGAGAGCACTTCTTGTTGCTTGTTGTTTGAAGCACTTTGTGACTCAATATCACACAAACTGCACACAGAGCAGTTCTCATCAGAATTTACTTCTTAATTATATTACTTTCATGGGGAATAAAATAGAAGTCACAGATGAAAATAAGTATTGCTATTACGTTGCCTGTTCACTTATAGATAAAAATGGGCATATTGACTCCATAGTATATCAACATAAATTTATCATTTCATATCCTATAATATTCTATGTATTTTTTGTAGGTCTTTGACCCTCACACCCTTTCTTAGCATTTTTCATTACTCAAAATTACGTGCTATTTTGGGGGCAAAAAAGAAAAGCTGGTTTTGTAATCATTCAGTAAGCTGAATCCAGATGTCTCATGAACTGCCTGATACTGTCCATAGCTCTTTCTCTGCAGCTTGTCTACCATGTATTTCTGTTATCTCACTTGGTAAGACTCAAAATTAATCATACAACTTATCCCTATTTATTATACAGTATATCTGACAACTCAAAAATGACATTCATTGTGGTCTTCAAAAGCCACTCAGAAGATTTGTTTACAATCTGCCAGCTACCATTAACTTAATGCTAGGGCTTGTGTGGTCTTTGATAATGCCAATATTATACTTGGGTGCTAGAGTGTTTTTCAGATATCATAATCTGCATGCATTAGCATGAGAGTATAATAATCTTGTTTATTAGATATTTAGATACCAAATGCTGTCTGCTTCTATTTCCTTATTTTTCTACCTCTTTAAATGCATTACTTTGTTCTGTCAATAGAGAATTAAGGCAACAATAATTCATCAGCGTCTGTAACTCTTTTTTGGAAATGGTAGATTCTTTCCTTAGTGGAGAAAGGATTGAAGTTCCCAGTCTGTGCTTTTTAAGAAGTCTTAGCATGCTTAGATAAGTTAGATTAATTTAGTTTCAACTTGTGTGGTTTTCTTTTTTCATTCAGAGGGTTCCATTCGAACACATTGTTCAAATAATACATGCATTCTCTTTGCCCAAGCCTCTTATGGGGCTGAAATTAAGCAATTGTCTGGAACTAGTATGTGGAGATGCTCAAGCAGGGTCACCTAGAGCAGGTTGCCCAGGACCGTGTCCAGACAGCTTTTGAATATCTCCAAGGATGGAGACTCCACAGCCTCTCTGGGCAACCTGTTCCAGCACTCAGTCACCTGCACAGTAAAAAAAGCCTTTTCTTATGTTCAGATGGAACTTCCTGTGTTTCAGTTTGTGCCTGTTGCCTCCCAACCTGTCACTGGGCACGACTGAAAAGAGTCTGTCCCTATCCTCTTCACACTCTGCCTTCAGATATTTAAATGCATTGATAAGTTCCCCGCTAAGTCTTCTCTTCTCCAGGCTGAACAGCCCCAGGTTTGTTAGCACCCTCCTAGTCCCTGCCAGGCCTTTGATCTTTGACCCTCCCTTTCAATTCTTTCTTGGAAAGGCCTGTGTAAGGTCTGGTGTGAATGGTGTTGCTGGAAGTTAAACTTGTTTCAACAAAGCTTTGAAGATCGTAAAACAAGCAGAACTTCCCACCATGAGAATGCATAATCAGTCCTTGGAGAACAAAAATATACAGGTACCTGTAAATAAACAGCAGAATCAAAAATCAGGAAAATCAAAAAGAAAGTCTATGCTATATAGCTGTTTTGCGAAATTAAAAGTATGCTGGTATATTTACATGACCTTCTCACTGTGAAATGCAATTTGTTCTCTCCTCTTGCTTCTCAATGTGGGACAAGGTAATAAAATATATGTGCACTCCACAGATCCCAAATATCTGGGATCTATGGGGCCCTGTAAACAATTCATACCCAATACTTGTGGTGTTCAAAGAGATGCTCTGCAAAGAGAATTTAAAGATGCATTTGGACTGAATGTGTTGCTTTTTGTCTGTAGTCATTGCATACTATTTCTGTTAAAGCTGTAGTAATATGAGTTACCAGTTTACTTTTTTTAAAGGTAAGCAAAACCAGAAACAAGTAGAAAAACATAGGACAGTGCTACTTTCACATGTGTTGTATTGTTTTCCTTCAGGACATAAAGAATTCCTTTCAGATACCAGATGATCAGAATTTTATTATTAACCACTTTGTTCATGTTTTATAGTATACACTTTAGCAGATGCCTGTAGATTCATTTTCACTCAAGAAGTGTAGCCTTTAATTCACTTTGTAGAGCTCTTTGCCTAGTTGTCAGAAGTATTTCCATTTTCATCTGACTGAAGTAATACAGCTCAGTAAATAGCTAATTTGCAGATATATTATCCAATTTTGTTCAAGCATTGAGAGTGAAGACAGGAAAATGGAAAGAATTGAAGGAAATGGAGGAATTTGGGGGTCAATAAAACTTCAGGTCTGATCTGACATAGCTGTTTCCTAGGGATGTAGGGATTCCTAGACATTTCCTTCTTTTTTGGCCTGCGATGATGATGATAATCTCCTATAAACAATCATTGGATATTGTTACTTGCTGTAAAGACTTGACCAAAATAAATTTATAAAGCTAGAGCTGGAAAATGTATGCAAGCTCTTTTTATGATATAAATGTAGGCTTTATATTTCCTAAATTACAGCATTTAGAAGTGCAATACTTATGATTCTAATTTGGCTATTATGCTTTTACACTTCAAAAACATATGTTAAAAAGAATACAAGCAATTTACATACTATTATATAATTTCATCTATCTGAGGTATAAAAAGAAACTTTGGACATTCTGTGTTCTAATATGTATTAAAATGAAATTTGTGGTTCTTTAAATGAAACCATGTACCCTTCATAATTTTTCATCTTTCCTTTTAAGAAAATCTTAGCTTTGAAAATGAGCACTATGCACAGTAATCTAAAAGCTGTTGGTAGACAACACATAACAAYCAACTTCTTCAACTAGCCCAGTTAATTGTACAGATCAGAAATTTATCCTCTGGCTGTTGTATACACACACATTCATTAAAGAAGAAAATATGATTCTGAATTATGTTAAGATATGAAATATTACTGAAAAGTTTGGTTCATAGAACATGATCACTGTAGAAAACCCAAACTGATAAATATTTCTGCTCCTGTTTAATAAAGGAAAAAATCTATTCTATGTTTAACTTCCCCCATATAATTCATGCTCATTTCAAGAAATTGATTACCATAAATCTGTGGCAATCATTTGTTTTGGTTTTACTAATGTATATATATATGTATTTTGTGGGCAGTGCAAACAAGTACATTCTGTGTTTTAGCTGCTGTGTCTTTCAGGTTGTGCCACCCTGTCTTTGGTTTCAAATGCAGAAATTAGTAAGCACTACCCAGTAGGATGTAATATTTTCCCTCCAACTTGTACAGCCAGCTCCTTGGACTGGTGAGAAGGAGAATGCCACCATTTTCTAGCTTAATCTCTCTCCCCTTTTTTGAGAATCCTTATTTTCCTGATCATGGCATGATTGTTGTATCTGGCCTCCTCACTAGGGAATGCAAGGGTTGAATTTTTACCTTGCATTGCACACCATAAAGGAGCAAAATCTATAGACACCTGCTTCCAGTCTGTCTATTTTTCTCTTTCCTCTCTCCTTGAAAGAGAGTATAACTGGTAACATTTAGCGAACTTTTGCACTAAGCAATTTTGCCTTTTGGGGTTGGAAATTGATTTTCCTTATCTTCACATGTGAACATTCTGAGTCTGTTCCTTTTCCTCTCCATGGGTGGTGTTCAGTGAAACCAGCAGTACAGGATAAGAAGGTACTGCCTTTAGGGCACAAGAAGGAGCAGATTTCTGTTAAGGCAATTTTCCCTTATTTTGGAAGGAGAGAAGCTGAATGAATCATGTAGCATGAAAAAGGGGATAACAAATATATTGTTTACATGAAAAATAATAAACAAATATATCAACTGAAATTGATAAGCATCACATTGTCTCTATAAATAATAGAGGAAGGCTCAGCTAAACATGAAGTTTACGTATTTTGCTGAGCTGGATTAGGGCCACAGTATGCATATTCATTTCTTACAAGTACCCTGAGACTTCCATCAGTTAATGTAAATTTTTTTCTTGCAAACAAAATCTTGATAAAACACATGCAATATTTCCATTTCACCATTTTGAATAGTTAAATGGTATTGCAATGGAACATGGGCTTTCTCCTGGCCTTCTTCCCCAGGCTGGCTTTTACTCACTACATCTGCCAATACTGCTGTCAAATATGGCACAGCACGATATGAAGCTCATGAGTAATAGACATATTCAGGAAGTAAAATTATCCTATGGCTAACTGTAGGTTGACAGACGGAAGGCTTCTGGACTTGCAGGTGGTATCGCCAGTTATTAAGCCAATAGCAAAACCCTCCTGGATTAATAGAGGCAAGGATTTCACTCATTGCTTTGCTATATAATTTATTATATGCAAAAGAGAAAGAGGGTTAATTTAAAGAAACTGCTTCTCTCAGTGACCTTTATGCATGATGCCAGGACCTTCAAACCAGAGAAGTCCAAAGTTTCTGCCAGACCATCATGGCAAAATAGCTCAGTAAAGGATGTAGATCAAAACTACACAAAACAAAAACTTCAGGCAAGACTCATGATCTACAGGTGATGCTTGTAGTGCTCAGTTTATAGTAAACAGTGCAGTTAAATGCTGAAGACAGAAATAAATCACATTCAATGGATATAAAATATGATCATCACCAGTGTAGAAGGGACTCAAACAGATGTTAAGAGAAGTGAGAATCATACTTTGTTACAAATAGCTGCAAAGAAAATGACTCACATACAAGATAATGGAAATAACAATTACAGTTTATAGTATACAACAATATGAGAGTGAGTTATAAAAACCACTTGAACCGGAGGAGAGAGGCATAACTGACAGTTTTGTGGTGAGGAGAAAGGCAATGACTGAGACATCTGAAAAATCAAAAAACTGAATTGTGAATAGCAACTCTTACAGAACAGGCAAAAAATTCTGGAATTTATTTTACAACTCCAAGTGCTGTCTTTGTTAGTCTAAGTTAATGGTCACGCTGTGAGCAACTTCTCTGCATTTGCATTTTTTTCTCACTGAGCACAAAGGATGGGTGGTTCTTCATTCACGCTGTGCAAGTCATGAGCAAGAGCACTGAAGTGCCATTGCCATGGCAAAGCCAGTATTTTGAAGATGCATCTGATTGAATTTCACTCAGCTGACTGGAGCCAAGAAAACTGAATTTCTGTATGAGCCCCAAATCCTCTCTGGTGCTTACTAGTTCCTTCACTCAAAGCCCAGAACTGGTGAGCATGTACTGAGTGGCACTGGGCAGAAGGCAAGCACAAATCCTGTGACTTGTTTTGAAGGTCTAGCTGGTGCACACTGGTATGCAAACCCTACATACAGGACAGACCTAAACTTTTAACTTGGTTCCCAGGCTTCTCTGTGTCAAAACAAACATGAAGTGAAGCTCATTGGGAATACCCTTTTCACTATGTCAGACTTGTGGAAATTTGGCAGAATTGCCAGAGCAAGAGAGGTTTTGGTGGCAAACTTTCCTAAACTTCCCTCGTGCCTCTGAGCACACAGCATTTGAAATTTATGGTGCTTAAGTTTAGATTTAAACTTTAGGGATTTAAGACATTTAAAGAATTCACAGTGACTTTTTTTAAAGTGAGTTAGCACTCTCATCATGCATTCAGATACTGATGTGCCTAAAGTCACTCTATGGAGATAGCTTTGCTGGACTTAAGACTGTCCTTAAAACTCCACCTGCTGCTATATCCCAGAAAAATACCTGTTTGACTGCCAGATCAGCCTGCTTCTGAAAGGTCTGCTTCCAGATAAGAGACCAAGACATCCCCATTCACTTTCAGCTCTTCCACCTTAGAGAGCACTTGGCATCTGATCCTTTTGCACTCAAGTTCCCATCTGTGCTGCTTCCAAGCAGAGTATGCCACAGAGTTAGACAGACCAGTTTCTGAAAATGGCCCCACACTGTTTAAAACAAAGTAACTAGGAATACTCCATACTTCCAGAAATAAGAAGCAGAATTCAGTAAGACTGTAAATGAGGAGACAGTAACTTGTATGACTGTAGTTGGTTGAGGTGGGCTTTCGCTTTAAACACCTAAAATCTTGCTATGTTTTACCTCAAGTTCAGAAAATTGTTTTACAGGGTTTTTTTTAAATATTCATTTAATAGATCATAAATACATTTAATTTAGAAACAATTCTGAAGCTTTTTTACACTTATACATCATACCAAACTACTGTTTTAGGTCCTCTGATAAAACAAACAATGTTTGCAACATGGCCAAATCTTAATCCCAGACAAGACTAACCATTTTATCTACTGGTCTTAAAATAAAGAGTGTGAAATGCAGTGCTGACATTCTTTCAGCCAGTGACTAGACCTGAAATAAATTTATTCAAACTCTTCATTTCTCTCAAAGATATAACCTATTATCTGATATTCCATTAAACTCAGAAGAATAATTTTTGTGAAAATGAAAGTAATGCAAGTTTTGTTTATATTACATGAAGCCTAAGAAGCTGGATGAATTTATAACAGACTGTACAATTATTCTGGAATATCTTTATTCCTTTTGGCAGCAATTTCCTTTGTGTAAAAGTCCATGGCATGTGAAGATGATTGCACTAGCTTTTTGCCAGTTTCTTTATTACAAAATATTATTATTGCCCCAAAGAGACTCAGAGCAAAGAAGTAAAATGCTTCAGAACTAAAATGCTAATTGATAAATTGTAAATTTTTCTCTGTTGATATTTTCTTTCTTGCAGGTTGATTCTCACTGTGTCGATAATATTTTATGGAATCAAAACAGACGAAGTCAATTTAAATCTGTTTTTCATTCCAACAAGAACTGAAAAGCTGTATGAAACCTGAGGAAGATAGAGCATATCATTTTTGCTTCCCAAAACATTATGCAGTTTAGGTAAAGCTAGAAAGAAACATTTTCAAATGAACCCAATGCAACAGAACATCATGCAATTTTCTTCAAGTTATTTTTGGTAAAGCAGTAGATAAGCAATGATAAAGATGATGGTGACATTTGTTTCAAAGGAACTATAAAAGATTGTGTGTCTTGCAGCACTTTTCCACAAGGATTTTAGTAAGGAAAAACAAATTCAAAACTGCTCTTAGCTGGTCATATGGGACAGTCCAGGACCACAGCAACATACCTGATGAGGAAAGCAGGGATTGTGAATCTACTAATTTTGTCCCATGTAAACTTCCCCCAACATCATGCATGCACCAGCAAAGCTGCTTGAGAGCATGAGGTTGTCATCAGTACTGTAGAGCTTCTTTCTTGTCACCCTTCAAATATAAAAAGGAAGCCCAAGGAGAAAAAACAATCTGAAGAACTGACTATAGTACGTACAACTGAAAATGCAAGAAGGAACCTAAAGACATAGGCCTCTCTGGACTTGGCTAACTAGGAGCTATTGTACTGCTCCTTCACACTGATTTTGCAGTTCTTTATAATGTAACAATTCGGAATGGAAAACAGATTTTCCATACCTATCATTTTGTCAGTGTGCTGTAAAATGACACCAAATTACATGGAACTGAAAAGAAGACAGAGTTAATGGAGGAAGTACAGCAGAATTAATAGAGAATGAAAGTATGAGCAGGAGGTAGTTTCTAGGCACAGTAGGAAGTCTAAAACACGTCTTGTTTTTCCTAATTGGATGAAAAATAGATCACTCATGTGCATGCCCCATGCTGGTTTTCAAAACACTTGTACTGAAGCCCAATTTACCTTTTGTGGACTAATCAGGAGAAAAGTATTTGTAGAAAACACCCTACAAAATGCAACTCTGAGAGTATGTTTAACAGTTTGAAAAGTATGACAGAGGACCAGATCCACAGTCTGTGTAAACAGCAAGATACATGTTGCGCTCAGTGGAACTCTGCCAGAGAATCTGGCCCATAATATTAACTCTTATTTCTGGCTAACCTGATTACCAGCTTTTCACTGTGAGACTAGATCATGTTTCTAAAAGAACTGAGGACTCCCTCAAATGGCTGAGAGTTGTTGGTTGTAGCATTTAGGCTATGATCAATGAGGGATTGTGCAAGGGGCTTGAATATCTTTGAAAAACTTTTAGGGTTTATCTCTATAGGGACTTCAGAAAAGTTAAGATGAACTACCTGTGCGGTATATTTGGAATCGCTCACAGGTATGTTAAGGCCTCTTACTGCTGTTCATAAAGAAGAAGAAAAGCAATTCATTAAGATTTTTTCTCATGACCATAACTGCTTCAAAACGGGAGCCTCATCCCTAGGCCACCAGACTGGTTTTCTCTGCTGAGCTCTTGATMCCAAAATATGGCGTCAATGGTTGTGTTACCTCAGGGCAAACTATACTGTTCAGATTAGACATCTAGTTCAAAAGAGAGCCATCCAGGCTTTCTGGAGGAAACAGAAGAGAGAAAGGCTCTGTCTTAGGACAAGTAGCATAGGAAAAGTGGTGGCAGTTCTGAAGTTGCCTTTTGCTGAGGGAGGTCAGGCCTTGCCCTACAAATGGAGGCTTTTGAGCAGTTGGAGGGGACAAAGAGCTCCTTAACAAATTTTCTAAGATACTCCATCTCCTTGTTCTTGAGGCCTGTCTCCAGTGAGCCCCTGATGACAAATAGCTATGTGGCCATTTCTCTTTTGGCCCCCCCATCTTCTAAAGAAATACCCCAGAGGATCAGTTCCTATCCTCCTGCCCTCTGCTACCCTCGTGTCTTGGCACTGCCTTCCAGATTCCAGTTCTACTTCCTCTAACACTTCCCCCAGCTGGCATCTCCTTTTATCTATGCGTAATAAGAGCTGAATTTGGATGTCTGAGCCATTTGAATGGTTTGACAGATAGACAGGGGTAATACATTGATTTGCTTGTGAGTTTAGCTTATGGGGCAGGACTCAAGCTCTTTTTCTCCTTTCCATCATTAGTATGAAGGATGCCACTCTGGTCATGATATGATTCAATATTCCCAGAGATCTGGACTGAAGTTGTAAGCAGATTACAGATCTTCACTTGCAGTTGCAAGCATTTTGATACACTGTTCAGAGTGTACAGTGGATTTAACTGTCCATGTAAACATAGCCCATTTTTTCTGTACTTTCCTGGATTTGCTTGGACTCCCTTACCTTCTCTCCTTAAACTAAAAAATTATAGACTTTATTATATGGAATATTAAAAATCAGTTACTATTTGGGGGAGTAAGGTTGTAATATAGGCAAAAAAATGGAATGTTAAAGCAGATGGGCAAATTTCATTAATTTAATCTCATTAACAAAGTGAAAATTCCTTGTTGTTGAAAAAACCTTGAAAATGGAAGATCCCAACTCTGAAAGAGTAAATAAAAGTAACACAAGCTATGTATATAAAAGAGAATAAGATGATTGTTCTAAGTATCATGAAGTGTTTGAAGCTTCATTGCCGGGCATTTTTAAAGGGAGTTTAAATGCCATTCTCAGTCAGAAGTTTATCAGATTGGACAACTGTTATGATTTTCTATTTACTGACAACTTTTTCTCTTTCAGACTGTGATAGAGTTCAAATGCAAAATTTACTGCTATAAATCCTGCCTACATGTAGATTAGCATAAATGCACTTAGCACCCCCTGACTGAGAGTTCTTTAGATTAATTCTCTCTGCTCAGGTTCATTTCATTGCTCAGCAATCACAGATACCATTGCCCATACAGAGAGAGAAAGAGGGTATGAATACATCTGTTTCATATTTATCCATAAATGTTCAATCTCATGGCAGCTAGTAAATGAGGATAAAGTGCCTCAAAGTCCTTCTTCACTTTTACAGGAAAAATTAAAACTGAAATGCAGGTTTTGATGACCTAGAATTAGTGCAGAAGGGATAAACTGGGGAAACTGAAAGTGGTTGGGTTGGGTTTTTTTTTACATTTTGTAATGGTAGATATTAATGTTTGCTATGCAGAACCCAAATATGTCCCTAGATAGAACCAAGAATAATTCAGAGAGGCATTGAGAGCTTTCCCTAAAGGGTTTTTATCTGTACCACCATCCTTACTCTTGTGCTGGGTCTCCCCCAGAGCACAGAACACCGAGCGGAAAGGAATGTGTGGTGGGTTGGTGACAAGTGCTCACTAGAGACTAGGCTGAGATTTGTAGTCTTTCACTGGTGTGATTGGAATGAGTAATCATGAAAGCCTCCATAAGCTGTTCCTTTGGTATTGCCATTGGGGAATTCCAGATGGAACTCATGGTTCACAAAAAATGAGTATTGATATTCTTGATTTCATTTTAAATCATGAAGGTTCTCTACACTGATACTGATGTCAGAAACATTAGACTAAGAAGGCACTATACTTTCTCACAATGAAACTTCAAGGAAGGTTAAGTCACTGAGAAATTCTTTTCAGTTTACCCAAGACCATAAGCCATGGCTATGTTGTGACAAACTCTTTGCTTGGAAACTGACTTGATTAATGTCCATCTTCAAGTCTGTGTAAAGTATGGAGAGAAAACATTCAAAAATTACTTTAGATTCTGGCTCATGATAAATAGCAGAATTTGAGCAGGAGTCTTCTACCAAAATTATTTTTCAACAGAAAATATGTTCTCTGTAAAACTGGCAATATTTTGATTTTATCCAAACCTGTTCCTCATGTAGAAAAGATTGAAAACTCTTAGTAAAAGTCCATGCAGAGACAGGGGAAGGATTTATTTTTAGTCAATTTTGTAGAAATATGTGACTGACATGATTGAAAAATGCACATTAGGAAGCAATTGGACAGTGTTACTGAAAATTCATTCCACAGGACTCTTGCTGATATAGTTATCAGGAATCAGAAAAAGTGCTTGGACGGACCTACAAATTTTTTGCTTGGTTAGTCGACTGAACCTGAAAATCAGGGCTGATGGACAAATATATATGAATTCAACCTTTGCAAATAACTCTCCTTAAAGTCTTATCCAAAACTATATCTAAAACACAGTGAAATTCTTTTCATTACTCTGTTACCTTGCTATGTAATAGTTTAAAAATGCATTTTAGGATGAACAAGTGATTTCTTTGTTTGTTCAGGAAATGTCAGAATAAAAAGTTTCAAAATTTATTTCAAAAAGAAATTGTACAGAAAAATTGTCTTCGCCCCAAAAATGAATTTCAATAAATAACACTTTCTGATGAACCAAAAATGTTTGTGTGCATAATATTTGACTAGCTCTAAAAAATGTTGGTGTTATTACTAGGAATGCGTGTGTGTGTGTGTGTGTGTGTGTGTGTGCGTGGGCGCATGCATACGCACATGTATGTGCCTGCATGCATAAAGCAATAGATACACCTCTGAAATCAGTACAAACCATTATATTCAGTATGGAAGTACCAGCAAATAACAGCCTATATACAAGATTGTTTTCAAAATATTTCCCTGAAGCATGAGATAATATTTGTCTGACTCTAGATAGTATATTAATCAGAAATTAATACTGTTTGCTGTCATCAGCATTGTGTTATACCACTCAATGTTCCTTGATCACTTTATTGTTCTTCCCCACCAGATTCTACTAGTTATCAAGAAGTAGTTACAGTCTTTATCATGAGCTATTAGCAAGGCCAGCTGTTGTGAATGTAACCCTGCTGTGGAAAGCTGAATTCTCTGTGAAATAAACCCGTTCTTTTTAAGTCGGTGATATGCTTGTGATTAACTTTCAGTGACTGTCTCTACAGCAAGTGACTGGTGTGCCCAGTGGTCCTGGTTACTGAATACGTATGTCAGCCGCCTCAGCACTCCATACCGGGACGGAGGCACGATGCACACCCTGCAGGGGAAGGGAACTGCAGTGCGTTCTAATGTACTTTCTGGCTTGGGACTATCAAGACATCATGCTGCTTTTTGTGAGATATACTGCAGAGAGAATCTGCCAGTTAGCTAGGAACAGCCAACTGCATATTGATTTCATTCATTATCATGAAGATTTCTGTAGGTAGGGCCTTCACAAAGAATGTATGGTGACCTAAAGTCTTCACTTCATATACTTCTGCACTTTAAAAAAAGATCTTTGAGGAACTATGCAACCAGTCTTTTTCCTTGATGTTGCATCGCTTCCCACATTATAAGGGTCAGGGAATTCTACAAATTCATTATCTCAGTACTGTCTTTTCTGGTCATACCCCTCCTGCCAGCAGCATGACTCCTCTCACACAGAAAATACAATTCTGCAGACTTTGAATTCAAAAACTTGTTTCTTTCATAGAGCAAATGAAAGATAAGAGTACACTGCAAAACTATTTTTCATGCCTTTTTACATTCCCTGGCCAGGTTCCCAACTGAATTCTGCTTCCCTTTCTGCTAATTTTAGTGGAGGAAATTACATGAGACATAATTAAGGAACATCTTTCAATAGAAAGCATAATTAGTTAATGAACAGATTCCTCCATGAGGTAAGAGGATTTTACTTTTGCAGGTATTTCTGTTCAACCAATTGCAACTGTATGCTCCAAAAGCATGTTATGGCTTTCTTCCATCCTTCCATATCAGACTGGACAACTGCTTTAGCATCTAGTCTATTTCCTTTGTTACTTTATGTTTAGATTGCCACAAAGTTACGTTATAATTCACTGATCTTTCTCTGAGGATACCTAGAACATCATTATTTATTCAATAGGATAAATCCATCCAAACCTATTCATTTTTCATAAAGACGTCATTTTTATCAAGGTTCTTCTCCCACTGAAATAACAGACTCAGTGTTGCCAGGTTTCTTGGCAGCATGAATTAAAGTCATCAAAGCCCATAGTAAGTCTTTTAATTGCAGGACCCCTGTTCTCCTATGTAGACAAGTAACAGTTTAGAAATACTTTCATCTTTTGCAGTAAGATGTTTTCGAACATGAACAGCATGGCTATTTCTTCTGGCAGGGGATCAACAAACTTCTTTAAAGGCATCAAATCAAAACACTCTGATGAAGCCTTTGAATTTCTGTTCTGGCACAGTTCAGGCAAATATGAACATTCAACATTTGAAACCATTTTAGAATTCAATATGCCGCTTGCTGCCCATGTCTCCAACATTTATATAACAGATATGCACTCAAATACAAGCTCTTTGAAGGTTTTCTGACTTGTTTGATTTCAGAGTAGTCTTAATAATTCAGTGTGGGGAATTTCTTCCATAAAGTTGCATTTCTCTTTTCTCCCCTATACAAAATATTGGGACGTAAGACATACAAGACAGTATTGCAAAAGAAAGATTTCTTTGTATTCAAATATTGTTATATATATAAAGGTGCTGGCCTTTTACCAAATAAACCGTGCACCAATTACAGATATTACACTAAAGTATCTTTCCCAGGTGCATGGGATTAAACAGGCTTTATTTTTCAGAGCAGAATAGACCAGGTGAAGACAGACTCCCTGTAAAATCACGTATAGCCTTCTAAACATACATTTTTCTTGATATTCAGATCATAAAATATTGTAGGTTGTAGGTGCTCAGAAATGCTGAGGGGTACATTCCTGCCTAGTTACATTGTGATTCAGATGTCCCATAGTTCTCTTAAATCGTAGATAGTGGTTCAGTCCTTTCACTTCACAGTGCTACCTCTTCTTACAGCTGCATAAACTTGCTAGGAGCACAAAACATTTTGCACTTGATATTTCCTGTTATTTTGAACTTTTAGGGAGAGGGCCTCTGCCTGTCTTTTTAGATCCCTGTTGAAGTCCAAGTTTTTTCCCCCGCTTTTTTTTTTGAGAGAGAGAGACTTTTTTTGAGTATCTAGTGAAATGTCAATCCTCACAAGTTGTCTTGGAGCATTGGCTTTCTTACGGCTGTAGGTGTTTAGAATTGCCTATTAGTCCCTATATAATGAAAGATGAGAACAATCTTGTAGCTAGTCTGAACCTCCCTTGAGAAGCTCTCATCTTTTCTCTTGTCTTTACAAGAAATTTAAGTTCTTACTTTGCAAGATATATTTTTCTCCTCCCACAAGGATAGAATCTTAAAAGTAGGTGAATCAATAGCAAAACTTTTGGCATCAACTTCAGGCACAACTCAGAGTGTTTAATTTCTAGCTGAACTTAGCCAGATATGTGTTTGTTAATGTCCTGTGGATCTTTTAAAACCTGAAAAGCCCAAGAAAAGCTTTTAAAGCTTTATTTTCCAGAGTAGTGATGAGTCATAGTAGTGAGATTTGATATAACATGAAAGCTCTTTTACAAATGAATTCTCTTAACATTACTGAACATTTGGAAACTGTAGCTTAAAATCTCCCGGGATCTCCATACTCCACCAAACACTAAAAAATAATTATCTACAAGAAGTCCTGGTTTAGCCACTGCAGTCAGGTATTTTGAACAGCTGTCTGAGGAACTGTTTAATCAATGTTGTGGGAACACTGGCTAGTGTGAAAGTTTTCTTCTCACTACATTCAGGAATTAATCTCTTTGACTCATCTTTTCCAATCTTATGTAATCTGATTCCTGTATAGTTTTTGCAGCAATGGTGATGAGATCAGGTTGAAATTGGAGTGGGAAATGAGAGAGAGATGGGATGATAGAGAGAAGTGGACTGGATCACACTTTATTTTGCTGGAAAGGTTAGTGAGAGATATGTACTGAACCCCTGGGCCTTTTCCTGAATGGGATGTAGCAACTGTCAATAGCAGCCTTCCTTCTGGATCCCTCAGCCTTCCTCCTTTCTCTTCATCGCCTTGATGCTTCCTTCTTTAACCCTGCTGTATCCAGATACCTGCCATCTTCACAAAAATATTTCAGGTTCCTTTTTTGAAAGAAATATTTTTGTTATCTTAAAGGGATGGTGGGAAAGAATATTCATTGATATCTGTGAGGCTATTAGATGATATGGCAATTAACACAATGAAGTATATCATATTTAAATACGTACACACATAATTCATTCAAAATGAGTGTTGGGGAAAACATGTGGCTGGGGAATGTTTCCATGCCTACAGAAAATAGTAAATATTCATATTTGTCCTGGAAACTACTTTTAGAAATTATGGCACTCCTCTTGTAATAGGGTGAGTTTTTTTATTGTTTGATAGCAGAGTAACACCCTGCTCTGTCATGATGAAAATAAGAAAAACTTATAGTCCAATTCATTAAGTGTTTGAATGCAAGTCTTTTTTGTTTTATGACCACATACTCCAACACTGATTGCTAGGATTAATTTTCTTTTTATACTGTTTTTAAGGATCTATATAGAGAGCTAAAAAATGGCATGTTATTTAAATGACAGACTTTCAAGTCTTATCATCTGAAACAGCTCTTGCCCTGAAAAGCTTGTAGTCCTTATAGCTCCTCCACAGCAGGCTAGCATTTTTGTTCCAACTTTGTTTTTTATAGGCACCTGAAAGAGCAGCTTCCCCTCCTTGGGTAGCCACATGCTTACAGAGACCTTCCTGAATTAGCTAAATATATGCACTAGATTTCTAGAAACAAACAAGAAAAAAAGTGAAATAATTTCTAAAACTGAAGGGTTGTGAATGTCATTTGCCAAAAATTAAGAAATGTTCTCTTTCATGGTCACATTTCTCTATGAAAACTTGAAAAATACATATTTTCATGCTCCAATATTGCTTCAGGTTCCATAGACCTCTTGTGTCCTCCTGCATCATGACTCAGTCCCCGTGTTCATTTTTTCTGACATCTCTTCCCGCTTCCAGTTCCAATAAATGATGAGTTAGCTGATCTGAACACTGACTTTCAGGATACTAAATAGAGAATACGTATTTACAGGCACTGAGTAGGATTTCTGGCCAGGTTCAGAAATAGCTTAAGTTGCTAAACATATGTCTATTTTGTGAGAGTTGGGAGCATTTCCCAGCTCCTGAATCTGGATGTGAACCCTGTTGGACTGTATCCTAACTCCGTATCAGGATGAGATCTACACATGTGCTTTCCTCCAACCCTATCACCTTTGTTTACATGAGAAAGAAACTCAAGGGTATGGTCACAGAGGACTCTAGGAGGTCCCTGATGGGTACTGCTTGGAGACCAGGACTAAGGAAGGTGCCAAAGATTCCTGGTCTTCCATGGAAGAGACAATAGCTTCAGCTAGAATAAAAAGTCTAAGCCTGTAGCTGTAGTATAATAGTCTGGGCTGCTGTTGTCTAATGTCAGAGTTGCCTATGATTCATAGATGACTTGGCTTGTGAATTTAAATTTTCCCGTGTACTTGACAGTTTCTGCACAAATGCAGAAGTGCCTAAGCTTTATGGGACTGAGCAGCTTGTGCTGTCATTCTTGCTAAAGCCCAGCTTTCAGGAACTATGACATCTTCTGCTTAAATCCTATTTTTATATTGTACATGAAATAGCCGTTGGCTATCACACATCAAAAGCCTTCTCCCAGGATTATGTATTTTTTCCCCTATTTTATCTCCCATGCTTTAGTCACATAGCATAAGAAAATTTAAGTACATGAACAACAGCACAGTTCACACTGCATTGTAGTAAGACTTACCCTGCAAAAGGACTTCGGAGAGCAGATTAAAATAAGGACACAGAGTTGTATGTGGGGGTGCAGGGCAAATAGGAATGAAAATCCTGATTCCAGGGTCCTGTGTGTGTTATAATAAAAGACAACAGTCTATTGGCTTAGGGTGGTAGGAGCTATTCAAATTAATCCCTGCAGGCCGAAGAAAAAGTTTTCTGAGAGAATGTTTTAACTGAAAGAGTAAGGAACACCATTGTCCTCTTTCMTATTACAGATAGGAAGTTGTCCCCATAGAATCAAGCAAAATGCCAAAATATCAAGGAAGTGGTGGAGCTTAGAAACAAACTCCTTTTTTTTTTTCTCAGTGTTTTCAGTGACTAGGATGAAGTAATTGCATGACTCTTATATTGATCTGTCCAAAGTATTTTATCAGTTTGGGTCTCATGCCAACATCCACAGCAATTGTGCTGTTCCTTAAGTGCTTTTTATGTTCCTATTCTATGGCGCTAATGCAGGGGGAAATATAAAAGTAAGAATCAAAACAGGAACACATTTGCCCATTTTTAAAATAAAAAATTTCTGACAAAATCATTGTTAAATTAGAAAAGCTTTTTAACTCAATTTGAAATTTCAGTGATAAGTGATCTATGATGAATTTGAACTGGCCTCTTTTAATTGTAATGAATTGTAATGAATACATGAGCAGGAAAATTTTAGCTTTTATTTGGAGGGAAGAAGAGTGTTATCTCTTACATGTTTTTGAGAGGGGTGGGTTAAAAACAGTAATTCTACTTGGTATTTTTTGGATCTGTAGCTACAAGTGCATAGTTTCTATAGATACCASTGGGTAATCCTGCAAATGTGTAGGCTGCTTTGTGTAGAGAGTTCAAACAGAAGACTGGTCAACCTGTTCAAGAGAGCTAAAAATCTCCCTTTTATGCTACCTTTATGATTCATGCTTTGATCAGTACATTTTCTATAAAGAAAATTTCATATATATATTCTGAAAGCAGCCAGGTAACTTCCCAAAATTATTAATCTCATTTTGCAAATTTCAGCGTACTGAAATGTATCACTGTCCTCCACTTCAGAATGAACAATAAAAGATGCAAAACAATTTTTTAACTGTTTCTGAATGCTCATGTTGTGAAAGAGATCATAGGAGGATTATTTATTGATTATTTATTGATTATTTATTGATTAAAATCTGCTGTCTTTTCTTTCTATTCCTTAATGTCACTAAGTTGCCTTTGAAATCTAAGTTGATGACTAAAGGAAAGAGGGTGACTCTGGGAAACATAAGTGAGGTGACTTTGCAACCTAATTCACAGTGGACTAGAAATATTTCTCAGCTGATTGTAGAATGAGCCCATGCTCCACTCCTGCAGGATTTGACTAGTATGTAGGAGGGAAGCCACCATATAGCAATAATGAGCAATAGGAATGCAGAGAGCAACCTCTGAGCTGCTACTCAGGTATCTTTAGTGAGTCACAAGTTCCCTGCAAGCACTGAATGTATATTCCTGGATATAACGAAGATCCACAGGGAGTTATGGTCAGTTTGGGGACTGAAAGAATGGCCTTAGGAGGATTCCATCTTCATTTTGTCATTTCCCTGTCCAGTTTGCCCTGCATACTTATTAAAAATGTATCTCCCAGCCTTGCAGATCCAAGGAAGATCTGAGAATTGGGCCAAACTCCTCCTGTCATTAAGAATTACCACAGAAAAGAGAATCTTGGCAAATACCAATTTCTAAATTTTACAGTCAAAGTTTACTTGACAGTGGACAAGTGCATACAAATCTATTTGGTTCCTCCACTGATGAACTGGTCTTACAGGGATAGTTAGAAACCAAGAGACAGAATTGTCAGTACCTTATCAGTTATGAGGATGCCATTTTAAAGCATCATTTTTCTATGTGTAAACTCATTTTAAGAGCCAGTGAAAAATCAACTTAGAAAGGACTTCATAAAGCAGAAGTTAAGGAGGAATCAATATATTTTTTTTAATTTTTGCTGTTCTTTTTAAATCCACCATATTTAGTTTGATGTTATTCAGTTTTAAACATCAGAGATTTACTTAGTATTCCAAGAGAAAACTGCATATGTATTTTTCCAATTAACCAGGCTAGCAGTATTCACTTTTTACATAATGAGATGGTGAGCCTGAGAAGTTTTACTTCAGGATTAATTAGCTAATTGATCTTCATTGCCTTTGTCTTCTCTGTTCCTTATTGCTTTTGCACCTTTCATGCACAAATTTATCTTTGGCAAAAATATATTGGCCTTCAGCCAAGTAATCGCACAGATTTTTATTGGCTCTTTCAATTTAAAGGAGGCCATAAGCAGCTAGATATTGGATGGGACAGCTCTAAGAAGAAATCAGATGCTGTAATCAAAAAAGGTGATGATTCGATAGGTGGCTGTCTTTCCTCCTTGACAGATTTGAAAAGCTCCTCAATAATTTCTTGAAAAAATAATATTTTACTTCAACATCTTCTTAAGTTCTCCATTATTTTCCAAGGATGAAGGATACCTGGATTATATTTGAAGCTTGCCTTTAACCAAAAAACCAACAGTTTTCTGTGGTAATGAAAAGCTGTCTGTAATACTACTGTAAGGTACAGACCAGGATCACTAAAGTTGACACTGGGCTGAGTGTCCCAGGGTTCCAAAATCAGTGCAGATGAGAATACTGCTAAGAGATCATTCCATAGCAAAGAAATAGCAGTAACTTTGAGCCCTGGGGAATACTGCCTCCACTGGAAACAGGAGGATGTCTCCTGTTGATCAAGAAATTTGTCTTTCTGACCTTTCTGCCAATCCAAAGCAATAACCTATTCCTTTGGTTAATTGCTACAGAACATCTTAGCAGTGATTTATGATGGCATACGTAAAAACGTACCTTAATTTGTACAGATGAAATATTTGGCTATTGCAGAGATATTTTTACTGTGGATCTGGACAATAACCCTGAATCACCCACATCTATGACATTTCCAAGCTTGTGAATTGTTCAGGAGTAAACATCCTCTTCTGTATTTGACTAACAGGACACAGGGTTGACAGTTGCATCCTTTCTATGTTGTGCCTAAGGCTAGGATTTGTCTCTGGTTTCATTTATTAGTTATATAACCCACATGCTATTTTTGATCCATTAAAAAAAGAAATAAGCCAATGTAGAGAAAAAGAAATCCCCGCCTGGGAATTACCCACCAGGTAGCTACATGCAGTGGACTGATCTACATATGTATGTATTAATTTTCATTTAAAATGTTCATGCCAGTGAAAATTCAGCCAAAGAAACCTTTTAGGGTTATGTAACAATGATAAATGTACTGCAACTGTTCTAGGCAAGTACTGGGCCCATGAGATTTATGGGTTGTTTGTCTCTTTTTTTTCCCCCTCTTAACTAGAAAATCTCAGCTGCAGTGCAGCATCTGTATTTTGTAAAGTGATCTTGCTTATTTTTATCTTATGCTTTAGTTTGGATTGCCTGAACCATGTCCAAGTCATAGAGTGAATCTGAATCTTAGATATTATTAGCAGCTAGCCACCACCTGACTCCCAGTTTATTCTCCTACATTCATGAAGAGTGAGGAAAACAACACACAGTGCAATTACCTGTGTCAGTTTGAAACCCACACTGCAATCTTTGCTGGTATAACATCCAAGATCAGTTTTGGGGGGAGCAATGAGAACAACAGCAGGGGACATGGGGGTACAAAACTGAGTTAAATAGCCAGGAAAAACAAGCAATATGTACGTAGGGTTGTCCCACACTAATGCATCTGCCTTCTGCTCTCTGCAGGGCAGGCAGGGAAAGTGGCACCTTTCACCACGAGTTTACAGTCCAAGGTGTGCAGTTCCCACCACTTACTAGGGCTAACACCTTTTATCCATAAGCAGAAGGCTTTTCTGTTCAGTGTTGGGGGAAGGCCATGCTGGCTCACACACCAAGACGCCAGTGTGAAACCACCTCACTGGCAGTCCCTGTCGCTGTTCTCAGCCAAAGCATGGCAGAGGACACAGGCAGTGGTATGAAAAGAAGAGCTCATAAAATGCATGAGGTCCAGAGAAGAAAAGCCTATGAAATAATGTTCATTTTTCAGAAAGTTTTCTTCAG
Source organism: Apteryx rowi (assembly GCF_003343035.1). Taxonomy (NCBI): domain Eukaryota; kingdom Metazoa; phylum Chordata; class Aves; order Apterygiformes; family Apterygidae; genus Apteryx; species Apteryx rowi. Next base: position 30,679 of record NW_020447341.1, read on the forward strand.
TCCAATTTAGCTGGCACTTGTCATTTCTTCTACTCATACTGCTAATCTTCAGGATTAGACGATGATTCAGTCTTTCAGAAAGTACTGCAGCTCAGTTCTTGTCTTACATTTGACCTGCACCTCTACTGATCACAGGTAACTCCTCCCTACTAACTATATAAATACTTATTACGATTATATGTGAAAACTGAGAAGGTTTTGCCTCATGAAATTTTTGCACAAGTAAACAGGAGAAGTTCAGTTTAGGTTTTGTTTCTTAAAATGAAAACATTAAAGATGGTTTACATTCAGTTTACCAGTCATTTAGCTGTTCTCTGGCTGACGACACTCTAGGAAATATATACTCAGGCTATCCAAGTTAGTTTCTCTGTTTGGTGTGAAAGAAATTAAGTATAAATCACAGAGCCATCAGAGTAAGTCACCTTGCTTTAAAACTGTTTGTCACAGCATGATATAACTAAAAATCAGAAACTTTTCAGCTTTGTCAGCAGAAGAACCTGTGCATTATCTGGTACTGCAACTACCTTTTTTTTTTTACACTAGATAATGATTAAACAAAGATAATAGCAGTAATACAGCATTATCAGCCGAGAACAGTTTAATAATGCAACTTCTGCAAAACTCTCAGTCCTGAACTCTCTGATAGTCAATACAGACATCACTACTTTCAGAGAGCATAGCACTTTAGCATGATGAGAATGTGACTCAGATTTTCACATTCAATTGCTTCCTTATTTTGCTTTCCTTCTGAGTTCTACATACAAAAGACCACTTAGACTGAGCATTTGTGTGTGCAAATGTTTCTGCATTTAGTTGCATACTTTTATGTAGTAAGTTAGCTAACCTGCTGCAGGCATTAATGAAAACATCACTTTCAGTTTGTTTTATTTTGCCTTAGTTTGTCTTATTGAATAGAAGACTGAATTATCCAAGCTGCTTAAAATCACAATGGTAAATCAGAGTGTCCCAAGAAATCAACGAAAAAGTCAATGTGGTTTGGTTTAGAGGTGTTCAGGCATCTAATGCACACTCAAGTAAAAAGTCTTTAAGCTTCTGGGCTTTAATTTGGGTATATGCTAGTAGTCCTATTTAATTTAAAAGTATTTGAAGGGGAGAATCACAAATATGAGAGAAGATTTAGGATTTTCCAAGATGATGTAGTTACAAGGAACAGGATAAAATTGAAACAGAAAGAATTGGGACTATCAGCAGAACATGTTGGCAAAACTTGTTTCCCAAACTTAGTAAGGTCTTTTGAAACCGTACTTGAAAAATACTTATATCTTTTTGTCGGTCAGGGAAAAGATTTGGTAATCAAAAGTCAGTGTAGAATTCTAACTATTATGTGACCGATTCTTTCATTTAATATTTCAATATGTCTGATTTTTCCTTAGAACTCTAAAACATACACTCTACAGCCCTTTTGAATACATACCTAACATGAAGACACCTTGCAATAATAGTTAATAAATAAGTTATTCACTTAAGCTGCTTATGGAAGCACCTGAAGTGAATAACTGCTATTTTGTGTACACAAAAGGGTACCAGGTTAGCTTAAGCATATTTCTTGTACTTGCAAGGAGTTAATATAATTTAAATCAGCCCCATGGAATAACACAGCTAATTATTTTAATTCACTAATTATTCTATCTGAAATATATTCTGATGACTGGCCACATGGTGTGACAAATCTTTGGCAGCCCATCTGTGCCATGACCAGCAGCTCAGTCTGAAAATTTTAATGGTACATGGCTAGTTGCTTCTAGTTAATTTAGGCTGTTTTTCATGCCATTAGCTACTAGTCTAACCACTGCATGCCATATGTAGACAAAAAAATTAACAGAAAAAGCCAAAGCCTTGCATTATGTCACAACATCTTTTTTAAAGAATAATCTGTCAAAGTAGTGGTCTAAGGAAAATGAGTTTTTAGCAGAGGAAGGCAACATGTCTCTAAGCCATATTATAAAGCCATTGTCTGCCTGGAGGTAGAAATCTTTTGGCAATTTCCAGTCTTTCTACAGCTGTAAGTCTGATATATATGACAAGATAATTTGCATAATTTTGCAGTGATGTTGCATACAGCTTGTTCTTTTGAAGGAATAAAAGAGAGCTCTCATTCCAAAGGCTAATCTTTTCCCCGAGAAGGAAAGCAGCCAACTCGGCAACCAAAACGAATATACAGTGAATATAAGAGTATGCTGACAGCCTTTACACCTGAATYACAGTGACTTGAAATCTGTGTAGTTCTAATGGCCGGGGCTTAGGGGCTAGTAGAGTAGAATAAAACCTGCTTGAAAATGCGTATGTTGTCCACATAAAATTTTATTATTTGTGGAAAAGACTGTAATCAAAATATTTCATGGGTAAAGACATAAAATGGGAGATTTGAGAAGGCTGTCTTCTCCTATGCTTTTGTTTGCCTGGGTTCCAACAGTGTTTCTGTCAGTTTGCTGTGGTCACCACCTCTGTGAGAGCAGATGAGATTGGGTGTATCACAGGAATCTTACAATGCACATAGGAAATGTGAACCAGTGAGGAAGCTCATTCACAGCAAAGAATGTGAATGTGAACAGAAAGAAAACAAACAGTAGCTATGACAAGGCACTACAGAAGCCAAATATAGTGGAAATATCTGGAATTTGTGTTGACACTTCTTGGTTTTGGTTCATCTCCACAAGAAAAAAATTCTTACAGGAAAAAATGGCAACCTTTCCAGAAAAAAAAAGGATAAAAAAATTATTTAGCCAAAATCAGTTAAACATCAAATAATTTAGACAGGGATTTTGAATAGCCCATATGTATACATTGCAGGTGCTCCAGAACAAATGTATAATCAARGAAGTGGTCACTCTGTTCATTATAGTTCAGCTTAGATAGAAGAAATACTTTACAAAATAATTCTATTCTGCCACATAAGTCCAGCACTGGAGGATGCAAGTCCCTCCTTCTGAACCGTCATGGACATGTCTTGAAAAATTTAGAAAGAAATAATGCTGGGATTAAAAAAAACAGCTAGAAGACTGTCAGACCAGGATGGGTCCTACTGTGGGCTCGTCGCAGAGTCTGAACATATGCAAAGAATTTGAGTTTTGCTTGCAATACTGAACTAGAAAATGCTTATAGCACAGCCTATCACAGAGGGTCATGTGAGTCTTGCATATTGGAAGACACGTGACAATTAAACACACATGTGGGTATTTCTCTTCTGGATGTTCATGAACAACTATGCAGTAAGAGTATTTTATAACTTACCACTGCTTTCTTTTACAGGATCTCAGCAAGCTGCTAGAAAAGGAGTTGATAGGAAGTAGGAACAGACTTTTCTTAACACAATGCAGGTATAAACAAAAATGGTCAGGAAAACAGATTCGTTTGGTGGTCAGGTATACTTTGAAAATCCATCTTGCTTAGTGGATTGACTAGCTTATATCTGACTATGTACTTGAATTTGGAAAAGAAAAATAGGAAATTAGATTTTGACAACACTGATAGGGTTATGGCAGTATTTGCAGAGGTTTTTTTGTTTGTTTTCTGCTTTTTTGTTTTAGTCTAAGCACACAAATCCATAGAGTGTTGGAAATTTAGCAATTGTTACACAGTTATCAACACAAAAAAGCTTTTCGTGACATGCTACAGCATTAAAAATGAACATTTACCAACACTTCTGCACAGCSTATGTACTGTCTAATCTAAATATAGCCAATTGTCTGACGCCACACCTCAAAGCTGTGAATAAGGGCTAATACTTAATAATGGCAGATTAGATTTAAGCTTCTTGTAGAAATAATGAGCTAAGTAACCTTCTTATCTTTCTTTGTATACTTCCTGAAAAACAATTCTGTCATGAAGGCCTGCCTATGTAGGCCTTGACCTCAATAAAGTCCCAGTGCATGCAGCTCCTGATTCACTGTGCCTAATTTTGGAATAAAAGGATGAGAGTATAAGGACATTGCTTTCAAGCGGAGTATTAGGAGTTTGGTTTTCTCGGCATGCTTCTCAGGCACAGGTCTTCTTGAGAGTCTCTTCTGGTGCCTGGGAGACACCAGAGTAATTTTCATGCCCTACCTACCTATGGCAGTCAATTGTTTTCTCCCTACACATTCTCATTGGTTCAGTGACAGCCAAAAGCAGCTCAGAGAGTCTTAAATGAAATAGGCAAACTTGCATGTTGCTGGCTAAAGGATGAGTGGCCATGGCTAAGCTTGTCCTCACCAAGGAAAGCAGAGGAGGAGCTGAGATAATGCTGCACTTGAGATATCGGATCATTGTTCTTAACGTTTTTGGACGAACAGTTTGGGTTGTTCGCCAACTGTTGAAGATAAATAAGACTCCTTCATTTAATAGTAGTAATGCAGTCCATATACTCTCACCCTCAGCATCAGGCTGTATCCTGTCTTTCCAAGGCTTTGGTTCTGCCAAAATAGGAGTGTCAAAATGGCAATGGGGCCTGCTTGCTAGCAGTCGGTTGCTTTGTCTGCATAATACCTGCTTTGCCTATGCCTGAAGATAGCCCTCAAGGACGTGTATGACAGCCAAAGCACTCCCCAGGCTTTCCACATTTTTGTCCCTTTCTTCCATTTCTTGTGCAGTGGAGGACCACTCTGGCACTGCATGCCTTCTTGCATGCAAACACACATTTCAAAAGTGAGGATTACATTGAAAGAGGTCTCATTGGGGTCACACAAAGAAGAAGACACTGCATTTGCTTGGATCCTAAGCCTAGGTGTAATAAGGTCAGGAAAGTTCTTTATAATATAAAGCCTTTGGAAGTGCTGACTTTCATATGTCAATGCTTTCTATAGTGGCATGTAGATTTATGGTGCTCTACAAATAACAATAGAACATTGCAGTGCAAATATTTGCCTTAATTTTGCATCTGTCATGAATTATGGACAATATGACATGATCAGATCTTAATTCCAAATTCTGGCTTCTTTAATCAGAATTTACCAGCTATGTTTCATTAAAAGCCAATTATATATATATTCCAGAACTAGAAAGATAGAGTATGTGTAAGGTGTAAACCAAAGTGAATTATAACTTACATGTAAGCAACACAGTCATTAAACTGAGCACCATTTTAAGCTCAATATTTACTATTTTTCAATTATTTGTGTATTATTACACTCCATTAATTCCTTTTCTAATTTGGAGCAACTACACTTTTGCAGTACTTGGGATCAGCAAATGTTGAAGTTTTTAAACTTGCTACAATTGATTGTTGCAGGCATTCTGAATAAAAAGCAAGGAAGGAAGGAAGAATGAGGCTTCAGCTTCCTCAAGGATCAAGAATATCAAGCATGGCTTCTAATTTTTTTAGGGTATACATTTGGCCCATTGTCTACCTGCACACCCTTCTCTGCTTGGATTTTCTCATCCCTATATCTGCCTAGTCAAAGTTAAACTGATATCTATCTGCAGACCATGTGATCGGGCACGGATGCATTTAAAAGAGCAACGACTGTTGATTAACACTAATAATAATAAAAAGAAAAGATGTCTCCTATCCATAACTTAGTCTTAGATTCTGATCCCTGAACCTAGAAAGATCTTAAATTCTTGAGACTGTTTCTTAGCTTAACCAGTCTTCTTTGAGCTCTGAGAAGACATTAGCTAAGCTTCTCTTTCAGCTCTCTCATACAGCTGGATTCTCCCCCTCCTCATCCTTGGAGCAAAGATGTGCAATGTACATCTTTCAGTATTTCCTCAGCTCCTGTGTGTCCTGCTGGAATTATACACTCCTAAGTGCTCACGATTGGCTTAAATGCCTATTCTGTCTTTCTTGAATGAGAATTTTTTCTCTTGAATATACTTTCAGCAGCTTCCTGTTGTTTGGACAACAGATAACTATTAATTTAAAATAATTGTATGAATTAGGTAGCTTGTCGTAGTCAATGGAGCCGAGAATCTAGGGTCAAATTAACCATAGAAATAGCTCTCTGTAGAGCTATATTAGAAGGGAATTTGTCTTTTGGTTTTCAGGTAATGTGATATTTCTGTGAACTTTATAATTAAAGAGGATGCAAACTTGTTACTAAATCACTCGATAGACAAGGTCGCTGTACAAATGCTAATGACTTCATTACTCTTACCTCTTGTAAACGATCTCTAATGTCTTTCTTTTTTGCCTGCCATAAAACTAAGCTCCATGAAACTGTCTTTTGGTTATGGGCTGCACACTAATTTGAGGACATGTGAAGATAATGTGTGTCCTTTAACATGATACTCATCATGTTTCTGGTGCAAATTACATTGCTTGGCTTTTTTGGTGTGCTTTAGCAAAACATCAGGGAAGCCGTAGAAATGATGGCTATGGCTTTGCAAGAAATTTGGCATGCCAGGGAGTGATGACTGAGCTGATAACATAATGCTGAATTCTCTGTGGGCTATGCTTTCCCTCTCTCCCAGGAGAACTTGATTTTTCATTTTCAGGAGATGTGGTATTTTTGTAAAATGTGTAATTAATCAGGGAACACAATGTCATTTAAGTACTAATTACAGTTGCTTATTCAGGTACCAACATGTCTACTACAGAACTAGTTGCTTAAATGCCCTGGTGAATATGGATTTTGAATCCATATTAATCCAGTTACCCAGAATCAGTCCCAAAAAGATTTGGTATGGACAGCACCCTAAGCAAATTACCATTAAAGTCAGTAAAGCTTCCGAGGGGAAACAAGCAATGCAGAATCTATTGCAAATCAGAACTCAACTGTATCTGGATATGTAATTTTTCTTCAAGTTTTTAAAATGAATGTTTTAATTTTTTTTAATCCTTCCTTCCCATCACCTGGGATTTGCATGATGGATTTAAAATGTTCTGGGATAACCCATCATGTTGCAATGTGTGGCTGTAAGCCAACCAAGTCTGATGGCATTATCCTATCCTGTATGATAGTTTTCATGATGATGATGCTTGCTGACATTTTCTGAGTCTGATATTTGTCCTGTGACATTTTTCTGCATGTCTATAGATGCCCCTTGTGCTGAGTTGCTTGGATTTGATGTGTGGTTTGGCAACACTGAACCTGAAAGCAAGAAGGAGAAATGGAGTGCACCATTAATTTCTCAGACTAGGCACAGAGTGTATGATTTTTCCAGCACATATCATTTGAATGTGAAGGCCTGTGGTGATCATGAAACCTCTTTTCCTTCCAAATCCATCCTTTGGTAGAAAGGGGCCTTCTTATACTATGTGTAAATGACCCCTTCTGGAACAAGCTTGGCATGGCATTGCCGTGCACTCAGAGCAGCTGTGTCAGACCCATTGTTTTTAAACAGTTCTCCTTCACACTGGCACATATAAAAATAGAGAACAGAAGAACCCTTAAGTGTACTCATGACTAAAATAAAATCAAACTGTATCATTGAAACTAGTTCTCTTGTGGATTAATCCCATGTAGTTTTTCTCCACCAGTGAATTTCTGTGAAGCTCATTTCTTGGCTTACCCACACACCATCTGCCTTGTGCTAAAGTTGTCTTATGATTATATAGCTCTAACTCATATGCTGACTGGGCAAAAAAAGGAAAACAAATGAGTTTAGAAATCACAGTAAGATATTTTCTGTCCGAAGTATTTTTAGTCTGAAAATAAGATTTTTGTTTGTTGGGTCAGTTGCTTGGGTTTTTTTAAATGTCTTAGTGCATGGAGCAATCTAGGAATTTCAGGAACTCCAAATCTACCTTCCCTTTCTTTATACAAGCGTAGACAAGATGAGAACATATTCTTTCTTTTGTCCTACCTATTCCAGCTTTAATGGCTGGGTGGAATTTAACCCTGAGCAGGAGCTCAAATTACTCTGTACATTAACTGCTGAAACATCACAGTCCTTTTGCAGTTTAAGTAAAACATGTTTTATTTTGTCCCTTTCTCCGATGGACAAGAGAAGTCTGATTTTTCAGTAGGGCAGAGCACTTTGATTTTTAGGGGCCCAGCAGCCCCAGGCAGTGAGATTGAAAATCTGAGCAGAGCCATACCTAGAACTCCAGTTTTCTGTGCTCACAGATGATGTGTTGGGAATACCTTTGATTTTTTTATGTTCTGAGTGCTGTACTTCTGTAGGTCATTTGCACATTACCATGCAAGTTCATGCTTGTTTAACATGTGCTTTATCCTTTTTCTTCCGAAGATGTTGACCAATGATACTGAGCAATGAGCTTCCTTTCCTCTTTGCTTAAAGAAAGGTGAACTTTGAGGCTTCTTGACAGTAAGAAATGAACTGTGACTTATTGTATTCATCACCGACACAAGCTGTGTTGAAGAGAAGCTTTTTTATTCCAGGTTCTGATTTTTTGTCCCATCCGGGCTTCTGGACTTCATTTTGGGGTGAAGTCTTATGCTTTCAAAGCCTGCTTATTACCGGCTTTCTATAGCACCTTGCGAATGCCATCAAACATCTTTGATGGCAACTCCATTGTTTGGACTGGTTGGACTGTTGGATTGGTTTCATCCTAATGGATTTTTAATTTTTGTACTGATTGTATTCTCTGTTCTGGAGGTGAATGTATTTGAGTATATGAAGGCCATTCAACTCTCTGGGTGGAAGTCAAGCTTATGAATGCTATTAGGATAGTTCTTAAAATATGCAATAAATACTGAAGTTTTGTGTTATTCTTCAAACTATGAYTATACAAACTGTTGCATAATTGTTCTGACTGGTTGTTTTGAATCAACTTACAGCTAAAAGGATGTTTTATAGGTTTATTTGGGTGAAACAGGAATTGAGCTTAAAATACATTTTAAAATTCTAGCAATAGGAAGCCTAGCAATGTAATCTGAAAAAAAGACATTCTACAATTCCACTATTATTTGAATGAATATAGAAAAAAATGAGCAAGCTGTCAAAAAAAAAAGGCACTGAAGGAATGGACTGAATGACTCAACCTCATTTTTAGGTAGATGACTAACAAGAAATCCTATTTTTTCCCACTAGAGTCAATCACAGCACTGTTTTTAATTGGCAGCTGAGAGGTCAAATTCATAGATTTTTTGTGAAACTTTAGAAACAGAAAAACTGGTTTGTTATGGGTCTCTGTTTGCAATTTTGATCTTCCTTCAGATAAAGAAAATACTTACAGAATGTCTCATTTATATTGATGTTCATTATTACTATTTTACTCAGCCTCGACATTGTCAGAGCTGCCATGATTGTAAAAAACAGATGTCTGATGCTGCTGCAGATGATATACTAGAAAAAAATAAATGCTTCATTATAATTTAAAATGCCATGATAAATTGTACATATAAAAAAGAAGAAAAAAAAGAAGAAAAAATGGGTGATGAGAGCAAAAAATAGTTGACCCATGGTCAAAATTTGCTAAAGATTTTCTAATTTGTAAACTAGCCACTTTTAACAATGTTTCAAAAAAAGGATAAGGAGGCAGCAATCTATGCAAACAGATCAGCACATAATTTAATGARCCTCCTTTAATGCCTTGGATAAATAATACAAAATACTTTAATTGTAGAAGAAAACATACATCTCTGTGACACTGGCAGGAACAGCTTGCATACCTACTCACCTTAACAGCAGTTTTGTCTTGTTTTAACATCAATCTTGCCTTATAGACAGGGATCATATCACACAACAGGGACTATTGTAATATAATATTTGGTCTAGAAATGCATTTGGGTTGTTTCTTGTGGGCAGGGATGGGAATTCTATTTGAATAGTTCTGGGTTTCATTCTTACCTCATCAGCTCTTCTGAGGTACACTGCCACTTACCAGAACTCCAGCTTCATAGCCCTGATTTAATCTGTATTTCTGATGAAAGGCTGTCAGTGGACATCCGGTCACAGATGTCCATATTGCTGTGCCATTACCTCTTTGCAGAAGTTCTTTCCTTTGTTCTCCCCTGTGAGCTGATGTTGTGACTAGTTGTGCTGGATGTCACACAGTTGGCTAAGGAGTAGAGGAAATTTCTTCAACACCAGTCTTCAATATATAAATTCTCTTTGAGTCATGTAGACTTTCAGGATAATCTGAAGTTAGACTGTATTATATCACATGCGTGTTGATGCTGCTGCTGGTAATGGGAGGTGGGAACACTTAATTAAGAGCTTAATAGCTATCAGCTAAGGTCAGAGCACAATTAGTATCCCATCTTTGACAGTGGGCAAGAGGGGATGCCTAACAAAGACTGTAAGAACAGATTAAAAATATACTGATCCTTCTTCTAAATACTCTCCCAAACTCCAACAATATGCAGCTGACGGACTGCCTGAGCCAGCAGAAGCTTTGTATATTGTTTATGTATGAAATCTCAACAAATTTCTTGTTCACAAGTTTGTCTGCTTTCCACTTGAACCATGTACTTTTTTAACTCTCACTCTCCCCTATTTTTAACTCCCCACTCTCTGTGGCAAGGAAACACAAGGTTTAACTAAATAATATATGAAGAACCTCTTCTTGTTTGTTTTCAGCTTCACATGTGTTAGCTTCATTGGAAACCTTCTAGTTCTTGTTTTGGAAGAGAGAAAGAACAAATATTCCCTCTTTGGCCTTCTCACTCCGCTCATCAATTTACAGATATCCTGTTTATTATGTGTCTCTTGCAGTCTCTTTTCCTGAGAGATGAGTCCTAGTGTACTTCGTCATTCCTTCCATGGGGGCTATTCTGTGCCTTCTATCCTCCTTGCTGCTCTTCTCTGAAGTTTTTCCAGTCCTAGTAAATACTTTTTGAGATGGGGTGACCAGGATTGCACATGATATCCACACTATGGATCTATACAGAAGTAAAATGACATTCTTTATTCCTTTCCCAGTAATCCCTAACATTGTGTTTTCTTTTCTGACTGTTACTGAGAGCTGAGCCAACGCTTTCATGGAATTATGTATTAAAAGTCCAGAGAGAGGTGGAAATTATAAGAGAAACAGACTTATATTGCATCTGCTTGATTTTGCAATCTCTCTACCATTAGTATAATTTTGTAGCTCTGATCATCTACCTAGCTCAACCTACTGCAGTGTAAGGAAAAATGGTATTATGAACTGGATACAAGGAAGTCAGACATTTCTTCCTCCAAAAATTGGGGGGAAAAAATCAGAAATGTCACCATACTTCATTTCAGCATTTATAATGAAATATTTTTGTTTCAAAATAATTACAAATTGTCCTTTAAGCAAACAGAAAAATAAACTACTTGTATTTTGATTCGAAACATGGAATAGTATTTTTGCTAATAGGTACTGCTAATTCTTCCAAAAATCATTTTTTAGATCAGATAAACCTAATCTAAGAAGAATCAGGGAGAGTCAAGATACCTCGTAGGTGTAAATCTGAAATATACCTCTAGGGAGCAGGGTATGTGGAACACTTTCCTGTGATGAAGTACTATTAAAATGAATTTGTCCTGTACCCTTCTTATAGACATTAATGTTTTCTATTGATAAAGACTTTGCCCAGGCATCACTGCAGATGGCTGTGAAAGTCAGTCCCACTGTGTTTACTGGTTCTTGCTTGACTAAATGGCGCTTGCTTTGAAACCTGTTACTCTGTTCTGTGAAATGCAGCTGTGTGAGTTTCACAATGGCTTTTAAGTGATTTTATATGCAATTTTATAGCTAAAACACCTTAAGGAACACCCTTGAAAAGTTAGCAATATATAACATTGCTTAGAAAACACATTGATTTTCTTGGCTAGCAAATTACATCCTCTGGTTCCTGTATTTGAAACAAGTATTCATAAATGCTGTTACTAAAGTCCAGGTGACAGTTTTCTACCAAAAAACCCACAATTTTTTCTATTTATATTGACACCAGCCTCTTTTCTGCATTGGAAATTGACTCATCATACTGTCTTAAAACAAAAATACCCATGTTTTACCACCTGTTTTTCTTTCTTTCGTTCTAGATAATACACACTATGTAAAATGATATGCTTGTTATCTTTTTAGTAGACCACTTCCTCTTTGCACCATCACTCTTTCTGATAGTATTTCTTTCATTGCCACGGGTTCTTAGAGGGCTCATCTCCACTTTCTAGGCTTCATATCAGTGACAGTTGTCTGACTCTTGGCTGCTACATTAGAAAGCAAGCTAAAGCAYGTGATGGTAGCAAAGCAAATAATGGCACTCCTTCAATAAAAACCCAAAGTAGAATGAGAAAATGCACCCCACATTCATAGCTAAATTTGATGTCACCAGATTGATTGATTGCAACCATTGAGGACAGATCAGCTTGTGACATCCAGAGAGAGACAGGGGTATTTTTAGATTGTTTAGTGATGCCAGATTCAAAACACATTGTATCAGTCTTCTGCTTTATAGTTTGAAGAAGAGTGCAGAGGTCTGACAGTTACAGAAAAGCTAGGTCGTGCTCCTAATGTTGCAAACTTATTTTGAGCAAAAAGACAATGTTCCCAAAATGCTGAAAAGTATTTTGAGCTGCCAGAATGGATCATTTAAAGCCTGTTTGCATGATTTTAATGGTGTGAAACATTCTTTGAGCTCCATCAAACTGGTATGAAACAATTTTTGGTGATATTCCTGAATCATTAAAATGAAAATAAATCTATGAAGAAAAGAGACCCTACTAGTTGTTAAACAGAATTTAACTAATAGTTTTAATTTCCTAATTTAGTTTTCTTTAGTAAATTACTGTATTTCACATGCCTGTTTAGATGTTTACACATTATTTATCTATTCCATTCTGATGGTTTATTGAGAAAAAATTTATAGTAGAAGTACAGTCAGATTCAGATTTCAAGAATACATAGTTATTGATAAGCACCTGATTGATTGTGCTTTTTTTCATGAGTTTTAATATTTAGGCACTAGGCAAAGGTGAAAGATAAATTTTTATCTAGTTTTAATATTTCCCATTTAGTGTAGATAAAAAAGTAGATTAAAAATGTAAATGGAAATAAGAATGTAAAAAATGTAGATGAAAGAACGTTATCCTTCAAGATTATGTCAAGCATTATAATTTCATTGGATTGTAGCAATTTCATTTTATTAATGCTCTTTTTTTCACTAAAAGATTTTATTTTGAAATGTCCCAGGTGTTTAACTAATGCAATTCTTGGTGCTTAATTGAATCTGATTGTGTCACAGTTCAGCAACCAAAAATTGCAAAACCTAAGAAAGTAAACAAAGCAATGTAGTACTTAAAATTTTCTCAAGCCTAATGATAGAACAAGCTGTCTGAGAACATACCTCACTAGTATGTGCCACATTCATTCCACATATAATAAATATTTGATCACAACTTGTGCTTCATTTTCTTTGTGTTGTATCTCCTGCAGTTTTTATATCAAAGAAATATTTATTTAATATCTGTTGTTTGAAAGAAACCATTTTTAAAGAAAAGCAGATTCATATGCAAGTTATGATGACTAATATTAAACAGCCCCTTAGAAATCCACATCTTGCTAACATTTGGATCAACTTTATGAGATCACTTTGAACAGCAGTATCCTTGAGTGTTGAAAATAACACCTTATTCTGAGGTGGTCTGAGCATGAATTTTTAGAATTTTAGAACATCTGGAGAGTCTAGGTTAGCAGATGTTTCACAGACAGTAGCAAATTGGTTGTTCATAGTTTTGGGGGAAGAATATGGGTCTAACACGTGCATTCAAGTACAAAATCTCTAGTAATTACAGGCAACAATGTGCCAGAACCACTTAGACTACACTCAATTCTGGACTATATTCACTTTTGAATTTTAAAACAGGAAAGATTCATGGATCCTGACTTATATTTTTCTTTAAATTGCCATGGAACACTTGGTAAATAGTCCGTATTAAGATGCCATTTGCTCAGTGTAACATTTCAGGTAATTTAATAACTGAAACTTGGCCAAGTTACCCTGATGGTTCTTTCTAGAAGTGTTTTTCCTTTTTTTGAACAACTATTCAAGCACACTATACAAAACTTTGCTAAGCGCACCAGAATGTCCTATCATAACAGTAAAAGCTTTATAAATATGCTGTTGATTTCCAAAGATCCATACTTACCATTATAAGACTATTGAAAACTATAGTAAGTTTTCTCTCAGTGTTTTTAATGAATGCTGCCCATTAGGAGACTACAGAGCAGAAGACAAAAATTTTGGAGTCTGCTTTTTTTCAAATTGGTAGATTAAAAAACAAATAACTAAAAAAATGAAATACAATATTGGAAAATGACTGGCAACCTGCTGAGTTACAGCCATGCTTTCTATATCAAAAATAGTATTTCTCAATTGCTCTTGTGGTTCAGTTTTACAGAAAAAAAGCATAAGGCTCATAAAGGTTCACTGGCTTTTAAGGAGTGTAAATAAAACTAAGGAATCTTAGTTATTTCTTGAGGCTAGCCATGATACACTGCTAAGTTATGTTTGTGCAACTACATTAAGGAAAGCTTTATGCTTTGCTCTGACTATGGAAAATGCTCACAGATAACACCAGCTCAATGGCAGGTTTCCTATGTGACAGTTATAGTTTATCATTTTCTTATTACTACACAGCAAACAGCTCTGGCCATTCTCAGCATTTCCCTTTTTATCTTCTGGGTTTGTATTCTGTTTCCCAAGGACTATTTTTGAAGTTTTAGCCAAGCCTGACGAAAATGAGAAAGAAACTGTATTAACTTTAAACAAGCTACCAGAGCCGTAAATCTCTGCAGTTCCAGTGATCGTGAGTCATCATGCTATTCCTGTGTGAATGTCAGGTTTGTGCTCAGAGCAGTCCTTTGATTATGCTGAGATTCTTTTATATATTGTTTAATACAATGGCAAAAATGGTTTTCCAGTTCTTTKTACAGTTCCAAAGAAAGTTCAGAAAAGAAAAGAAAAAAACAACTGGGAAGAAAATAAAGGTATCTATTAAAGAAAGATTGCTTAAATACCTTCTGCAGAGGGAAAGATGTGGAAAATGGAAAGCAAGACAAATCTCTAAGCTAGAGTCAACATGAAAATTGATTTGTCTAAAATAACTAGTTCCAATTTGTTTTTCTCAGAATATGTTTCTAATCTTTGTCATTTATCTGTTTCATTTCTTTGTCTGGATGGGTGCTTAATTTCCCATTTTAAGAACACAAAAGTATTTAGTTTAATTTTTCTTCTCTCTCTAAACATTGTGAGTTATACTGAAACAGTTACATTTTTTTCACAGACTTATGGTACTAGTAAAAAAAGGCTTTGATTTTTCAGTTTCGTAAAAAAATGGAATCCAACAGCACCTTTATCACACATGTAATATGACTGCAGAATTGCTGTTGTAATGGTCAAGAATTATACTTCAAAGCTTTTACTCTGCTTAGGCAAATTTGATGTTTTATTTGGAATTTAACGAACAAGAGGGGAAACACRTGTCTATATAAGTCACAATCAAAATAGAGAAGCTATATAATCTGACACCACAATGTAACCTTTCAATATAAATTAGCATGAACTTTGGTTTTCATTATCTTCTGCTTAAGCAGTACACACTTAGTGATTGAAAAAGCAACTAGACAACCACAGAGTTAAAGAATTTTCCACTCTGTTTAACACAACTCTTTTAGACAGCAGGAAAGGCAGCCACCAAAGAGAATATTTCCTGTGGATTAAAGTAATTTCAGTATGTCATTCCCCTTCTCATCCTGAATAATATACTAAGTGTGTGTACCTAGGAAAAAAAAATCTTTAATCACATATGTGATCTATAGTATATCAAGTGTACTATGATATGTTCAGTAAAGTAACAGCTACAGTTTTAAGTGTGCTTTTGGTTCTATGGGATGCTACTAAAATAAGGAATGAAATTAACAATTATCCAGTTTACTTCTTTTAAGGAAATAAAAATATACTGAAGATGAGAAACTGATGCATAATATAATAAGCTAAGTTAAATATTTCTGTATTTCTGTGTAATGACATATAATCTGATCTCTGGGCAGCCAGCAAGAAACCAGTGACAATTTTAGAAGTTACAATCAGAATTTCTCTTGTTAGATATGAAATAAGAACTTTACTCATTTTACATGCCATGGTCTTCTTTCACATTCCTAGGCAGCAATATTCGCCTTTGTCATCTATCATGGCTATCTATTAAACACTCTCATTATTGTCCCTTTCTTCTTTTGGGAAAAAACAGGTAAGTACAGGGACTGGAGTCTATTGCATTACCTATCATTTGTAATGAGCAATATTTTATAAACCATAGTTCCAAATCTCTGTCAAATTGAACCTGGAGTGAGACTAGATTGTCATATCAAAGTTTATGTTGGTTGTGCTAAGGGAAAAAGGTCACAGTACTGTCATTCCTTAATCTCTAGACCATGCCACAGGTAACTGAAGTTCTTTCCTGCCAGCCTGGGAAGCTCACTATCTCTGTCTGCTTCAATTCTACGGAGTCCTCTCACTAGGAAACTGGAGGCTCATCCCATAGCTAGATTCCAAATAATACTGTGAGCACACTAGAGGAAAAAAAAATAAAACGCTTTTATCATGTAACCGAGGCTGTCAAGAGTGTGTTGAAAAAATTGGATCATATTCCTGATATCTGAATTTCATCCAAAATTTGTTATGCTTCTTTGTAAACAGCTGAGATATGGCAGTGCAAGTACTCTAGTGGGGAATGTATATTGGTGTGCGATTGTCTTTGAAGTATGGAATTTGTTCCTGCCTTGTTGGGTTGCTATGTCACTGCCACAGTAATAGCATAGCATATTAACACAGCAGTGAAACTGAAGTTTTGATTTAATGAAAATAAAAAATATATAAAAATAATAAAAAACATTGTTTTGACTTTAGATCAAGTTAAAATGCAATATAGTTACTATTGAACTATACAGTCCACTAAATAATGATATTGACCATCACCACAGGCCAAATTCTGCCTTGCTTAAACACATTACCAGGAACCTCATGTTTACCCAACTGCGTCAGTGAGCTGCACATTTCCCTCATCCATGCAACTCCCACACGTATGTGGACACACCTGCTCCATGCTACCTACATCTCTAGCATTTTAGTATGAAATGCTCCTTAAAGCTCAAAGTTGCATTAAGTTCTTACACATTAAACACTATTTTTGTGTCTTGCCACACAAGAAGTGAATGTGAATGTAAAAGATGAGGAATAGGAAAGAGAGAGATAACATGTGTGATGGAGCAAAAGGTAATGCAAGTTTATAAATGTAAATTGAAAATATTTTCAGCATACAAGCTCTTGAGACATCAGGTGTAATTGTTATTCACTCCAAGCTGCATCTGAGAGAGTCCAGAAAGGAGGCGTATAAGCACTTCCTACAGCAATTTATATACACTTAATTATATTTTTTTGATTCCTTCTTTTTGGCTGCACAACTATTTTTTACAATTGGCCTGTGAGTTAGACCTTTCAACACAGCTGGATTCTGGGAGTCATAGCAGAGGTATTGTGAAATGAAATGTAATTACATATCAGTAAGTGGGTGTGAGCCCTAAGGGAGTCTGACTGAAGCTAAATGAGTAATCGAGCCTGTGAAGTTGGAGCAAGTGCGATGTTGAATCAACCTCTCCAAAAAGAGATTTTACAACTTTCAATTCCTTGTGCCTTTAGCTGGCCATGATATAGGTAGTATGTTAGCTTGCTTAATGAAGTACTGTTTTCCTTCTAGAAGACAAACTTTAAAATACATTTGATTACCAAATGCAAAACCGTCACAATACTTTGATTAGCAAGTGCAGAACTCCATAAAATGAGAGCTCAGATTGGAACCCAATAGCTAAAGTGTTTAGATAATACATACATACATATATATATTTGTTCTACAGAGTACACAGAAGTGAATGAAGGGAATGAAAATAGACTGTATGATAGCAATTGATTTTAGTGGAGAGATATTCAAGGTTTGGAATATCTCGGGAGCTAACTGGATTATTATATGATGAAGAAAATAAAATAATGGTATTGTAGGAAAGTATGCTTCCTGGATTAAAAGAATTATATATTTCCATCATTCTGGAATCCCTCCATAGTACAGCATAGTTCTGTAAAAAGACATCCATACTACAGTGCAAGGTGCTTAATTTACTCATTACATTTTGTTACAGAGCAGATCCTTTGATTAGCTACAGTATTACATTAAGTATGTGCATATATACTCTGCAGGTTGAGAATCTAAAAGGTGTTCATTTCAACAGTAATCAAAACAGGATATGATTAAGACATTAGTAATGACCAAATAAAAGCAAATCAGAAGAAGAATGAGTTTTAGAACTATTCTGGAATTTATGACATATCCCAAGAAGGATGAAAACTGTCTTTGCCATCAGATAGTGTTTTAATCCACCTGAGGAACCAATAGGTTAAGGAGTCCTTGCTGTAGAGTCTGTTACTGGGAAAAAAATTACTGAAGTGAGTTAATTTTCTGGAAAAAAGACAACCTGCACAGACCTAGAAACTCTGGGAATACGATTAACCATACTTTTCACGGTTTATCCAAGCTGAACTAACTATTTTAATAGTTGGCTGTTTGTTATCAATGGCAGCTAGGTAATCAAACAAAAAAATTGTCATCCAACTTTATCACTTACTGGTCAGTTTTGCTTATCGAGTGCAAGGCAATTAGGAATTGCTCCTTTGCTCCATGCTCCTTATATTGGTAGAATATGGTGCATGCCAGGCAAGCAATCCGCATGCACAAAATGTTGAAAAATTTAAACTTGTGGAGCATATAGATTTGGTATGCAATTCAAAGAAAGAAAACGTAAATTCATATCCATACTGGAAAGTAGAATGCTTTTGCAAGCTCAAGTAGTTGTTTTCAAGTATGGATGGATATTTGTGTGCATCATTAACTGATGAGTGTAAATGTATACATAATTGATCATAAAAATTGTATGTGACAATTTGCAGGGAAGTTCTAAGCTGCTTCAGGGTCCTTATTCTAGGAAATATTAATGCTGAGATGCTAATGATAGCTAGATCCTAGCATTCAATTATATTAAGCTGAAATTCAGAGTCACAGACCTAGTTCAAATAGTCATTTGCCTCCCATGATAGCTTTAAGCAAGACAAGAATCCATGAGCCGAAATACATGATTAGTATATTGTGCAGGTGACAAATACCTATATTTGCTTTGTAGACAGTTAGCAAGCATATAATGCTATATTGGAAAGCAATATTTTATGTACAGGAAGCTGTAGCTAAGAACTTTGAACCCAAGCTGCTGGAAAAGTAGTTTATTGTTTGTTCAGCAAAGTGTTGGTACTCTGCCTTGCTGCTTGCTATACTGCCTCCATAAAGGAAATGTAAGGATGGAATTTGGTCCTAAGCTGAGTTAGTGGTTAGGAAGGTCAGAAATCCTTGTCTGATGGGAACGACAAATCTTCAGGGAAGAGCAAGCGACTAGTTAGCTGTATTTTGAGTCATAATTTCAAAACCTGTGTGAGAATTTTAAGTTGATACTACAAATACAAATTATTTCTTTGACTTCATTGTACACTGTGCTGCTACCGGAGTGCAAACTTGGAGTGGAATTTGGCTACTTCCGCATTCCTGGTGCCTAACATTTTGCAGTTCTTTCTTTCAACCATATATAATGCTTGTCTATAGAAACCAGAATTTCTGTATGAAACAGTGGCTGTATTTTTAATTGTAGGTTTATCTTTTGGATTGATCTTAGCATTTACCAGTTAATTTCAGGTTCTTTTAAGAAGACAGTGAAATGTTATTACCTTTATCAGTCTCTATTCTTCTATCAGTGATTATTCTGTAACTCATTTGGTGATTCATTTTCAGTTATTTTTCATTACCTTTCTTTGAATTTTATTTTTTGCTTTAGGGCAAAGATTTAAGGCAAAGTAATCATAAGATAAAATAAAGACTTTTCTCTCCAATCTTCTTTCAGTTGAGATTAAATAATCTGTGTTGATTGACAGAATGGATTTTTCATTGAGTGCAGTGCGCTTATTCTTGAGACCACTTTTAAACCTAGAATAATTGTATGCAGTCAAAGTAATGATGATGTAAACTACAAACAAGCTGCAAAACTTTGTAACAAAAAGAATAATACTTAATGAGTTTTCTCTCATAAGGAAAGTACATAAAATACATTAACAGATTTCAGGACAGACACATTTTAAGCTCATAAATTATTCCTCTAAATTCTCCCTCATCTCCCCCTAAATTTAGATTTATAGTTTGGAAAAATTATGTTCATAAATGAGGGCTACTTTCCCTTGATAAACACATTTATAATCACAATCATTTTCTGTTATGCATTTATGTCAAAGATGTTAATGATCATTCCAGGTTTTTTTGAAATTAAGATACARTACTAGCTTCTCTAATTTATCGGCTAAAAAGCTTCCTACAAATTTGAACTGCTTGTTCTAGAAAGAAAAAAATCCACCTTAATTTATTATACATTCAGCTTTGTGTCACAAACACTTACAGCAGATACTCAGTGGAACTGTGTGTCTCAGTAAAGTTTCACCACTTTACAACAGCAGCGGATTGTCTCTAAATCTGTTTAGAAAAATGGTATAATAATGTATTAAACTAATTTTCCTTTACTTCTCTTTCTTTGTCTTCAAGTTTCTGTGTCACCGTTCTTTTTCAATGGATTTGTAATGTCTTCATTCTGTTGTTCCTCTGTCTATTGTTCATATTTCTTGAGAATTCTTTGGAATTGTTTGTTTTAATCCTTCAGGGTTAGAAAATAGTTTTTCTTCTCTTCCTCCTTTTCCATTTCCCTTCTTATCACGGTAGTAATTAACGGTAATGTATTTTGTTGCTATCCCTACTTTCTTTCAAATTCAGAAGAAAGTTCTTGACCCGTGCAGAACTCAGATATTCATCTAATAATCAATTCAGCCACGCTCCGAATAGTCAAAGACTGCTTACGTGACAGGAGATAGGACACTAGGTAAAAACCAGAGAATCTCTAGAGATATTGAAAAGTGGTAAAAGGCTAAAACATCCCAGTGTACTTATTGATCCAAGAGGTTTTTGGTCAAGAAGGAGCTGTATCATTGATTCCTGCTTCAATTTCCCATAAAAGGCTATCAAACACTTCAGCCACCTCTCATCACTAACTTTCAGTATTTAAAGTCAACTAAATTGCAAGCAATGGTACTAGAATGGTTACATGTGCTCTCTAGCAACATGAACTAAGGTTATATAAAAGAAATGTGGAGGAGATCAAAATTAAGCTAAAACATTTGTAATACCTACGGTACAACAGCATTCTCCAGTTTTGTTGCAATATCATTGAGATATGCAACAGAAAAACAACCCCATAAAATTAAGCATTGTTATAGAAAAAAATAGTAAWATACAAACATTTTTAATTTGTTGGAGGAAATTTTTGAAATCAGTTCTGAAGTTCACTTCTCACAGAGATAGCCTTAGACTTTAAAGTGGAAATGTGATCTTACTGCTTTCTAAACTGATTTTTTCAGACTCAGTGGGGTATGATACAGAAATTGGGGAACTGAAGGTGACAGGCAAACAGAAGTCAGCGAGTAATAAATGGCACTCTGATAGAGAGGAAAAGAAAATAAGTATCAGATGAGAAGAGAGGACATTGATAACAGAACTATTGGAGGTGTAAGAACATGGCTTTTTGTTGAGCAACTGGTAGAATGACACACAGCACAGTAGCTGGATTTTATAGAGGATTTTCACTATCTCAATGCCTGTTGGAAAAAGAATACTAATGTGAAAAAAGTGTCCAGCAAGTTCTTGTGATCCACTGGTTACAATCTTTTTGTTACAGAAGCTATAGGTAAGTAAGATATAAGTAAGGGCCTTATTTGAAGGAAAAATTATTTGAAAAATAAAGATCATACTCCTAGGCTTTAGAAAAAAGAGGAAGAATTGGAAAGCAATTTTGAAGCAAAATTGAAGGAGCAAAACTGAACTAGTAGATTGCAGAAAGAGAGGCTCCATTAAGCCCAGAGAACTGATACGTAAATCTCTGAGGCCAGTCTAAGGAGAAAGTGGCTTAGGAAGACTTACCACTTCTTTGAAGAATGTGTAATAAGGGCACAAGTACAAACTGCCCCACTGGTGAGAAAAGATCAGAATGGTACTAAGAGAACAATTTTACCATGAAGTGATCACTGACCTCAACTTCAGGAGTGGAACATGCAGGAAGTAGAAAATTGATCAGATTGTTAAGGGCAAAATAAAAGCAGAGGCTGAATACACAAGGACAAAACTGGATAGGCCATAGCACAGAAAGATATACTCTATCCAGGGATATCAAGAGTAAGAATAAATAACTGTGCAAGTACCTTAGGAATCCAAGAAAAGTGTTGCTCCACTATCGGCAAGTGGGAAAACTATCAATAGATGATACCAAGAAAACCGTGGTGTTCAGTGCCATTTTTGCACCTGTCTTCAGGAAAATACAAAATGCAGTCGGGTGACCAGTGAAATTACTACCACTGACACACTGGGATGGTTTTATATCAGAGAAGTACAGGAACAGGTTAAGGAATATGTAGATAAAATTTGTTGATAAAATCATTGCCAAGGTCTGAATAAATTCACTCTGGATGCTAAAAGAAGAGTATGAAGCATTCCATTCTAATGGTTGTCTTTGAGTGCTCAGATTCTGTTCTGCAGAACAATTGCTTATTCAGTTTCCTGTTTCTTATTTTTGCAGTTGATTATTCTGGTCATAAGTATATAATTTTCCACTTATCCCATTGCACTGCATTTTGAATTTTGTTGACCCTCAAAGAGGGGTAGTGATTTACAAAAATTACTAGTGGAGGATGAACATAATGCTTGTCTTCAAAAAGGGGAGAAAAAAACAGAAGACTGAGGGAATTACAGACTGGGTGTTTAACTTCAGTTCCTAAAAAAAAGGACACGAACAATTTCTTACTGCCTAGAACAAAACAGCTTAGATGAGTGAGAACTAACATAGTCTGGTCAAGAACAAATTGTGTTGAACCAAACTCATTTTCTTCTTTGAAAGAGTGCCAGAGCTTCATGAAAAGGAATACACCTTGACCTTAGTAAAGATTTTGCCCAGTACATTCCCATATGACATTCTCATAATTAGACTGGGGAAGCACTGAGCATTAAGAAGCTACTATAGAAAAACTAATCTCAACTACATAACTGGTTGGAAAACTACTCAGAAGTATCAGTGGTTTACAGTGAAAATTGTAAAAAATAGAATTCTTCAGGGTTCAACTTTGATTCCATTGCTACTAGCATTTGCATTAGTAAAGTGAGGGATAGAACAAATTGATTCCCAAAGAGATACAAATTCTGTATTTACTGAATACATCAAACTGCTCATGGGAATAATGGGGTGAATGAATGTCTGTATAAGAACTCACAGTGATCTTAGAATTCAAAGGAGCTGAAATTCAGAATGCAGTTCAATGGAACAAGTGGAAAATTCTACATTTAAATTAGAGTAATCAACTACATAAATAGAGAATAATGTAAATCATTAGTCTTCAGAACAAAATCTGAGTGTGGCTGACCACAGTCTGAACACAAATACAAAACAGTATGCTACTTCCAATAGAAGAAAAACACCCTACTGCTCTCTCTAACCAGAAGAATACTGGCACAATATATAAAGATACATTATATTCTACACAGGTTTGATAAAGCTTCAGTGAGTATTGTATCCAATTTCTGGCACTGCACATCAAAAAAAGATGGGCTAAGTGAATAAAACCATGAGAGAGATGATACAGTCTTCTGAAAGAGAAGATGCATAAGGAAAGAATCACTGTGCTGGTATTGTTTAGACATAAGAACAGAAGCTTCAAAGATGGTATGGTATCTATCTATAAATATGCAAAAGATGACTACAAAGAGACACAGAGTAAATTCCTGACCAGAAGAAAGATGATAGAACAAGTAGTGTGTTCAAACTGAACAAGTAATAATGTGGTGAGACATTAAGAAAAATGTCCAATACTAAAGATACTGAAGCAGTAGAATAGATTGCTTGACAGGGACATGGACTCTGCATTACTGGAAGTCTTAGACAAGCGTCTGTTAGGAATAATACCTGTATCATAACCTGAACGTAAATACAAAATGGTACACTATTTCCATTTTGTATGCATGTACTGATGCTGCACCAGGGGAAGGGATATTGACTGGATGACCTTTGGAAGATTCTTCCTACCCTCGTTTTTTGATTATACTGCAACATATCATTATGACAAGAAGCAAAAGAGGCAATGGAAACTTTTATTGCCATTTGTTTGCAACTACTTGAAAATTTTTAACAAGGCAACATTTTATAAATTATAATACTAGTAGCATATGATGCTGAAAGTTCTGTAGGAAGGATTCGATCTGTCAACACCTTCTGCCTGCAGAATAACAAAATCAAAATGTAAAAGGCCCATTAGTTTTACTTTAGTACTACACAAGATTTTGGAACACATTCTGAGGGGAAGATCAATGAAGAATGTGGTGACAGGAGGAAAATCGGGTAAGTTTCAACAAGGTTCTATTAAAGGTAGATTCTGTCAGACCAATTTAAATGAAGGCAATTGACTTCCTAAAAAATTGTCATACATTGAATCTAATATGTCTGTAGTCTACCTGTGCATTTGATACAGTCCTCCACAGAATGTGTCATTTAAGGTGAAGAAGGTATACAAGAGATGTAGGATGGATACAACTCACCCACCATTCTGTGGATTATATTGGCATGGGAATTATCAGTCTTTTAATGATCCTGTAATAAAAATAGAAGATAAATGTAGGTAGATACCTAAATTAAAATAAATTAAAGCATAGGCATACTACTTTTGGTGAGAATAGACATTTTTATTGCATTCTGTTCATCTGAAAAAAAGAAAATGGTCATGAAGCTTAATGAAAACCTTTCAAAAATTGTAGAACAAGATGTATGTTGAGGATATCACAACTAAATAATGTAGTTATTACACACTAGCACCAAACAATTCAAAGTTACAGGGGTTCTGTATCTAATAAGGAGGCTGTGTGGGAGAAGATTATCTTCAGTATACTTGAAGGGAGAAAAGAGGTGAAAAGTACTGGATGCAAGTAATATTACAGACTTATGGCCCAGCATAAGGAAATGTCTGAATTATATCAGTAGAAGTTAAGCTTCTGCTCTGAAAATATCCTGTGGAAGTGCTTATCTTTCTTGAATTTAGGAAAGATATCCATCTGAGCTGACTGGTATGAATTTCCTACTGCCTTCTGCATCCTGAGAAGCTTCAGAAAATATTATGGAGAGATTTTGGAGACTTTCTTAACAGTCAGATAAATATATCTAAATAAAAGACTTATGTATGGGGGAAAATATACATTTTTTCTGATTTGTTTCTACATACTAGATAAATATTAGCAGGTGAGAGAGGAGAGAGAATATATGAACAATTACATAGTATAGGAAATGAAGTGCCTTAGTGCCTGTCAGGGTCCTATATGTATAGCATGTAACATATAGTGAACTTAGGTTTTGGATATGTTTTCTCAGAAAAGTTTTGTTCTAAATAATTAACAAAAAAACCCTCTCTTGTGTGAATGCTGGCCAGCCATGATTCGCTCTGTCATTACAGCTATGAGAGAACAAAACTGCCAATGTGCTGAACTGGGGTCAGATTTTCTAAAGATCGTCAGAGTGAAAAACCAAGGCAGTGCGACCTTAAAACACTGAGGAGATCACAGTGATAAAGCACAATTAATTGAACACCATGAGATGTATTAAAGCCATTCCAGGTTACAGGTAATGGTAAAACAGATTTTAGACAAGTAAAATAAATGTGTTTGTGTTTCAGTAACCCCATATTCAGAAGTTCTAGTTTTCTGGGAGATAGCAGCTATGTAGTCTTCCCACCAATCTAAGCTAGCTTAGATCAGCTTCAGTCACGGGACGGTTTCTGGAAATGTCACTTTCTTGAAGCTGAAGAGACTGGCAGGCAGGAGATGCTTTTCAGGTTGCTTCCTATATCACTTATTACAGTGAACCGCTGCCAGCAGGTCATCTGATTTACGCCTCTGTCTTTCAAGAACACTTTCTGCTGGCTTGTGTGTGCATCCATGGAGAAGGTATTGGGGAAGCACCCCAGGTTTCCCTCTTTTAGGGTGTAGGTCCTCATCACAAGTTCCCAGAATTCTGAGTCTTCTAGGTTACAAGTTTTTAAGGTTTCCAGGATAATTTCTCTTCCTCATCTGGCTAAGAAGCATACCAAGGAAGCAGGTAGCTCACAGGCTACAGAGTCCCAGCTCCACAGTTTTTCTGCATGTCATAGAGAACTGCTGAGTTGACAGGCCAAGGACTACCTGAATGTCCATGTCCTCCATATGTGAGGCCCTTGGGAAACTATTTAATGCTTGTGAAGTAAAACTTTCTGACATTTCACTTCCTAAAAAAAAAAAAGAAATCAGTAACAACAAAAAGTTAGATCTAGGCTTTTTGCCATAATTCACAATACTATTTACCTGAGGAAGATTTCACTTTTTGCAGAACATTAATTCAGTTTCCTGGACAGAGCTAAAAGATTCCACCTCTACCAAACATTCAGCATCCTCAGGTGGCAGAGTGTAAATTGTACAGGTTACAAGTAAGCAAGTTGCAACACATTCCCCAAACTGAGATTAGCGAAAAGGAAAACTGAAGAGAAAATGAAGATTGGAATTTAATCATGCTCCACCATTCATCTAATTTCCACATTTTTTGAAATTAGAATGCTAAAAGCAAGCCTTGACAAGCTACCTGAGCACTGTTGCTGATCCTATTATATGCTTTTATTTTGATTAATCTTGCTCTTTGCAGTAGTAACTGTATTTGTCACATTTGAACTCTGAAAACTACTGCAGTATTTGAACAATATTAGTGACTTCTGTTGCCATATCAAAGGGAATTTTCACCCATCATGTACAGTTTTGGTTCATGATAAAACGGTATAAAGTAAATGAATAGTTTATCGATATACAATGAGTTCATGATTATTTTCTTCCATTCCTTCCCCATGTCCATATTGTGATCAAATCTCCAAAAATGTTTAAAGTCCATATCTGCTGAGTATCTCAAAAAACAAATCTTTTTTTTTTCCCCATGACAGGAATGACTCTGTGGGCTGTCTGAAGCTTGCATAGCTCTTGATATTAAACTCACATGAATGCTGGCCCTGGTGTGACTCTCTTTGAGCTACTTCAGTGATTTGATGCCATGCTGAGCAGCTGTTTCAAAACATTCCTCAGTTCCTAAGCTCTGCATACACAGCTGCTGTCTATAACACTTAGCTAGTTCCCTTTTCGACTTTCTTTTTTTCCAGTTCTCTCCGTCAACTACATATTTTAATTTTCTCATTTCACAGATACCTATGCCTTGTTCTTGGATGCCTCTTCTACTTTGACCACTTAGTTTGACCTCTTTGTTAGACTTCTATGTTGCTTAATTCTCATTCATTTTTGAGACCTAGTTAATCTACTTAATTTAAAGATGAATCTCAGCATTTTCCAAACAAATAGGAAATAGTCAAGCTGAGGCTATCTTCTCCCATTTTTTTCCCTTGTTCCCTTCTCAAGTTCCTGTCAGTTTATGCTGTAATATGTCAGTTTTCATTTGTGCTTCTTTCTGGGCAGTAAATAACTTTCCACTTGCTTCCAGGAAGAGCCTGACTTACTGTAGGTCACTTGACAAACAGCAACTATAAGAAGGTTCAAAAGAACCAAATTGTCCTGAAGTATAAATATCTTTAGGCACAATTCCTGGGTCACTGTCAGTACAATCTAGGATGTGAACCACAGCTGGCAGAAGTCATTAAGACTCTTACTGTTGAAAATTATTTGAGTGTGAGACCAGACAAAGGCCTCCTGTACTTCTTTTCATATCTATAAGAAAAAGGAAAATAAAAAGGTTTGTACCTTGGAAATAGAGGTTCTAACACAGTTGAAAGACATTGTTTTTCTTACTATTTGCAAAGATGGTGATAAAAAAAAAGAGATGGGAATCTACCATCTGGCCCTAGCATTAAATAAATGTACTATCTTCATGGAGACTTTAATTCATTTTCAGACTCCATGATCTGAAAATCTGTAATCTACAATTATGTTTTAGTTATCACAGAGTCTGAAGGATGTACACTTAAAAAGAATAAATAGGATTCAATGAGTATTGTTTGCAGTACTGCTTACATTAGAATGGTTTTGTACTATGACACACACTTCAGAAAAAAATACGCATAATAATTTAGTTTTAAAACTGAAATGCCCAGGGACTGAGGTTAATAAAGAGCAAGTATTATGCATGAATTTTTTTCTATTCATACTTAATATGCATGATCAGTACGGGTAGGATGTATTGTAAAACATCTCAATTTTTAAATATTCAGATTCATAATGAGCTCTATAAAATGCATCTCCTTTGCCATTAATACTCTAATTCCCATTGACACAGCAGACCTTTCCAATCATATCCGTTTTTAAATACTCAGACTAAAATGATAGATCTATGCAGGTCAGGCTGTGACATGTGCCTAGAATAAAAATCTGTAATCACTTGCTTTTGTGGATTAAGAGAGACTGAAAGACCATATGCCAAAGACAAGGCAAACATCTTTCTTACACCTCTATTAACCTCTCATATTCCTTCAGCTTTTCTACCTCTTAGTGTTATAGGAAAGTATATAATTTTTCAGAAAAAAATCTGAAGTCCCATGTCTTTTCCTATTGCCTGTCTTTGGATTTAAAAGCCAGTAGCTTATAACATTTCACTTCCAGGTTGCCACACAAAAACATACTGATCATTCCCAAGTTCCTAACAGAAGTTTTTTCTTTCCTATCTCCTTGGCTAGCTAGAGACTTGTCATCCTAAGTTTCAAATATCACAGACTACCACAAAAAAGAAGCTTTTTCAAAATTCCATGTCTTAGAGAGACCAATAGTTTCAAAGAAGTTTTGCAATAGCTTTTCTGTGTCCTCCAAACTTACACTGAGGCAGATGAACAATGTGTGTTGTATATTTCACCCTAGAATGTTTGACAGCACAGTAGGCTCTAAGTGTTCGGTGTTCATGCTRTTACATGGGAACAGGAAATATTAAATATTGGTTTTAAAAGTATCTTGGCAGCAAGGTTTTCCCTAGCAATAATGACTTCTTAAGTAAACTTTGATAGGCATTTTTTTTTTCTAAAATGTCATGCTTTCTTTACCACTATCTTGCCTGTGAGTTTTTCATTTTCATTTAGTACTGTACATGTTGGAAACAAGATAAGCTCAACATCAGTGTTCTTGATGTGATAAACCCAGATTATGAAATGAAAGACTATCTCTCAAGACAGGCCCTTAGCTGGTGCTGATCGTGTTCGCTCTCACAGTTTCCTGAAAATGCACTGATGTAGAATTCTAACAATGGTTCAGTGCTACACATAGCATTAGACAAATGTTTAAAAAGTGAAATAGAATTAAAGTGATTCCATACTAAATATGTTTTTGAACGGTTCAAAATGTTCAGAGGAACCTTCCTATTCCCTGCACAATCTTCAAACAGTACTATTTTTATTCATCTGAGTAGYTCACTTCAGATCAAGAGGATTACCTTCATGAATAAAAAAAGCAGGATTTGGCCCTATATGGAACATCCTTGACGTGGGATTTAGAGAGTTTTATGCAGCACTGATAGTAGACTTAATATTTGCATGCACAACAGTGCATGCAAATTGTTAACAAGCGGTCTACCTTGAATGAGTCTAATTGTTAAAATACATGAAATAAATGTTACGTTAGTAGAAAAGAGCTTATGACTATAAACCTGGAAAACTGTTATGATCTTAAGACTTAATGATGCAAGTCCCAGTCATTTTAATAAACACTTACTCATGAAAATCTTCCACAGTGACCTGTGCAAATCTTCRTGTTATGTAATAAATATACATAGCGCCACACAGGGTACATACATATGTTGAAAGCAGAATATAAAATCCTCAATAAAGTCTTGAGTTAAAAATGGCTCTAATACTTTGTTTCTGTATGCTATTGCATTGTGATATGTAAGCATTACCTGAATGCCTGGCAACAGGAGTATAAATTGCATGACTGACTCTTAATGGTATGTTGCTAAAGTCATTATTATAATAAGAAAAAATTAGGGAGAATGAAAGAAGAAATATTCAAACATTTTCTGTCTGTAGTTAAGCTATTAAATTCATATTTAGCTACTTAAATTCTAATGCCTTAATTTTTAAAGATTCTGAGTACCAGTTTCTCCATGAATATCACTGAGATCACTAAGTGATTGACGTCCCTGGAAATCAAGCCTTCTATTTAGGTGCCAGGATACTCACGAGTTTCCTAATTCTACATGGAAGATATAAGGGTAGTCTATGTGATATCTGAAGTTTGTGCTTAAGCTTGAGCTCAAATTTTCTCCTGAGCAGGGTATTTCAGTGCCAGGCTGCAGTTAAATGTAAGCTTTGGGGCATGGTAGAGGAGGATAGTACCACCCTGTCTGTAGTGTGCCTGTGAACAATGTCTGCTTTTGTCCCAGCCAAGCTCTCCCCCATAACCTATTTATCTTATGGTGGCATCATGTGGTCAACACCAGGCAGACAAATGAGGCAGGGTCCCTCCTAAAGGATCTTATGTCATGTAACACAAGAAAGAGAGGACTCTGGAGGCAGATGTGTGCTGTCAATGTGGATGAAGGGAGAATGGGTCARGGACCACAGCTTACTTCAGTCCACTCCTTGACTCTCCTTGACTCAGGCAGTTTAAGAGTGTATTGACATAGCCTGGCAGTTAATTTAAGCTGCATTCTGCATATGGAATGTCACTTTTCAGTTTAGCTCCTGATTTTAATTGTGGTTCAGTATCTCAGGTTGGCCAGGGTGAGAAACACACATCACATTCATTGGAGTAAATCTGGTTTTAATGATTCTCCTTAATGGACAGTGCTGTATTACTACAATAATCAGAACAACAGTACAAGCTTAGAAGCTGACAAAGTGGATAACATAATCTAATCTTTGTGCACACCAGTCATGAATGCCACCCGAGAAACAATAAATCAGTTTTAATCATAATGTCTGGTTTAAGCAGGGTAGGTTATTTCTCCATCAATATCCCTAAAACATGCAATATCGAGTTTAAATCCTTTAAAAAAAAAATCAGTGAAATGTACTTATGCAATCCTTCAAGCAGAAGGAAAAAGGATATATTCTGTTTATAATATACTAAATAGGCAGATGTCCCTAAAGTAGATTTCACTTCTATGCAAGACTTTGTAGTAGCAATTAGAAAGCACATGATATTGCCTTGACATCCTGTTACCAAGTGCTGATAAATGTTTATGATCATAAATGAAATATGTTAAGCAGCACTGAAAATAATCTTTCAAATTAGAAATGTTAAAATATATACTGTGTAGATTGTCTTCTAGCTGTTCTGCAACGCAGGTTCACAAGGATGTACTTCTACGGGGGGCTGTGGAACACAGCAACAGATTTAAATGCCATCTCAAGTACCAAGATACAGTTCCACTTCCACATTTTCCTGTGAACACAAATGCCGACGCTAGATGCCAGCCCAAGTTACAGTAAAAGGTATTCATAATGGAGTCTGATAGCAAAGTTATGGTCACCACCACTGTGGTGGTGACATTGATATGGAAACAGAGGCTACCATCCAGATTTGGGATCGAGCATGCTCTGCAGCTCTCCCTGCCACCTTTGTCCCTGATTATTCAGCTTGCTGATATGGCTTGTGCTTACAGCAGCTTCCTTATGGCTCATGTCGCCAGGTGGGAGACACATGGACCTGAAGCTGCTTGGAGCACGTGATATCTGAATGGTCTGATCCTGGCATGGGATAGCAGTGTGGTGTGAATCCCAGGAGCTGGGACTGTGCTCCAGTTCTGCAGTTTAGATGTAGCCAAAAAGGCTTTCATTAAATTGCCGACTTCCCCAGAAGAACTAGCACTGGAATGCTTAGCAGTATAGTATATACGCTGCATCTTAACTGCAAGTTATTAGACTTGATACTGGGATTATTAAATGGAATTTGATGCTCTATGTTATGCTCTTTTCATTAATAATGACAATTATGTCTTTGGCCTTTTTGTTTGTTCAGTAAGCTCTCAAATCTATATTTTAAGAACAAATAAGTATTGCATTTATGATTATAAACAGGCACCACAGAACTTCAAAGCTTTTCTGCTTCATTCAGACTCATAACTAGTGTTTTCAGAAGGGTGAAGAGTGTGACCGTCAAAAACAAAAAAAATCCATCTAGCTTGTTCTGATGGTACTCATTTTCAATTATAAGAACAGTTAATGCTATTAGTATTCACTAAACTCATTTTCCTTTTCAGCATTATTTTGCACTTAATCATGTCTATCTAATAATGCCATTTGGGTGTTTTATTACATTTGTGATATACTTGAACTCATTGATCCTGCCAGAAACTTTACTCCTGATGTCTTTGTTTTCTTTTATCAATTTTCTAAACATATTTTGTTCTCCTTTATATTGCCTCTGTCTACTGCTTCCTCCCCACACCTCATGCTCCCTGTACTTACTTTGCTGTTGCTGCTGTCCTTTCCCTTTCTTTCACCAAGCTGGTGTTAAACCTATTTGTTCCAAACAATTTTCTGCAATTTTTTTTCTGCTTCTTCTTCTTACTTGTTATAGATTTTCTTTGGTATTCATGAAAAGATCTAGCAAAACAACTATAAAAATCATTCTCTTTACTGTTGACTTGAGTGAGAAATGTAAGTAGAATTTGTCGTATAATTTTAAAGAAATGTAGGTTGAAAAAGATTTAGTTGATCAAAGACATAGAATTTATCTTAGTGGAAGCCAAATAGAAAAAAAAATAGAAATAACAGATAACATCGTGATAATTACAGTATAATCTAGTCTTAATCTACGTATACTGAAATAAAACATCAATATGTTGTTACTCTCCCCCACCTCTTCCTGATTTGCATATTAAAAACTTAAGGTATAGAAATGTTATTTTTCCAAAAACTACCATATTGTTATGCCAGTCAATCAGGAACTGCAGTGTTTTGATATTAGTCCTTTTAGATTCCAGCCTTTAGATAGACAGAAACATAAGTATGGTATTAATAGCCAAAGCATCATGATGAACTTTAAATCATTATATAGAAAATTATACCCACTAATGACAATAGTAGATTAGCCAAATCTATGCTGAACRTATTCTGTATGTTTCAATTTGCAACTGTCTTTTAAGGATCCTTGCACCATCTCTAATCCAATTTGTAACGCTTAATGTATATAATGTCAATGAATGCTTTGAAAAGCATTATCTATACTTTTTCTCTATCAGATTTATGTGCATTACATACACTTTTTCTGTGAATATCTATACTTGCCTATGAGTTAATATTACCATCTTCAGTGCTATGCATTTGAATTATATTACTCTTTTGGAAGATGAATGCAGAGAGGCAAAGATCCACCAGGTCTAGTGTACGTCTTTCCTCATTTCTCTTCTGCCATGGTTTGGTTGCACACCTGCAAGGAACCCACTGTGTGAAGACAGCAGGAAAAATTTCCTTCTCACTGAGGAAAGTCTGCCGATATCTGCTAATCTATTGACAAGATGCAAATACCTAGTGTGAATGTGGAGTGAGCTCCAAGATCCACACTACTAAAGATTTTCCAAAATACGAAGATAAGAAGGCAACCTTCTAACGGGAAAAATGAATCTCTAGAATTCCATTTATTTGATAGAATCAGTCAAATATGAAGTATAGAATCCTGCTTGGAGTTTCTAATATATATCAATATCCATTCTAATTCACCTTTTCAGTACTCAAATACTACAGTCGTAGACAGCTGAAAAACAGCCAAAACATCTTTATTAAAAAAATAACTGATTGATAGACTCTGCTGATGCAAAAACTTAGATTTCTCCTAATTCTGTTCAGATAATAAAGACTTCAGGGCATCATAGAATGCTTCATCTAGCAAAACAAATTACACACTGGTAGATTATTAACTCTAGTATCCTACAATTTCTGGACTGACCTTATTGTGTCTATAAATGTCTTCCATAGTAAGTTATGTACAATTGGCTCATATGCAGTGTTTGCCAATAAAATTCCATAATTTACCCACAGTTAGTATTCAATGAACCACTGAGTTACTTCTTTAGCATTTCCCAAATCTTTGCCCATGAAGCTACACTGGTAGACAATGGATAAACAT
This sequence comes from Apteryx rowi, assembly GCF_003343035.1. NCBI lineage: Eukaryota > Metazoa > Chordata > Aves > Apterygiformes > Apterygidae > Apteryx > Apteryx rowi. Next base: position 64,780 of record NW_020447341.1, read on the forward strand.
TGTTATGCTATTGCTGATCAGTTTAAGCATGTTTTGGAGACACAGTTCCAAACAGCATGAGTGCTTCCTTTCTTTCCTCTCTCTACTCCGCCTTTCCAGATTCTGCCCCACCATAAACAGAAYGTTGAATGCCTTGACCCTTTCATTCCTGCCAATGCAAATCTATTTACCATTTATCTAGAGAAAGTGAATCAACATATAAGTAATACTGATGGAATGCAAGTGTATTTCCTGATTTGGAGTAGTGAAGTGATGGAAGATGCATCTTGACTATCTGCTCTTTTCGTATTTTAAATGCTGGGCTTAGGGGAGTAATAAAACTGTTCCTTCACAGGCAGTCCAAAGAGATATAGTACATACACTGCAGCACTCTGTAGGGTCCCCAGCTGGCTTTGTATCATCACCCTTGTGCTCTCCTGATTTGATACTGCTCTGGTGGCCAGTGTTATTTTATGGCAGAGCTGTGGGGAGATCATCATTCCTATGCAATGCTGCCCTTCCTGACTCCATTCTGTCTTTGCAGAGACCTCAGGAAAGGTTTTGTAGGGAGTTTTTAAGGAGCCTTTCCAGAGAAGCTGTGCAAAGGCTATGAACAGCTACAGAAAAATTATACTGTTGCTTCTTACAGGGTGTTCTGCTGATCAGACTCGCTTACAAAGAGGCAAAAGTGTGAGAATCTCACTTATATACTAGATATTGTTTGATTCTGTGAATTGTATTTGCAAATGGTTCTTAAATCTGAAAGATCAAGTCTCTGCATGTAGATTTAAAACTCTTCTGTACTGTGTACACCAATCTCTACGTGTTTCCCGCATTTAAAGTTACAGCTGAAGATGATGTTTCAGAAAATCTATTTAAATATGCTGCCCTATTAACTGGCCATTCAGCTGACATATTTTGGTGTTTTTCTTGATGTTCTTTGCTTCTCCTTTCCTTTTTTTGTTGAAAAATGCTGTTGATACACTACATAAAGTCAGCTGATTCTGGAATTAGTGTGTTTTTTGTAGTACAGTGGAAGGACATGTGAATTTAATAGTTTGATATTGCTTTGACTGATATACTGATATTCTTAATATGTACCACAGGTAGCAATGGGAAAGAGTAACTGCTTTTGTTTCTTAATCTACACATATAGCCCCACCCTAGTTATGCTGCTTTTCACCTCGACCTGTGAGAAGCCCTACCTCAGGATTTCTCATTCGACTGATAGCTTGATCCTCACTTTCAGCCACTTGTTTCATGTGTAACAAAAGCCGAAATGGTTTTGTTCATATACCAGAAGCCCAATTTATCTTCATTTTAAAATGGGCTCTCTTGCATAGAAACAATTGTCTTTCACATATTAGTTCAAGTACCTTCATTTGTTATAAAAATGTCTAGCTTATTTATGCATGATGAATCTCCCAGATGTGACTATTACAGAGGAACAGCATGAAAAAAAATTCTTTTAATACATGCTGTTCTGTTGTTTAATTTAGGCAGGCTGTCAAAATGCTGCAGGTAAGGAGGGCTTTAGGTACCGAAATCCTCTTGCATTTCACCTATAATGCAACACTGTCCTCTGTTCCAGTCACCTACATTGTATTAGGTGTATCCAATGGCAAATTTTAAAGTTTCACAGGCCCCTTAGACACAGTGAATTTCATGATCATGTGCTCTGAGGCAGAGGGGAAATGGCACCAAAGTCTTGCCTTAGTATCCTGCAATCCTAATTTAGATATGCCCAAACCTCTACTAATTTTTTCTAAATCCTCATAGGACTATTTGCTAATATTCCTTCAGATACTGTCTTAAATCTATTTGCTACTTGTTTTCAGAGCTTCTAGATATATGGAGAATATCTGTGTTGTCATGGGAGTTAGTGGGAGTAGAATGTGGCACTCAGAGTGAGAAGCACAGATAATCATGTATCAGGAAGAAAGTGAATTGGAGCAAGAAGCAAATTAGTTCAGTAGCCTCTGTTAGATGAGCTTAAAAGAACAGGGAATAGATATGCATTATTCTGTGCATTATGGCACAGAAGTGCTCATGATCACAGCATGAAACAGCTGGAGGAAACTAAAAGGAGAGGAAAGGATCTTTGGGACACAATTTCTTCACTGAGAAGCTTCAGTGAGCTCTAAGGGGAGAGGGGATGTGGGCTTTAAGATCTGAGTTGGAGGGACTCATGATACTAGGGAATTATGATCCTTTGTAAGGGCAGGATCACCAAAGATCACACCCTCCTCTCTGCAGCTGTGATAGACTTAGCCATACCAGGTCACCCAGGTTCCCCACTCAGGTGACGGTTGCTTGGTCAGATCCTAACCTCAGCAGGCTTTAATTTCCTAGCTCCCTCCGCAGAGCAGTCTTGAGATATGCTGGGTTACTCTTTGGTCATGGAAGTAGTCAGTCCACAGATGGCTCAGGAAACGCATGTGCTTACTTAAGGCTGGATGGACATAYTACATTTGCAGCAAGACATCTTCAGTGCAGGAGCTAAAAGAGGCACACTGGATCTGGCCCTCATTTTAACATTTTGGGTATAGGAAAGAAAATATATTTCTATAAACACTTGTTCATAATCCTGTGTGATACCTCCACACTAATATTATCCTGATCCTGATAGCATTATCTCATAGGACTGATTACATGGCCAGAAAATGACAGATTCAAAGCTAAAATCTAGCAAACTTTTTATTTATCTTCAGGCATATGGACTATAATCTCCCTTAAAGATTTAAAGAACATTTGTTCCCGTAAGGTAAAATACAGAACTGGCTGACCAGCAATATGACCTGCTATATGCATTCTCTAATGTGTAAGTTGGGTAAGTTGTGTAAGCCTTGTGTAAATTTTGTTTACATTTGTTTTAAATAGGTCATAAATTAGTGTCACTGTTCTTTTTGTAAGTGAAATAAGCCTTTGACTTTTCTTAAAAAGATTTGTCAATGAGAAGTTAGAAAAAATTTAGACTAAGCTCAGTGCCAGCAGAATAGTTTCAGTGGACAAAATAGTGTTCCTGTTATTAAGATTTTTTTAACTTAATTTCCAGTCTTGTCTCATTCTTCCAAACAATGTTCTAGCAAACAGCAGTTGTTAATCCAAAACTCTGTCAATCATCTACCAAGTGGAACAAAACTCACAGGATGTTAAGTTGCAAAACAAAATAATAAAAAACAAAACATGGAAATATTACAGATATACCTCTGCAAATCAATGTTAAAAAAAACCAAACACAGAGAATATTGTCAAGCAGGTCTTAGCTATAAAATGAACTTTGTGAAATGCTAAGACAAAGGTCATTAAGATTTCTGCTATAAGAATAAGTTATTTGCCCTTAGGGGTAAATATGGGCTTAGCATATAACATGAATAAATTTGGGGCTTAGTCCTAAACCAGCAACAAAAAATATCTCATTTTATAAATGCTGGCTCCCTGATTTAATATGCCAGTGATATTTTTTCCAGTGTTTTTTTTTTTCTAGTTGTCAGTAATTAAGTGTGTAGAATACAAAACCAGTAAATTCTGTCATAGCCTTCAGTGAGTGAAGCTAGAAACAAAATGGAAGACTATCATTTCAAGTACAAAATTAGGTACAAGCACATTTTTTGAGGGCACCATCAGGGCACAAATACATGTAAATCAGACTCACGGAATAGTGAATTAGTGAATCATCATACTGAAAGTAGCGCACATAGTGGCCTCAGTTTCAGGGGAAAAAGAAAGCATCAAATGAATATGTCTTGTTCATACATAGAGCAAATAACAAAAATGGAGGAGTCATCTGACTAATCTGTGGCTGACTTCCACTGAGCAAGTCATTCTAGTTCAAAAGAGAGAGCTGTTGAAGAACACATATTAAATTTGGGTAGAAGATAAAGGTGAGGAAAGGAGACCCTAGCAGTCTGTTGTTGACAGAGTAATACAGTGAGGAGTAAGAAGATATGCCAAATCTCTGAAAGAAATAGGAAGGAGCTAGAAAGTGTGCATATTGCACTAYTATAGTCCTTTGGTCAGCCATAGCTATCATTTAACATTAATTCTGTTTCATAAAACAGCTGTGGAAGAAAGGAAAATGATAGAGAAGAATAATTCTAGCAGCAGTTCCTCAATTAAGCATTTGTCCAAGTGAACCCTTTCCCCTCCAATCCCACTCCCACTGGGCCACTCATTCTTATCCAGCAGACCTGCCTTACTCCCATCTGAAGGCCTCAGATTTGTTTCTGTTTAATTTCTGTATCTGCTTTCCCACATACTGCAATGCTGGAAATTCTCCTCAAATACAGTTGCTCCTAAATTGGAGTCTCCATGGCAACCTTCACAGAGGTGCACAACTGAGCCAGCAGCAAGAAGAAAGATATGTAATACTAACTGAGAGGATTTCTGCGTTTCAGTCTGCTACTCTGAGATATATAGATGGATGGATAGATAGACAGATAAATAGATCTCAGAGTGGCAGATCTCAGATATAGAAACAGATAGATAGATAGATAGATAGAAAGTAAATAATATAAAACTCTAGTAAAAATGATTAAAAGTCTATGGTATCACAAAGCTATATTTAAAATAATTAAGTTAAAAGTGAAGGACTTGTATAAATCACTTATATTTAACCTTGTCATTGTTTTTAGTGTTTAAAAGCAGTAGTTTGCACCAAGGATAGGAAGCTGAGAAAGTAGGGTGGTAGCAACATCAGCTCTATGACAACATACCACCAACCAAATCCAAACACTGTGTCAATCAAGAAATGCTAGAGATGGATTAGGAATGTCATGTCTGATGATGTAGTGAATATAGCAGTCAGAATAGAGAGATTTTACAGAATGGCATGTTGGCGTTCACTACATAATTGCAAGGAAACCTGTCTGAAACCTCAGAATGGGGACTGGTTTTAGGTATGAAACTGAGGATTAATTAAAGAGAGATAAGACATGGGAGAAACTAGAAAGACCTGGTGACATGACAATCATTTTTTGAAAGACAGTATTAAGTACTCAATTGCTTAAAATAAGTAAAATAGATGTAAGACCCTTCTGGCAGCAGTGGCTAAGTCTTCTGTGATGCTTTCCTTTTCATATAGTACAATGCAGAATAGTACATATTCTTCTGAAGTTTCAACACACATACATATTGCAGTCATGCAGGTATTTGGCTAGAAAAGTGGCTATTTACTTCTTCAGAAATAGTTTTGTCAGTTCTTTGACTCTGACTGTRCATTACCATATGGAAATACCATTCATATTGAAGTCAGTGGGGTCACACAAAAATTTAAAATTTCTTGCAGACTTTTCAGAAAAGGGTGACAGAGAATGTTTAGGTAATTTTATAATAGATGTAATTTTTTTTTCTCTTCATAAGTGACTCATTAAAGCAAAAAGCATTGTTTACCTACCTGGTGTCATAGATTTAAAACATTATATTTTATTTAGCTTCATTTGCAAAGCATACATGTATTGCGCTCCCAGAAATCCCCAGCATGCTTCTGCTGGAGAACAGTCGTGTTTGGGATGACTACATAGTCATCCACTCCAGTATTTTATCATGCAGAAGACTCAGGTTGCTATGCTAATAAGCATAGCTGAATCTCAACAGTCACCTATGAAGACACATTTGTGATACCTCCGTGTGTCAAGGATAATGAGGAAATAGTTCAGGAAAAAAAGCGTTCAGAACATGTATGAACACACAGAACACCTTCTTGCTTTAGCTTATCTCGTTCTTCTATTTATTCTCAGCAGCAATTTCTTGGTTGGTACACATTCATGACACACAACAGGTGAAGGCTTAATTTCTTTTGCACTTCCCCCCCCCCCCAAAAAAAAAAGGAAAAAGCAGAAGGCTGGCAGTGATTAAGCCTCTGCAACTAAGCAGAAACATGGAGTTTTGGTGATATTAGCCCCAGCACAGCATGGCTACTTTAGGGTTTACCTGATTGATTAAAGCATATCATGGCTGTAATGTATTTCATATCCCCCGTCACATCCCTTAAGAAATGTATCTTTTCAGTTTCTGATGACAGGCTTTTTTTGACTTCCAATAGCACGTGTTGTGCATCACTAATGATGTGCATAAATGCAAAAAACAATGAAAATGTAAATGAAATGCAGAATCTACATCATAGAGAGTTACAATTTTTGTATACAATCTCAGAGGAGTTACCACAGTGCCTAACTTAATTTTTGCCAAGTAGAAAGATGTACATCAGTTCTTCCAATGGCTGGCACCAGGCTACTTACTCTTGACATGAGCATAGCATGAAAAGTAATTCTGAGCAAGCTAATTTAGACAAAATGTTAGAGGACAAAAATGCTGGCCCAAAATTTAGGTCAAATTCAAAGTAAAAATAATAACCTCATATTCTATAAACATTCTTTATTTTCAGAGGGACTTCAGAAAGATGTAGGCAAATCAGTAAGCCTGACCAGAAATTGGAATTTCTGGCACACCAGAAATTCAGAGAATTTAGTTTACATTCTTTTCAAATTCAGTTAATAAGACAGGAAGTAAACATACTGGATGAGGAATGTAATCCACCAAGGTACAAATAAGCTCAAAATAAATAATCAGTCAAAAATGAAATATGAACAAAATCAGTGTTTAGTACATTCAAATTTACATTTTAAAAGTATTTAAGCAAGTTGCCTAGAGATGGTCTTGAATAAAAACTTTTACCATTAGATTGTTTTGCAGATATAGAAAAAATATTTTCCAAAAGAGCAAGATTATTCTTGAGTCAGACTGAACCTCATCAATAGTCTCAGCTGAAAACATTTTGAAAATTTTAAAATTATTTCCGTTAACATTTTTATAAATAGAACACTTTGACTTACTAAAAATTTTAACTCAAAAATTTAGTTAATGGAAAATGAAGGGAAAAGAAGGATAGAAAGGATAAAATAGTCTGAAAAGAAAAGAAAATATTTCACTTTATTTGAGAAATACCTTTCTATTGGACCCAGGAGGATGACCTTCTCTTTTTTCCTCCCTATTTTGCAAAAAACAAAACAGAAAAGCTACAACAAAATGTCTTTTCTGTTACCTATAAGCAATCATTTTCCTACAAGTTTTTCAGTTTAGCAGCTAAGCTGCAAAAATCCTCTGTTCTCCATGTTTCCTTCAGTAACTTTTTATAAGTAAAAGACCGGAAGATACCTGTAGACATACCTCCACCTTCTGAATATCCTTACGATTCTTTCCGGCATTGTTCAGATTTCTCATCCAAGCTAGATTTTGATATTTGAGACCTCAAGCATCAGATCACATGGCCAGCAGGGAAAAGAAAAGTCCCTGGGAAATTTCACGGTGGTGCGTGCCCCCAGGGTAAACGAGAGGCCACGGTGGCTAGCTTTTTCAGGCAGGACCCATGGACCCCAAACTCCATGCAAAGGGACAACCCCCAGCATGAAACACCACACCACAGTGCTTGAGGGCTTCGTACCTTCCTCAGTGGCATGGGTCATGTGAATCTTGAAGCCATAGGCAGACTTTTTCTGGAAAATATGTGAGGTGTTGGTACTACAGCAGGTAAACATCTCATGTTGGGGGAAGGAAACTTAGAAATACAGTGGGAGATCAGTCAATGTCAGAACTGGGTGGAGGGCATCAAGCTGCCATTGTTACCCGTGGAAATCTCCCCCACTGAATTTCAACTCATTAGAAATTCCTCACCTAGCATCAAACACGTTGGATCTTTGTGCAGATTTTCTTTCCAAAGGCTACAGCTTGTACCTTCCTAGGCAGAAATCCTTAAAAAGTCTCAAGTGAAGCATTCCTACTGAAAGTGATTTAGTTTTATCTAACACAAAACAGGAGCAATTTATCAGCCCTTTAGCTCTTAAGTTCCCTCCCCTTCTCTGCCTGTCAGCATTTAAACCAAAGTCAAGATTGATACATAGAGAGCAATTCTGCCTATAGCTAATCCTATAACTCTGCACACTGACTTCTCTGTATCCCCATTTATACCTTCAAGATGGCTTTCCATCTTGCTGAAAGAATCTGCAATCTGCAAATCCTCAGTGAGCAATTTTTATTATTTTTACTTTGAACCTTCCATTTCCTGTCAATGCATTTTACTTGCAGATACCATTTACCCCTGCACCTATCTACGGCTTTTTCAATTTAATTTTTTATATCGAGGTTAATTTGAAGAGTGGTGCTTCTTGGTAACTGCAAATTAAAAACCCACAGCCTGTATTGTAAGACCCATAATCCATTTCTTAAACCGAAATGATCTGATTTTCCCATTTTGTTTTGTTTGTAATGGGCAAAGCACCTGTCTCTGGAGTACCTTGCTTCCACCTACTCTTCTAAACTAAAAACCACTCTGTTTAAGTGGAATTTTTGGAAACATTTTATCATACAATCAATAGTAAACATTAAAATCTTGATGTTTTTCCACCTATATGTCTATCCCTGTCTTTATCTTTGTCTCACACTCCAGAGTTGCTAGGAGAGTCATGGACTAGTGAGCATGAATGGAAGCCCCAGTGAAGTCCTGAAAAATCTTTGCTTTTGCTCTTAAGACAGATCTTTTCTCCAAACTCTTGTCATGGGAAACCTTTAATTTCATTGGAAGCACTTTCTTCTCATGACCTCTGAACATAGTTTCCCATGTGTCTCATTGGGAGAATATACTTTTGGGTACCACTTTTTTAGAGGACCTCTGGGGACAGGGCGGGGAAGGTTCTACACTATCTAAAAATGACCCATCTTCATATTTTTTCATTTATATATTTATCATTATATTGGGAAACTTTAATGGATCAGGACAAATAGCTCATAAAAAGGATATTAGAGTTGAGTTCAAAAGAACTGATATTTAGAAAAAAAAAATCCCTTCCAGAAAATGATGACGTGTCTTCTGTTTGTCAGTGAAGTATTCTGTGGATTTATTTTACCTAAATTTAATAGAGTTTAACTCAAGTATGAACCATGAAACAGCACACTGCAATAAGGCTTAAGTGCAATGATCCCGCTGCTTACAATTCAAACCAGGTGACTAGTCAGAGGCCTGGCTTTCTCCTAGTGGTCATTTAGGAGAAGCAAGGTGCCCGCTGCAAATTATTAATTTATATCTGAACTTATCACCATGAGTAGAAACATCATAATCACAAGATTCACAAAGCAACGTACAAAAATATATTAGAGGAACAATGCAAGGTTTTTAATATGTCTGCTTTAATTATCTAGACAGATTGGTAACTATGTCATTTAGTTCAATAATTAGCATTAATGTTTGTTTGGATACCTCCATAGAATGTGGCACAGCTGTTTAGCACGTCAGCTTCCAATATGAATTCCTAAGTCAGTTCTTTTGGATGTGTAGCTGGTAGATACAGGTATGGCCATCATTTCCATGGAATAACAGTCTTTACACTTTTCAGGTACTCTTGGTGGTCTCCTATTTTCTGGTATCATATTCTATAGAAAAATGTCCCCATTAAATCTTTAGTGCAATCTTGAATGTGTAATACTGCTGAGAAGTGGTAAGCTGAATTGTGTCATTTCTGAGTTGCAATTAGGGGTTGCTTTCACACACTGGTTGCTGGAAGTATTGTAGTATATTTTGGATGCTGGCCAAAAAGAACTTAAATACCATAAGATGTGCAATTTGATGGTTACAGGCATTGGCCCTATATTGTGGCTGTAGCAGCAGTCTTATCCAGTGATTGATGCAAAGTGATTGCTAATTGCTGTAATTAATCAAATGTCTTTCAGCATCAAGGAATTAATGACATCACACACCAAACACACACACACCCCTTACCCAAGAGATGCCAAACACAACTGCAAAAGTGCTGCTTTTATGTTTTCTTCAGAGAAAAGCAGTGCTGCTTTCTCCTTGGTTTGCTGAAAGGCAAGACTCCCTGTGCTCTGAGAGTGCTCTCTGATAATTTGCACTTCAGCTTCCACCAGCAGTTGCTAATCTAAAACCTTTCCAATGACTTCAGGAATGCTAAGGTATGCTAACTGTCTAACTTTATGGTACATTTGGCAGGCACGTATTTTGTTTGCTTAATATAATTGTTACACACACATGTAAGATCAGTGATAAGCTAGAGTACAAATTGATAATTGGGCTAACTACTGCTTTTGGTTAATCTAGGAGATGGAAGTGAATGTCTTATGTAATGTCAATTTACTAACATTGCCATTGTCACAGGTGATATGAAGGTATGAATAATATGCATATGAATATGAATAATATGAATAATGCTGGAAAAAGTCCTTCTGTTACTTATTCACTTGCTTTTGAGATTTTGGATGGGTAGAACAGATACTATAATTAAATGTGCTCTTGATTGTTACAGCAGAGTCTTGCAGTTACTGCAGAAAAGATTTATGAATACTGAATTTGGGGATTTTTTTTTTATTTTTCCCCTGAAAGTGGAAATTGCATTTTTTTCTCTGCTTTTATTAAGTGTATGCTGCTTCTATATCTTCTTTCTGAAAGCATCAAAGAGTCTAAACAGGAATTTCTTGTATATATAATTATCAGGGATCAAAACACATTCAATGTGATAGCTGAGCACCACTTAGCACTGTGCCCCAAATTCTTAACATCTCATCCTTAAGCAACCTGTTTTGATCAGTCCGTAAAGCTAACAACATTGACACTCATAGTATGAATCAGGTATAGTGGGAGGGAGAGGACAGAGACAGACCTTCCTTAGAGATGTTCATTCAGCATTTATATTAATTGATATCATAAAGTCGAGCAGGGGCCGTTAGGATTCAAATACCTACCAGTTATAATTAGTACATAATGCAGGCACACACAGAAAATGAATCGAAATAATAAGACAAGTATGTAACGAGTAATGCTAATCATTTGCTCAGATGGGAACAATGAGTACAAGTAAGAGAAGCAGAGCAGATGTGTTGGATGAGATGGCCCCTTCCCAAAACATACCTAAGCAGCTCTGGGAAAAGATGCCTAGTCCTTTGAACAACTCCATCTGGCTTCTCTGGAAGCTTCTTTCCTTCATGGTGCCTGCATCAGGCCACTCCGGCTATTCCTCTGCAGAAAGCTTGCTCATATAAAACTTTCTGTAGCAGAATGCTGACCAGTTTGGATCAGGTTTGGCTTGTTTTCAATCACTGTCCATTGCAAACATCTAATCTCGGTTTAATGGCAAACTGGCAAGAACCTCATTGTTTTCTTTCTAGGCCAAAATCAGAAAGAAAACAGCATGCTTAGCATAGAGGAAGCATTTGACACTCTATAAATTATGCATTTCTCATTATTATGGAATTTTGAAAGATTAAAAGGAAGAACTAGACTCTGTATTCTTCTGTATTCTCTTATATAACTAAGTACTTGGATAGAAGACAAAGTTTTGTAAACGCTATTTAGTAAATATTTTCAATTATTTAATATTTAAACATATCAGTAAATTACTGCAGCTTATTAATTGATTCAAAATACACAGTGAGAGAAGTGACAACCTCATAATACACAACATATGCCAATCACTATAGAGCATCATTTGGACTCTATCTCATTACTTCACCTTTTGAAGATGCTATAAATCACTAGCTTCCATTTCATTCTATGGCTGGGAAATAACTTAATTCAATAAATTCACTGGCAACCTCATAATTTCCTTCTGCAGTCCCTGGTGACCTTATCTACAATATATGCCAACAAGATATTGCTCCAGAGAGATGCAAGATTTTAAAGTTATTTTCAGCTCTTATTTCTCTCCCCCCACACACAGTCCCCCCACCAAGCAATGTAGTTAAAGAAATCATTGTTCCAAATGTGTTTAGGGTTCTTTCAGCTAATAGCAACAGAGATGGAAGAAGGAGAATCCTAAGGGTATCCTATAYGCACATATATACTTACATGCACACAACAATGTCATTTTAAGTGACTACATTGCTTTCTTGGGCACAGGCAGAGTACTGCCAAACAGCTCTGTGACCAGGCAGAAATCTCCTCCATCCGCGTCATGGGCTGGGCTTTTGTTACACATTTGAAATACAGTGTTTGGCAAATTAGTCACTAAACACCATGGCTTCTCAGTAACTTTTGCCACAGAAACTGGGAAAAATCTACCTTTGGGCATGATTTTCTTTGAAATTATAGGAAATTAAGTGACTGACTTGCAAATGGGGGACTCAACCACCCTGATATCTGCTGGAAAGACAACACAGCTAGGCACAAACAGTCCTGGAGGTTCCTGCAGAGCATTGGTGACAACTTCTTGACACAG